>NC_134086.1:126012054-126321363 GCF_000715075.1 Nicotiana tabacum
AAGAGAGGGTAGGAAAGAAACAAGTATGGCTCAAAGGGGAAACAAAGGGTATAGTGTTTGGATAGCAGAATAAATTGCCTTTGTCATTCCAATCTTTGAAATAATGATAAATACAAACATTCAAAAAGTTATGCGTAATATCTCTTTACCGCGTCAGAATTGATCGCCATGTCTATGCATTTGCCTTCAATATCTGTTAAGCATAGTGCACCATTCGACAATACTCTGGTCACAATGAATGGTCCTTGCCAATTCGGGGCAAATTTGCCTTTCGCCTCAACCTGATGTGGAAGAATACGTTTCAGCACATGCTGACCCACTTCAAACTTCCATGGACGCACCTTTTTGTTGTATGCTCTTTCTATTCTTCTTTGATATAATTGACCATGACATACTGCGACCAATCGTTTTTCATCAACCAAGTTTAACTGTTCCAGACGGGTTTTGACCCATTCATCATCATCAATCTTTGCTTCGGCGATGATCCGAAGGGAAGGAATCTCAACTTCTGCAGGAATTACTGCTTCCGTGCCATATACCAACAAATAAGGAGTTGCTCCTACTGAAGTGCGAACAGTAGTGCGGTATCCCAATAATGCAAATGGTAATTTTTCATGCCATTGTTTTGAACCTTCTACCATTTTCCGAAGTATCTTCTTTATGTTTTTGTTGGCTGCCTCTACTGCTCCATTCGCCTTGGGCCGATATGGGGTAGAGTTGTGATGTGTAATCTTAAATTGTTGACATACTTCCTTCATTATGTTACTGTTAAGATTAGCATCGTTATCTGTGATGATCACCTTTGGGACTCCGAATCGACATATGATATTTGAGTGGACAAAATCGACCACAGCTTTCTTGGTCACTGATTTAAATGTTTTGGCCTCAACCCATTTGGTAAAATAATCAATGGCTACCAGAATGAACCTGTGCCCATTGGATGCTGCCGGCTCAATTGGTCCAATCACATCCATGCCCCAAGCAACGAAGGGCCATGGTGCCGACATTGTGTGCAATTCGGATGGTGGAGAATGAATCAAATCTCCGTGTATTTGGCATTGATGACACTTGCGCACAAAACTGATACAATCTCGCTCCATGGTAAGCCAATAGTAACCAGCACGGAGGATCTTCTTTGCTAATACATATCCACTCATGTGGGGTCCGCAAACTCCCGAATGTATTTCAGACATGACAGTTGTAGCTTGTCTGGCATCTATGCATCTTAATAATCCAAGATCTGGTGTTCTTTTATACAAAACTCCTCTGCTTAAGAAGAATCTATTTGCCAATCGTCCAATGGTCCTCTTTTGGTTTCCTGTGGCTTGTGCGGGATATATCCCCATCCTGATATACTCCTTGATGTCGTGGAACCATGGTTCACCATCAAATTCTTCTTCGACCATATTGCAATAAGCGTGCTGATCGTGGACTTGAATATGTATAGGATCTACATAAACTTTATCCGGATGATGCAACATTGATGCCAAGGTAGCCAATGCATCGGCAACCTCATTATGGATTCTTGGAATATGTTGGAACTCCACTGATTGAAACCGCTGACAAAGATCATGTAGACATTGTCGGTATGGTATGAGCTTCAAGTCTCGAGTTTCCCATTCTCCTTGAATTTGATGTACCAAAAGATCCGAATCTCCCATGACTAAGATTTCTCGGATACCCATGTCTGCGGCTAGCCTTAACCCTAAAATGCAAGCTTCATATTCAGCCATATTATTGGTGCAATAAAATCGCAATTGAGCCGTAACAGGATAGTGATGCCCTATTTTAGAAATGATTACGGCTCCTATCCCGACTCCTTTCATGTTAGCGGCTCCATCAAAGAAAAGTTTCCAGCCAGGTTTTTCAATTCGCTCCACCTCGTCGATATGCATTGTTTCTTCATCAGGAAAATAGGTTTTCAACGGCTCGTATTCCTCATCGACCGGGTTTTCGACTAAATGATCGGTCAGTGCTTGAGCCTTCATTGCAGTTCGAGTCACATAGATGATGTCAAATTCTGTGAGCAATATCTTCCACTTTGTAAGTCTTCCCGTTGGCATAGGCTTTTGAAAAATGTATTTCAATGGATCCAACCGAGAAATGAGGTAAGTAGTGTAGGATGACAAATAGTGTTTCAATTTTTGAGCTACCCATGTTAGGGCGCAACATGTCTTTTCCAGATAAGTATACTTAACCTCATAAGCTGTGAACTTCTTGCTAAGGTAGTAGATGGCCTGTTATTTTCTGCCAGTGAGGTCATGTTGCCCCAATACGCAACCAAATGAATTTTCTAAAACTGTTAAGTAAAGAATCAAAGGTCTTCTTGGCTCTGGCGGGACCAACACGGGTGGGTTCGACAAGTACCTTTTTATTTTATCGAATGCTTCTTGACACTCATCGGTCCATTTGACCGCAGCATCCTTTTTCAACAATTTGAAAATTGGCTCACAAGTTGTTGTGAGTTGAGCAATAAACCTGCTGATATAATTTAACCTTCCCAACAAACTCATTACTTCAGTTTTGTTCCTCGGAGGTGGCAATTCTTGGATGGCTTTGATTTTTGATGGGTCTAGCTCGATGCCTCGTCGACTGACTATGAATCCTAGCAACTTTCCAAATGGAACTCCAAATGCGCATTTGGCAGGGTTAAGCTTGAGGTTGTACCTGCGAAGTCTTAAGAAGAACTTCCTCAAATTCCCAACGTGGTCGGCCTGATGCTTTGATTTTATGATCACATCGTCCACGTATACTTCAATCTCCTTGTGTATCATATCATGAAACACTGTGGTCATTGCTCTCATATAGGTTGCTCCGGCGTTCTTTAAACCGAATGGCATTACCCGGTAGCAATAAGTTCCCCATGGTGTGATGAATGCCGTCTTTTCTGCGTCTTCTTCATCCATTAGAATTTGATGATACCCGGCATAACAATCCACGAAAGATCCTATATCATGCTTGGCACAATTGTCGATCAAAATATGGATATTGGGTAATGGGAAATTATCCTTTGGACTTGCTTTGTTGAGATTGCGGTAGTCGACGCATACTCTAATTTTGCCGTCTTTCTTTGGTACAGGAACGATATTAGCCAACCAAACAGGATATCGAGTGAGTCGAATGACCTTTGCTTCCAATTGTTTGGTTATTTCTTCCTTAATTCTCACACTCATGTCAGGCTTGAATTTTCTCAGCCTTTGCTTGACAGGAGGCATCGTTGGATCGGTGGGCAATTTGTGAACTACTAAATCAGTGCTCAGGCCCGGCATGTCGTCATATGACCATGCAAAAACATCTTTGAATTCTATGAGTGCTTTAATTAACTCTTCTCGGATCTTTGGTTCGAGATGGACACTTATTTTAGTTTCCCGGATATTACTCGTGTCCCCTATATTGATGTCTTCGGTATCACTCAAGTTAGGTTTGATTTTTTCCTCAAAGTGAATTAACTCTTTACTAATCTCTTCAAAAACCTCATCTTCATCATATTCTGATTCATAATCACAATATATTTCTTGAATTATTACTTCGGAACCAGATTGATTTTTAAGACTGGGCTGAGGATTCCTCATGCATGCCATATCACTAGAGCCAGCGTAAAAAGAACTGTACAGAAAAAGAAAAAGAAAAGAAAACTATCAGGAATGATAATAAAAAGGAAACTGCTTTTTATTGGATGATGAAAGATAACAAGGTTTGCACACTTCAAACAAACTGTAAGATAAGCTTTGGGATTACAAACCTGAAGTAACCCAAACAAACTTGAAAGAAAATCAAAATAAACTACCAAGACTCCTTTCGAATGGGGAGAGGAGTGGCTTTCCAATTATTAAGCTTTGTTTATGGCCCAATGAATTGAACTTCTGTGTCGCTACACCCTTCTCCGTTTTCCAACATATTCACATCATCAAACAATTTCTCGAATCTTTCAATTAATTCTTCCTCAGGATTGACCCGGGATGTAGGAATTGTCGTTATCGGGCGATTTTTAGCACCGGTCTTGACAAAAGACTTTGACAGATGTGGGACTGGTTTTGGAAGAACCCATGCCTTGTGTTTCAACTTTCTGGCCTTTATCACGTCATTTACGGTGGGTATAAACCCCAAACCGAATGTTCCCCAGTTCTCGGGGAGAGATACTGGTTGTATAATTCCTTGCAAAGATAAGCCCAGACCTTTGTCGGGTATAAAACCATTCTTTAACATTTCATAAGCTATCATGACTGATGCAGAGGATATCTTTGGATTCGGAAGGTATTTCTCCTCTGGAATTTTCTCTACCGACATTGTGTCGGATACTTGGTATACCCATGGTCCCTGGTCATTTTCTGTTCCCTCAACCGGTACAATGGTACTGCTGTGAGCATTTAAACTTTCTTCCCCATGCACAACTATTTCTTGATGATCCCATTCAAACTTGACAACCTGATGTAGTGTTGACGGGACTGCTTTAGCAGCATGGATCCATGGTCGACCCAACAACAAGTTGTAAGAAACAGTTATGTCCAACACTTGAAATTCCATTGTGAATTCAACTGGCCCTATTGTTAGTTCCAACACTATGTCGCCATATGAATCTCTGCTTCCACTGTCAAACCCCCGTACGCAAATACTATTTTTCTGGATCCTCTCTTCTTTGATTTTCAATTTGCTTAAAGTGGAGAGAGGGCAGATGTTTGCACTTGACCCATTGTCAACCAATACCCAGGTTACTACGGAGTTTTCACATTTCACGGTGAGGTAAAGAGCTCTGTTGTGCTCGGTACCTTCCATAGGCAATTCATCATCAGAAAATGTAATTCTGTTTGCCTCAAAGATTCTGTTGGCTATTCTTCCCAAATGATTTACAGAGATTTTTTCAGGAACATGAGCCTCATTCAGGATTTTCATCAAATCCAGACGGTGCTCCTCTGAATGGATTAGTAATGACAACAATGAAATTTGAGCGGGTGTCTTCTTCAATTGATCCACAACAGAATAGTCATGGAGTTTCATTTTTCTTAAAAACTCTTCCGCCTCTTCTTCCGTCACAGCTCTCTTTATTGGTGTTGGATTATTTTTAGTTTTTCTTAACTCTTCGGGCGTAAAACATCTTCCCGAACGAGTCAAGCCTTGCACCTCACACACTTCTTCCTTGACTTTTTTTCCCTTGTACATTACAGTCACCCGTTCATAGTTCCATGGGATGGCTTTGTTGTTGATGACTGGCAGCTGGGTCACAGGTGTGATGATGACCCGATCTGTACGGGCTCCTTCCACGAATACAATGGGTTTGTTAGCAACCCCTGGTACTATCACTTTCGGCCTTTCTTGTTTTGGGGCAACTTTGCTCGATGATCCCTCCTTGTCTACCACAGATGATTCATCGCCATTTCTGCTCTGTTTAGGTACCGGCTTCTCCTCTGTTAACTGCTTATCTAGTTTGGCTTCATGAGACTTGATCATCATGACAGTTTGTGACGACTTCTTTGTCTCCCCATCAGCTTGTATGATTTCTATCATATTGGCCTCTTGATGGGCTGGCATTGGATTTCTATTGATATTGGGAGCTTCGGGGGTTTGAACCTCGATTTTATTAGTATCAATCAGCTCTTGTATTGCATTTTTCAAATGCCAGCATTTCTCCGTATCATGGCCTGGTACACCGGAGCAATACTCACAGCTAATGGTGTAATCCAGATTCTTTGGAGGAGGATTGGGTAGCTTGGATTGTATTGGTCTTAGCCTTGTCTAGCTGTCTCAGCCTGTGGAACAGACTGGTGTAAGACTCTCCCAATGGAGTGTAAGTTTTCTTTTTCTGTTCCCTTTCTCCCCTGAATGCTAGCCTAGGCCTGAAACCTGGTCCGGGATAGGCTCGTGGGTAAGTATTTGGTGTGGCAGGAGCACGCCAATTGGTGTGAATAGGTGGCTGATTGTATGCTTGAGCATGGTTAATGGAAAAATGAGGCTCTGAAGGGTGATAGTAGTGTTGGGATGAATCATGGTGGTAAGCTGATTGGCGAGGTCGTTGTTGATTATAGTAAAGCGGTGAACCTCTGGGTCCCGGCCAAATTCCTGAATCAACTACCGCTGCTTCCTCCCTCTTCTTTCTTCCGATTCCTCCTACCCCGCCTTGAATAGCTTGAGTAGTTGCCTTAATTGCTGAATAGCTCATAATTTTATTTGTTTTGAGGCCTTCTTCCACCATACCTCCCATCTTCACCACTTCGTTGAATGATTTCCCAACCGCTGAAACTAGATGGGCATAGTAAGTTGGTTCCAAGGCTTGGAGGAAGTAGTCTACCATTTCACTCTCCTTCATAGGAGGATCCACTCGTGCTGCCTGTTCTCTCCATCGGAAGCCATACTCTCTGAAACTTTCATTATGTTTCTTCTCAAATTTTGTCAAAGATAATCGATCTGGGATGATTTCCAGATTGTATTGGAAATGGTATGCGAATGCCTGTGCCAGGTCATCCCAAGTGTACCATCTCCCATGGTCCTGGCGTGTATACCACTCCAAAGCTGATCCGCTTAAACTTTGACTGAAGTAAGCCATCAATAATTCATCCTTTCCCCCAGCTCCTCGCATCTTGCTACAGAAACCCCTTAAGTGGGCTACTGGGTCGCTGTGCCCGTTGTATAGGTCAAATTTGGGCATCTTGAAGCCAACTGGTAATTGTATATTGGGGAATAAGCACAAATCTTTGTATGCTACACTGACTTGCCCACCTAATCATCGCATGTCTCTGAACGATTGTTCTAAACTCTTGACCTTCCTGAACATCTCTTCTTGTTCAGCATTTTTGGCTGGCTTGTCAATTTCGGTTGGGAGATCAAAACGAGGAGCAGTTGAATTAATTTCGGAGGCTTTGAGGGTGGGCTCCGGGGGTAATATTGGTTGTCCTGGGCCTGGAATGTAGGTTCACTAGGAGATTTGTGGAATGTAGCAGGGGGAGGTGCTACGAAAACAGGAGTCATAGGTGGAGGAAAGTATGGAACTGGTTTCGGAGGTGGAGACTGCGGTGTCTGAGAGGTGGTGCCTCGGTAGTGCTGGTAAATGGGGAAATTTGGGGATAATTCAGTGGTAATATTATCCTGAGTTTGGGTCATTGATGGAGCAGGGTTAGTTGAATAAGACGGGGGTAACTGTCCTGTAGACCAGGCTTGGTACATCTCAGCAATTTGCTGCTTGAGTTTAAGCATCTCTTCTTTTATTTTCCCGACATCCATCTCCTCTAGCTCCATACCTGTGTCAACATCTGGGATAGACATACTTTCGGGTAATGGTCCTTTTGATCTCGTGTGATAATGATAATATGCTATACTCTTTAGAGAAACTAACTGAAAATGAATTCTGAAAATGAACAAACTTGTTAGTTTTGAGAGTTTAACACATATATAATCACACGTTAAGATGCAATGCTCCTAGACAAATAATCCCTTTCTATTATGCATTTGCTCGGCTGCTTGTGTCGTCCCAGCTTTCTTGAAATTTTTATTGTTACTCACTTTTATTTTATTTATTATATTTTTTTATCGTGGTGGTCGAATCTTATAGAGATTGCCTACGTATCATGCCCTTACATGAATCAGACCTTGCGTAGTTCGGACTAAAGGAAATCACTTTTATTCATTATACAAAGATGAAATTACATTTGAAAACTTTAAGAAAATGGCTTGAAACACACACACTTAAATCAAAATAAAAGATACAATTCTTAACATCTCACAACGTGCCCCACTTTCCACTTGTGTTGTATATTATTAGACTATTTGCTCAATTTGGAGCTTGACCTGGATGACCTCCCAGCGTACGATACATCCTTTCCAACTCCATTGCTAGATGACGAGCAAAAGTGGGCGCATGCTCTGTAAACCTTTCATAATCCATTCCTTGGCAGTTTACATAACTTTGAGATGTGAAGACTGCCAGGTCGTGGATTTGTGCCCTGAAACCTTGGAGACGTTGGTCTTGGTCTTGCAATTGCTGCTGACGAGTGGTGGCTATATCTCTGACACGATTTTCACGATCTAGAGCTGCTTCTAATAGAGCTCGGAGTCTGGCCTGCTCTAATCTTGCTTGCGCTCTTTCCCTGTCGAGTTCTGTTTGTTGATGTTCTCTGTTGCATCTTCTTGCCTCTTCTAGTTGCGCACGAAGCTGGTCTTCTGATCGCATCCAATGGTCTTTTTCCTTCTTGAATTGTGCCCTGTCTTTTTCGGATTGCCTATCTTGGTGTTCCTTATTAGATCTGGCTTCTTAGTTTAATTGTTGGATCCTTTCTTTTGCTTTGCTCAATGCCCTTTCGTTTTCCGCAAGAATGGAATCATAATATTGCATTCTTTCAAAGAGATTGGCGATGGTTTTTTGATCCTTCCAGCTCCTCTTTGGCGTTTCAGAAACTCTTTTCATTTTTTGGAATCGAGCATGAAGATTTTCATACTCACAAGCTAGACTCTTCTTCTCGCCTTCGGCTTCTTGTGCTTGCAAATCTTTCTCCAAACTGAGGCTTCTCAGATTTTCTTTTAGGGCATGGATAGTTGCTTTGTACCCTTTTTCCTTTTCTCCCCAGATCAACCGCTCTTGGATTTTATCATTGAAGTTTTGAACATGGGGTCTTTTTGTTGGCCTTCTTAGCTCAGGCTCTGGTACATCATCCACGCGAGACCGTTTTTCAAACCACCTTGCATATCCAGGATTTATCTCACCCTTTGTAGTGTCTGGGACTTGAGTATCACTTTTCAAGTATCGACATCCATTCCACATTTGCTGAAGTAGAGCCTCGGGAATAGTGGCTTCTGGGTGTAATTCGATTACTTGCATACTCAAATCTTCATCATCAGGAACTACTTGATATCTCCCTAGTTGCCTTAGGACTCTTAGTGGCGCATACGGCTGAATGCTTCTCAATCCCAATAGTAGTAGATAACCATTTGAGGTTGACATGTGTATTACTTCCCTCATCGGGAGCCATCCCAAAGTCCATTCAATCTGATTTGCCGAAAGCCTTTAGATGAGATACCCATGCTTCTATCCCTTCTGGAGCCTTAATTTTTTGTTCTTTCCTCATAGCTCTCGATGCAATTATCATTGTTTGACCCATACTGTATGACCTTGGGCTGTTGTTGGAGATGTTCCGTCACCCACATTTGCAACAAAATTTTGCATCCTTCGAAGACTTTTGCTCCTGATTTACATAAAGTCAAAGCCCGATAAATATCTGATAGAATGATGGGGATAAGGGTGTGATTTTCTTTGGTGGTAAGGATTTGCACAACTTTCGCGGTGCGAATATCAATTGTTCGCTCTTTGTTTGGGAAGACCATGACTCCTAGAAAAGCCACCATGAAGGCAAAGCGACGGTGAATCTGCCAAGTGTCTTTGTTTTGCTTGTTAGTAAGGCCTTTCTCATGAATTTCGAACTCATACGACTTTCCGAACCTTGAATACAAAAAGTTGAAGGAACAACATCCATTGATGACATTGCTTTTCCTGATTTGACTGCTGATGTTCAGAAGACCGAAGAATCGAAGTACCGAAGGAGCCTTTGTGAATATCAGGCTTTGATTTTTTAGACTTCCGTCAAAACCAGCATATCCAGCTATTTCCTCTAATGTAGGAGTAAGCTCGAAGTCAGAGAAACGAAAGACATTGTGAGCAGGGTCCCAAAAAGTTACTAATGCCGCAATCAGATCATCACGGGGTTTAACCTTCATAATATCCGTGAGGTTTCCCAAATGCTTGATGACCCATCTTTGACCGTCTTCGCCTAAATCATACCACCATATTTGAAGTTGAAAGAGAAATTCTTCTGTACTCGTGGATGAGGGGCTTTGTGTGGTGCTCATTTTGTATCTGAAGTTTAATTTAATAAAGTTAAGACTCATTTTGAAAAAAAAAACTATTTTCAAAATTTTATATTTTTGAAAATTTACACTAAAAAAATCATTTTATTTATTAAATTATCTTTATTTCAAGATTAAAAAAAACAACACATTTTATTCCTCTCTTCTCACCATGATTTCGTTTAAGTTGGTCAACAAGCATGTTCGAGGCAAATGAATGCACAAGTAGCAAGTAGGATGCATCAGGATGGTCTTTTTGTTTCGGGTTCACCTGTCCTAGACAGACCCAACCCCTGTGTTGAGTCTCCAAGGCCAAATGTATATGATGCAAATAGACGTTCCTACTAGGGATCCGGTACATGGCTGAGTTATTCTAAGTGTAAAACCTGAGGTTGATTGTTCTAAACCTGGCTTACCCAAACGGACAGTTTGAGCCGAAGCGGGGGCAACGTACCGGGAGCACGAAAGTCTGTCCGGCCTAGTTACTTGTCCCAACTTCGTCTTATTTGGTATGACTTTAACAGAAAGGTGGGTCACGCGCACGTGTACACCGTAAATTCAGAAGACTCAGAAAGAAGGGGGTTTCGTAGCAGTTGTATATATTCATAATTCAAATAATATTAAAGCGGTAAAAAGCAACATTTAGCATATTAGCATATAAACAGTTGAAAATCATATAGTAAATAAAGCCAATTAACACATATATTTTAAGCTCGAATTCTTTAAACCCTGAACCAATGGTTCTGGGTTACAGTTTACACTTTGTTCCCCAGCAGAGTCGCCAGAGCTATCGCACCTCCTTTTTACCGCGCCCGCGGGGCGCGTGGGGAGTTTTCTCCAATTGAAGGACAGTCGAAACGGGATTTATTTAATTATTTCAGAGTCGCCACCTGGGAATTTTAAGGTGTCCCAAGTCACCAATTTTAATCCCTAAATCGAGGAGAATATGACTCTGTTTATTATTCTGCGAACCAGAAATCCTGAGTAAGGAATTCTGTTAATCCGGAAGAAGGTGTTAGGCATTTCCGAATTCCGTGGTTCTAGCACGGTCGCTTAACTGTTTTTATTATTGGCTTAATTATCTTGATTTTACTAAATATGTTTTTATTGCATGATTTTACTACCGCTTTTTACTTATTGTTTACAATTATATGGACGAATTACGCGTACGTATATTCGTATTATATACTTTTTATAATTACCGGGGATCGTGCCACGCGTACGTGTACCACAATAAAATTGTCCATGTTATAGTTTTTATAAAAAATATATATTCGAAAATTAAAAATAAAATCAGGAACATCATCACCCTTTTTATTTAGATAATGAACTGCACACCTCGGGTTATATGAAATTATTTTGACATCCGCGGAGAAATCATTTTTATTAAAATATTCGCTCGAAATTGCACGTACGCATAATCCGAATTTGCTTTTTTTTTTAATATAATCAGGGTGCGCGAACGCATCCCTGATTGCGCAAAATCTTTGTTAATAGTATTATGGCCTTTTCCCCAAATTGTTTATTATATCATGAGAAATCTCCATTTAAGATACCCTTGAATTCTTGAAAAAGAACTTGCAATTTATTAAATGTTACCCGTCGATTATAATTTCCGGATATAAATTATATTCAGCCAGACTATTCAAATTCAAAAAAAAAACGTAAAAATATGATTAGCACTATTTTCGGCAAATACAACATATATATCTATATGCCCAATAATGAATTGTATATGAAACTAAAAATGATTTATAAAGGGAAGAATATTTTTCAAGAACTTTTATTATTTCTATTTAGTGCAAGTCCTATTTCTAATTGTCGTTGATATAAAGTGCTGCAATTTGTATATCTCATCTTATTCTCATATACTTGCTTTTAATCTAATAGGCCTAATTATTTATTTAGGATGGTAAATAGGCATCAAATTAATAAGAGAGGGAATTATTATACAAATTGATTAACAACATTGTCTTACATGCCACATATTTGTATGTCTTGAAACATTCGTAGCACTTTAACATCATAATGAGCCATAACAACTCAACTTACCATCCACTAATGGTTCTATAGATACCTGTTATAATGCCACATGAGAACGTACAACTTATATCATTCCTTCCACAACTAAATCAGGTATCAGAATAAACTAGCAATATGGTTTTGACATTTTCACGCTATTCTTTATTCAACTAACAACGTCACAAGGCCTAGTTAATGGCCAATCTTTATGTCATGTTTCCTACCTTGACAGTTCAAACATGACTAAACTAATGAGATGAAGGGCTAACATTATTACAAAGCTTTATACGAATTTCAAAGTAAGACAATTAACTCATAGCTATCAAATTGAATTCACTACTAATTAACTAACATGAAACAAAAATGAAATTTAAACTGATGAACTTGGACAAATGGAAAACAGAATTGCAATTCATGCTTCATTGATTAGTCATGTTGAATCTCTTTCCAACATAAAATTTAAAAGACATGTACCTGAAAATGAAGGTAGAAGGAGTAAATTTCAGCAGTAGCAGCAATAACAAAATCAGTAGAATGTACCGATAACACAGCAAGTCTGAACAAGACCCGTTAACCCAGATGAACAGTGACAGAAACTTGAGGGAAAGATTTCAGATTCAAACTGAATAATATTCACACAAAAATAATTGCACAAACAACGGACTGATTCTAGGAGGATAACATTTTTTCAGATTTCAATTTCTTCCTGTTTCGGATTCCTGTTTCTGACTATATTTTCTTTTTTCTGTTTCTGTTTTCTTCTTCCTATTTTTTAAAACTCTCCTCTTAAAATCTGATTATTCTTCTCCTTTCTTTCTTTCTGCCTTTCTCTCCTTTCTTTCTCTCTCAAAGACTGATCTTTTTCTCTTTTAAAATCTGCCAGAAAGCTCTCTTTTTCCTTGTTTTTCTTTCTTCAAAAAAAAAAGCTCTCTTATCAGATTTTTCTCTTTCAAAATCTGCCCCTAAATCAGTCTCAATCCCCCTCTATTTATACAGGGTTGTCCTGTACCCTTCTAGTGTTGTCTGGACCCTTTTCTCCTTTTAAAATCAGAAAGTTTTCCATTAAAACTACTTTTGAATACTTTAAATCCTATTGAGTGCTATTATCCTGTTTTTCAGCAACCCATTACCCTTTGTTTCCCACTATCCTATTAAATTAAAAACCATTAACAAACCACTTTCAGCCCACTATTATGTCACATTACCCTTACTGTTTTATCCCAGAAATGCCCCCTGACTCCTACTGTTATTACTGAAAAAATCAGAACCTACTGCAAAACTGATTCTATAATCTGTATAAACTTGATTATTCTTCTGATTTACAGTTATAACCAATCCTATGAACCTCCTAACACAATTGTATTTGACCAACTTTTGTAAACTTGAATTCAAACTTAACATCACAAAAATATTACACTGAGTTCAGTATAATGATTCAAACGAACTTTAACTTTGAACAAAATCAAACAAACACAGGAGCATTGTCAATATACTGACAATGCCCTGAAACTCAATGTTCAGAAATCAACATATACACACCATTGACAAACTTTCTGATTTATTAAACAAGAATCAATTAATTGGGAAGAACTAATTGATTAATTTCAATGATAATAATCAACTCCAAACAGATAAACAGGGTATTACAAACAACATTTTCAGAAGCAAGATTCACAATACAACTAATCGACGAACTTAATCGAGTCGATTACACACATTGTACATAATCACAATCAACAGAAACAATTCACATTTAGAGTCAAGTAGACGGGTAGGGGACAGTATAACAAAATTGACTAGAAAATTATGAAAATTTAGACAAACTAATGAAACGAACATAGAGTATACGTAGAATACATACAAGAAACAGAAAATTACCTCTGAACCTTCAAATTCAACCGGACTCAACTCAACTTGGATTTGGATTTTGTTTGAAATCAAACAGACCTTAGTCGAAGTATTTTCTACTGAAAATACATTGACTAAGGTCGATTAAACCTCAATCTTTCGTCTGAAGTGAAAAAGATGCCAAGGTTGGAAAATTAGGGTTTCAGACCTTGGCTTTTAAATACGAACACTTCTGGGTGGATTCGAGGGAAACCAAAGATGGCACAAGGGTGAGGGAAGCCTAAAGGTCATTTGGTGTTAATTTGGGAGGAATCTGAGTTTGTTCTTGTTTGGTCCGAATCTTCAAAAGAAGATTCGAGAAGCTCGGAAATGATTCGAGCCAAACAAACTTCAGATCCATAACGAGGCATGCTAGGGGGTACTATGGTGTTATTTTGGAAGCCATTGGAAAGGTTTGAGTTTTCAGACCCACCTTCGATTTAGTATTCGAAGAGTTGGAGTCTGATTCGAAGGAAACTAAGGTCAGATTTGTGTAGAGGATGTTCAGGGGGTTCTAGGGTGTTATTTTGGTGACCGGCGGCGTTGATGCCGCCGGGTTTCAGGCGGTGGGATTCTAGGGTGGCTAGGGTTAGGGGTGGGGTTTGGGGACGATGATGAACAGTGAGAGGAGGGGGGTGTTCAGTTAGGGGCCGGGGTAGGGGCTTGAGCCTTATATATGGGTGGGGTGGATTGATCTCATCCGTTGGATCAATTAAGATGCACGGTTGAGATCAATCCACTTATCCAAACGACATCGTTTAATTTAAGTTAGGGAAAGGGGTCAACCCGGGGTTGAAATGGATCGGGTTTGGGTGAGTTTTTAAGACCGTGGGATCAAGATGGATGAACGGTTCAGATCTAGTTGCCCTTAAACGTCGTCGTTTCATTTATGCAGAAGCTGAACTGGACCGTTCGATTGCAATGAATCAACGGCTCAGCTTTGAGGTATCTCATGCGGCGTCGTTTAGGCTTGTTCGAATTGGACCGGACAGGGGGATGTTGGATTGGGCTGTGGGGGGGGGGGGGTAATTTGATTTGGGCCTGGATTTTAATCCAGGTCCAATTTTTATTTTACAACTTATATTTTTTTTTATTCTATTTTATTATTTATCATTAAAAAATCCTAACAAAAATTATAAAACAATTTTTAACCTTACACAAAAATATTAATCACTTCATAACAACTATTCAACATACAGATAAAACATTAATCACACAGTGGAATATAAAAAATAGAACGAAATGCATATTTTGGTGATTTTATTTAAATTATCTTTCAAATACATAATTAAATCCTATATGCATGCAACATGTATTTTATTTTAATTTTTATTTTATTATGACAAAGTAAACATTTACGGACATAACACAAATATTTAACACCACGCAAATTCAAGAATTACACAGTAAAAGAAATTTATTTTATTTTTTGATTTATTTTGAAGTAATTTTCGTAAGGCAAAAATCACGTGCTCACAAGGCATTCCCGAGTTCTGTGGTTCTAGCACGGTCGCTCGACTGTTGTATTTGGAATATTCTGATTTCAAAACATGTTTTAGCCTATGTGCTTTTTAACTTCGAACCGCTTTTATTATTATTTTTAACGAGAATTGCAACGTCGTGAAAACATGTCTCAAACCACGTCACATCAATGCACCCGTGGTTATTGACACATTTCAACTTCGTTGAAATTTGGATTTGGGTCACATAAATGCGCACCCGAGTTTAAGAAAATAATATTATTAACTAAAGTGCCTAAAGTAATTTCGCATTCGTAATTTGCGAGGGCCATGGAATTTAGCTAAATGGCACGCCTCGGAATCTAAGGATCAATTCACGATTAATTAAACGATGGTCATGGAATTGTCATTTTGATTGGCACAGCGCACCTTAATTCTATACTATGACAAAATCATGTTTCGTGTAATAAGCTGCAATCTTAAGGCAACTTCTCTATCATAATATAGTTTTTCCTTTTTTTTTGAGAATTTTTTCTAATCTCCTATATTAACAAATTATAATCTCCAAACATGTATCTTGCCATGACTACTGACTACTCATTATTTTTACATTTCAACTAACAAACAAAAGAAAGAAAAGCAAAATACATAGAGCTGAAAACTAATTACACTATTTAAGATAGACTAGCACATTCTAAAAGCATAATTAACTTGACAAATTAAAACTAAATCCAACTCTCGTGACACAAATACAAAGCCATTCATATGAAACAAATTTATGGAAAACGCGAACCAAATAGACAAACACAAATTCATTAAAATTCACTTGAAATTGACGAGCAAGACAGCAACGGTTTCAAGGGAGTCAAATTTCTCTTTCTTCTGTGCATGCACCTTTCGTACACTTTCCTAATACTACCCTCACATGCCTTTTGTAATATTATGCCATTAAATTTATCTCACTTCCTAATGAAAATATTTTTAGGAAAAAAAAAAACAAAACGGTAAATCCAAAATGACATAGAAGAAGGATAAGAGTAAAAGGGGATAGAAAACAGATAACAAAAAAAATCCCAAAGAATATTAATCAGCAACTATAGAGCTTAACAATATAAAATCCCAAACAATTAAAATTTAGGCATGTGATCAATGATATCAAATAGTAATACACAATTTACATGACATTTTACCAACGAATTAAAACAACTGACTCTATATTCATATAGTTCAAGGGAATCAAAGCAACAAATAACTTTAGAAAGCATAGAAGCAATAAGATGGCATTCAAAATTAATGAAGTAGCAATGGGGAAGATGGACCTTCGTTACTGAAAATTTTCCAACGAGTACAGTGCAAAATAATCTCCAAAGAAAAATCAATCCTCAAGCGAGCTACGGACAATTTCACTCGATTCTGACTGTTTCGATGCCAAAATGAACCAACATGAAGTGCTTCAAACCAAGGACCAAAGACTCAAGCAGCCAATCGGAAACCTTGACATGACAAACCTCGAACGGGCTTCAACCAAAAACCAGTGGAAACGATCGTCACTACTCGATCGGGTAACTCGGGACTTGCCGGAAACTTTGATGACATCAACTTACAAAGCTTAAACAGAGGAGTCAATATCTGGTGAAGCTTTGAAGAAGAAGAAGAAGAAAGAATTCAGGCTGGTGTGGAGAAACCGAAGCGACGACCTAGTGTTTGTAGGGTGGTCATTTGCGAGGTGAAGCGTTGCTGGGATTGTGAGCGTTACAGAACAGGGGGTTGTTTTGAGAAGATGGAGACGGGGGACGGGGGTCCGTTTTGCACTGTTGCGGCGCTTCTTTTTATTTCAGTTCATCTCCCCTTTTTCAAATTTTTTTAAGTATTATTTATAGGTAGAGTCTATGTCTAGGTATATTTTTGTGTATTTTGCTCATTGGTCCCTAGGTTTTTTGTGTTAATTCCTTAGGGTCTTTTTTTATTTATTTGTTATCCCAAAGAAGATTCTAGAAGGGTCCCCTAAACTACACAATGACTCTTTGTTTTTAATTTTGTATATTTTTTTTTAAAAATAAGATAGAAATAGTACACAATGCCAAAGCTAATCCTAGTTAATGAAACTATATATTTTTTTGTTTTTGAAATTATACAAAGATAAAAATAAGGTACTATTTTTGTATTTTTTTTTGAATTTATGAAAAATGCATAAACTAAAATATTTTTTGTAATTTTCATTTTTCTTGTACTAAAATAAAGTAAAAGCGTCAAAATTAACTGAAATATCGCTATTAGGCCAAATTTAAATTACATGCTAAAATATGAAAAATCTTGGGGAGGGTCAAAAAATCACATGTCTACACATTACATTCCTAAACTCGGGTGCACATTTATGTGACCCAAATCCAAATCTCAACAACGTTAGATAAAAATGTGTTACGGACTGCGGGTGCATTTATGTGACGTGGTTTAAGACGCGTTTTACGTGACGTTGAATCTTCCGGAAAAATATTAAATAAAAGTGGTTTTAAAGTAAAAAGGCACATAGGCTTAAAGGTGTTTTAAATCAGATAAATAGGCCAATTATAACAGTTGAGTGACCGTGCTAGAACCACGGAACTCGGGAATACCCAACACCTTCTCCCGGGTTAACAGAATTCCTTACCCGGATTTCTGTGCTCGCGGACTATAAAACAGAGTCAATATTTTCCTCGATTCTGGATTTGAACCGGTGACTTGGGACACCATAAATTATCCCAAGTGGCGACTCTGAATTTTTAATAAAATAATCCCGTTTTGATAGTCACTTAAATTGGAAAAAAACTCCCTTTATATACCCCCTTGCGGGGTGAAGGAAAAAGGGAGGTGTGACACTATCCATACACCATATTTGATTGCTCCCCTTCACTTGGACCTATAAAAAGAAATAAGGAATTAGTTTTAGGAATCTAAACTAGTTCGGGTCCCTTTCTATAAGCAAAATGATGAATCAAATTCTTTTTAGCCCAACTTGGCAGCCTATTCTTCCCTACAATAAAATCTTTGTTCTTCTGATTTGCCTTTGCTTTTGCAGTACATTCACTCTTATAGTGACCAGTATTACCACAGTGTGTGCAAATCTTGTTCTCAGGGAATGTGAGGTACTTGCTTTTAGGATCCCACCTCGGTACAAAGTTCTCATAGCCAAGTCCTCTTCTATTGCTACTATGGTGTTCTTGTAGCCATGAAAGTGCATCAGGAGACCTGTTCCATTTACAAGTTTTGTCTAGCTCATGCATAACCTTATTTAGGTCCTCCTTTAATACTCTTACATGTTCATCCGTTTTATACAACCTATCTTTCATTTTACTTAAATTCTCTTCTATATTGAGTTGTGTGTCACCAGCTATCTTTTTACATGTTCCTAACTTCAATTTTAGATTTTCAGATCTAATTTCTAGGACAATTGTATCGAGTGCATGAACTGGTTCTTCAGTACAGTATTTTCACTTCCCGTTTCACAAGTCCTAAGTTCTAGATTTTTGCACTTAGCTTTTAAGATGGCTCATTCTTTTGACAGCTATTCTTTTTCATTATTCACATCCTTAGATTCATCAATCAGCTCAAGTAATAGTTTAGATAATCTTTCTTTGGACAGAAATTTATTATTGTCTTTGAGATGAAAGACACTACCTTAGTTTCTTCATCAGTCTCTCCAATAGACATTAATGCTTGTTCATCATCATCATCATCATCATCTGAGATTTCATTTGAGATTTCTCCCCGAGCAACAACCATAAGCTTAGTTGAACCTTTGTTTTTGCCTTTCTTGGGATGAACTTATTCCTTCTTCATGTTCCTTTGTTAAGCTCTTTCCTTCTTCTATTCAATATCCCACAAAGGATAATTTTTGATCAGGTGATCTGTCTTTCCACGCTTGTAGAAGTCATCATTTATTTATTTCTTCGGAGCTCTTGCTTTGTTGTAGCTTCCACTTCTTGAAGAACCATTTCCTTTCCTTCGGTACTTCTTGAAGTCTTTAGTGATCATTGCCATTTCATCATCTTCCAAATCAGAACCTTTAATGATTCTTAGTGCCAAACTCTTTTCCTTCTTACGTACATCCATTTTCATGGTTTGTCTCTTAAGTTCATAGGCAATGAGATTTCCAATCAATTCATCCAGAGGGAGAGTAGCAATATTCATTGATTCCTAGATGGCAGTGATCTTGTTTTCCCGAGTAATTGGTAAGACCCTAATAAGTAACTTCTTAACTATTTCTTCTTCAGGGATAATCCTGCCAAGAAATTTTAGTTCATTTGTCAATATAGTGAACCTTGTGTACATCTCCTGAATGGTTTCTCCATCCTTCATAGTAAAGTTTTCATAATAAGAGTACATCAGAGTTCCCTCTTCACCTGAGTAGTTCCTTCATGGGTCACTTGCAGTATGTCTTAAATTTGCTTGGCAGTGGAACAACTTTAGATTCAGATGTATTCATCTGGACCAAGTCCACAGACAAGCTATTTTTTGGCTTTGGCATTCTTTTTCCACTTCTTCAGATCCTCAACATTGAAATCAGCTCTTGTCTTTGACACTTCTACTCCTTCAGCATTTTTCTTCAAAGTAGCCAGTGGATCATCAGTGACAATATCCCATAACTCATAGTCCTTTTCCTGTATGTAATCTCTCATTCTTGACTTCCACCAAGAGTAGTACAGGCCGTTAAAGAGTGGTGGCCTAGTAGTGAATTTCCCTTCCCAGTTTTCAGGTGGTACACTCATTTTGATCTTCTCCCAAGGTGTTAGCCACTTTAAGGATAATCTGCTCTGATACCAATTGATGTTTTATACTTCAACACCACATAAGAGGGATGGAGGGAGGGTGATTTGTGTGGTGTCTTATTTTTCACATGCATAGATTATAGAAAGACCTGGTTATTTTACGTGTTCTTTCTACTACAATTGCGAAATAATAAGGGTAGAAAGTAAATAACACAAGTATTTTTACGTGGAAAATACCTAACTTAAAAGGTGAAGAAATCACGACCTACTACCCAGTAGGATTTTTCGCAATACTTCACTAAATCACTGAGCCAAAACAACATTTATAAAAATCTTGTAAACTTAAGGGTTACCGCTAACCTTTGTGGCAACCAGCCTCAAGCTGTTGCGACAATTCCAAGTTAACTCTAACTTGAATGCTACAACTCAAAGTAACTATTTCTAGATAAAGTTGAAAGGTACAACTCAAAAGCCTACTACAATTGAACTAGAATAAAAGACAGATACTTAGAACTAGTTCTTCTATTTACTTCATGTAGCTTAAGGTTCGCACTTGAAACACACAGGAATTGCTTGCAAAATGCCTTGCTATTTTGCTCTCAACTCTTGCTTAAATCTAGCGTTTGCGTGTCACCTGCAAAAGAGAACAAACTCATATATACATAGTTAGTAGAATAAGAAATAACTAGAGTTCTAATGCTTTACTTTTTCATGGTCGAAGAGTTCTAGTTATCTTCAACTTCTAACTCCTCCCTTATTTAGGATAGAGTTCTCCTCAAGTAGGAAGTCTCACTCCTTATCAATTATGTAACTTTTCCGTTCAGGAGATATCATATATAACCACTTGTGCTTATCTCCTTCGCGTGCATGCCTTATGCTTGAATCTGCCCGTGCCCTGTGCACACCGTGTATGGACATGGTTCATGCATGAGTTCCTTTGTCAATCATCAAAACAAACTTACTTAGACCAACACAAATCTTAGCCAATTCAAGCGTTATGTTGCTAATAAGAGAATAAATCTACAAAACAAGCTACAATTACAAAGTTTTCCCATCAATCTTGAAAGAATTTATTTTTTAGGTAGTTTAAAAATATCCGATTTAGAGTTTAAATCTTTATATGTTTAGTTATGAATCTATTAATAATGTAGTAGCTTTCTTCAACTAGTGAAATAGGCATCTCTTTTGAGATTTTAAATTTAAATAATTTTTTTTTATCTTTTATATGTACCATTAAACAATGAAAAATAATTAATTTTTGAATAATTTTTATCTATAACAGCCAAAATACATTTAAACGTCAAATGATATTATAGGGGTATAAAAACCATTTACTATGAAAGCTTAAAAATATCGAAATAAACGAAATTATTATAGAAAGGAAACTATTAAAGAATTTGTTATTTAAGCACTCCCTCCTTAAATATAGTTACCATGCGGCACAATTCCAAATGAGTGGTGGTAAAGAATCTAGTAGAAATTTTCTACTATTTGTCACCCAAAAAGTTTAAAAGAATCCAATTCCACATCTGACGAGACTTATTAATTTGAAAATTCAAATTGTTAAATTTAATAGGAACATCCATTGCTTTCGCATTTTATTGTCATTTCTAAAGGGCAGAGTCTTTTCTAGATCTGCCCCTTTCTCGCTCTCTCCTGATTCGTTGTTCATCACTGTAAGATCTCTCTTCTCCAATTCATTGATTTTCATCACACACACACACATCGTTCGGTTGCTAACAATTGATATGATAAAGTTTGTTTATTTGTGTATCTATTTTGTTGATCGAGAAGTTTATGGAATTTAAGATCTGGATTTAGGCCTTTTAGATCTGTTTTTTTAATAAAGTTTTCATCTTTATTTGATATTCATGTGTATTCTTCGTATTTCTATTGATTTGATCTGGTTATGCTTTCTGGATTGGTCTCAATCTTTTGGATTTGGATTTTTGTTCTTTTTTATAAATGGATCTGGATTTTGGTTAGTTATTGACATGTTCAAGGATCAGATTTACATGCAAGGGTCCTTGATTCAATTGATTATTAAACTTATTGATATGGATCTCTAGATAAATAAAGGAACATTGAAATTTAAGATGATTTTAGAAAAAAGGATCCAAAAGTTGCCTTTTTTATCACCATATTATATTTTGGATTTCTGTTGGCTTGAAATCTCATCTCTGGTTCTCATTTTCCTATGCTTGTGCATTTATGAAACCTGTTGATACAATAAAATTCATTTGTATAAGCTTGATGGTGAATGTAAATTGTGTGGTGATCTGAGTTTTTATTTTTGGTCCAACAGGCATTGAGAAAAGATGGGTTTATCATTCGGGAAGCTTTTCAGTCGGCTGTTTGCCAAGAAGGAGATGCGTATTCTGATGGTCGGTCTTGATGCAGCTGGTAAAACCACCATATTGTACAAGCTCAAGTTGGGAGAGATTGTTACCACTATTCCTACCATTGGTAAGCTATGTTTGTGTACTATATGAATGATCTATAATTGTTTTATTGCTCGTGGGACTGATCTTGTGCTTTGATATCTATTATATTAACATTGTCATTCTGTTTTTGTTTTGAGTAATTGCTGCTGCTATTCAAGATTTTGCCAAAAACCATTCCTAAACTATACCCACAATTTTAATATATATCCTTAAAATATCCATGTGATCAAAAAAGCAGTCTTAAAATTTCCCAGAGTGAGTAGGTTTCATCCTTCCATTACATACTGTAAAAAAATTAGTGGAATAATCGCGGAATTGACGTGTGACATCCCAAGTCCGAAACTACCATCCCTAAAACATTCATTGCCCAATCATCTTACCACAAAATTTCCTTGCAACCTAAGTTGGTCGAACTAGGGTGCGGGTATTCGATACGGGGACGGATCCGAGTAACGGATTCGGCAAAATCTAAATTTTAAGATTCGGGGGTGCGGATCCGGATATGGATACGGGTACGAGGATTCGGCTAATAAAAAATAGAGCTATAAAAATATTGTAAATTTTGAGAGATGTTATGTGAAAAACTTACATTAATATTGTAGAATTCAATCTTTCATTCTCCAAGATGGACATTATTCTTTCATTCTCCTAAATCTGTTTTATTTTGAGAAATCACAATCTCAATTTTTCTCCCAAATTTATCAATGGACTCCGGTCAAAATGTTCGAAGTCAGTTGACCGTATCGGGGACGTATCCTGCTCCCGTCCCCGTCTCGTATCGGGACGGGAACGGCACCAAAATCGAAGAGTCCCCGCAACTTACCTTTCAACATAACCTTCACTGAAGAGTAAATGCTTCCAAACGTAATAGGATACAACATGGTAGCAGAGCTTGTTGGACACACTTTTGTCTACAGGACAACTTCAAATTAGACAAGTCAATAATCACAGCTATCATCTGTGAAGTAAATTTTGTTAATTTAAGAAAAAACTAGCAACTGTATCTCCAAAAACATATATAGATAATACTTAAGCAATAATGATAACACATAATACTTGCAAAAACTCTTTATGACCGCAGCTTGACATAACTCATCAAAATCCAGAAGTAAATAAAAACCAGCTGTGTTAAACTTTTGGGACTAACCCTTTACAACAAGTCAGAAGAAGAACATAGCTTCACACAAGCAACATAGCACATGCCAACTGAAATTACAGCAGCATTTGTCGATTGCTGATATTTGAGATCATGTCAAACTTCCATCTTCAGCAAGTAGTTAGAGCTAAGCAACCCCTTGATATTTATTTTGATGAATCAGTGGACGAAAAGTGCTTCAGCAGGGATCAGTCAAGGAATGTATTGGGAATGGCATTGTTGGGATGTCACGTGCATGTGACAGCGGGTTCTGTTAGTCTTTTAACAGTAACGAGACATGATACCTGCTCACTTTGAGAAACTTTAATGATGTCTTTTGTTCACAGGGATAGTTTAAGGATGTTGTTAGGTTGTGGATATAGTTCAAGAATATTTTTGGCCAAAAACTCTTCCCATTCAGTAACCCAAAGTCTCTCTATAACTTGACTAAGTGATTCATTCTGAAGGGATTCTATACTTGTTGAAGAACTTTAAAACTATCTGCTTTTATATGTTTTGAGGAAGGGTCGGGTCGGTGGTTCATGTGTACACATGCCCGCACACTCAGAGGGGGAGGGAGGGATAGAGCCTCAATCTCTTACCTGAGTGATTGGCTTTCTTTTATTTCTCACAATGGCATATGTTCTTTTTCAGCTATACTTGATATTCTGAATCCAATAAATCTTGTAAATAACTCCTGATCAAGAAAAGATAATTGTCAATAACTTTCTAGCATTGCAATTATGTCCTCTGTTTCTAGTAGTATGATTGTTTTGCACATGTTTGCCATAGTTGATTGATTATAGCTATTGCTCTTAACACTTTCTGCAATTACTCATTCGTTATCAGGATTCAATGTGGAGACTGTTGAATACAAGAACATAAGCTTCACTGTCTGGGATGTTGGTGGTCAGGACAAGGTACTTAATGACATATGATACCAAAGTGCTATGCTATCTGCGGTATTTAACATTAGTTTGTTAAGCAAGTGAAGATACATTGCAAGTTCTACTTTGATTTTGGCTGACTTTCATACTGACCTTATTTCAAGTTGCAAGATAAAGGAGCATTTCTGGTATTGGAATTATGTTTCCTTTCTTGTACTAGTGTTTCAGGTTCACCAGGCTTGTTTTTTTTTGCTATACTTGCTCGATATTCCCACTCACCAAAAAATTGAAACATAAAACCTAGAAATCATCTTTTTTCTATATTATCAAATGCTTGCCTTTTCTGCTGCTATCAAGTACTGGCTTACCTAGAATCTGCAGCTGCAAGGACTTCTATTAGATGTATGGTCAAGGGTTATTTTATTTATCTACTCTTAAGACATGTGATGGAGATCTATTGATACTGTGACATGACTTTTTGCGGAAGTTGACATACTTCGTGTTGCCTATTGTTCCCTTTCAAATTTCTTGTATTTCCAGATCCGACCATTGTGGAGGCATTACTTCCAAAACACACAAGGACTTATCTTTGTGGTCGATAGTAATGATCGCGATCGTGTTGTTGAGGCTAGAGATGAGCTGCACCGGATGTTGAATGAGGTATGAAAATCATGCTTCTCTTTTTTCCAGTTAAGACTATATCGAGTCTTGGGGCCCATGTTTGATGTATACAGAAGATATATCCAGAAATGTGTCTATAGAGCACTTGAAAGTCTGAAATGATCTGTAATTACCCACTTCCCGTTTTAGTTAACATTCTTGGTGTTGGCTCCTTTCACTTGTGTCCTATTCTGAATGACTTTTGCCAATGTATGCATAGGATGAACTGAGGGATGCTGTGCTGCTTGTATTTGCTAACAAGCAAGATCTTCCAAATGCTATGAATGCTGCTGAGATTACTGACAAGCTTGGTCTTCATTCTCTCCGTCAACGTCACTGGTATGTGCTATGTGTTGCTTCTTTAATTGTGAGATGTTTTAAATTTATGTGTATAATGAGCATGGCTGGAGATTACCACGGTTCTCATGTGCTACCAAATACTGAATCTATGACCTTGCGTGACACAGGTACATTCAGAGCACTTGCGCTACCTCTGGAGAAGGGTTGTATGAGGGGCTTGACTGGCTCTCAAACAACATTGCAAACAAGGTGTGGACGCACTCATTATCACATTTGGTTTTATTTGTCACTTTTATTAGCTCTAAAGTTCTAACATTCTTGTTATTGCAGGGTTGAATGCGAGATCCATGATTTTTGCAGCTATGTTTTTGTCAATATAGACTTCAACAATGTCTAGAGCACTTATGTACTTACTGATCTTTCTTTCACGGGATAGATCTGCTTATCCCTATTGTTATCAGTACGTTTGCCCTTTCTTTTAAAGAATGGTACTCTGCAGTAACTTTAGGTTAAATTCATGTAATATTTTGCACTTTGGCTGACATATGCTCAGCGACTTTGGCTTCAACATTTTATTTTAATTGAGATTAAGGTTCTCTCCCCGTAATGATTTGGTTAAAGTTGGTGATGTTTCTCTGTACTGCTGGTGAGCTTGTCTTTACTATTGCTTGTGCTACTTGTCTACTAGATAAAATTGAATTTGAACTTTTCTGATTGTCAGTAGTAGGAGGGTATAATGTCTTTGTGAGGTGGCTTTATTATCTTAAAGCAATCTGCAGAATTGGTCAAGATTAACAAATCCCTCACGCCTATGACTACATTTTCACGCAATCTCTAGCCAAGCAAAAATATCAGATTTAATATAAGTGTGCCATAACGAGTAGCCTGTATATCCGAATTAGTTAGTGTCTGCATAGTGGTGGCAAAATGGATTAAAATAAAAAACAGATCCATCTATATTATCCACTTGAAAAATGGGGACAAGATCTACATTACCCGCTTGAAAAATGAGGATAAGATCCATATTATCCGCTTGAAAAATGGATAATCAATGGGTTTAACTTTTACATTTTCAAAGACTTAAATTGGGGGTTGTTCAAGTTCGGGAGACTAGAAATTCTCCCAAAAATGATCATATTCAAGAAGCCATGGGTAATATGGATATTTATATTATTCACCGGTTAACCCATTTTTTATTCGTATTAAATATGGATCGGGTCGGATAATTTATCGGTTTTTAATACTACGCATTTTCGCTCCGCCCTCCAACCCGACCCGCCTGTTTGTCACCCCTAGTGTGGCCTATGCCATACTTTATTTCCTTTGTGTTCTGTTCTACCGTTAATCTGAATTGATTCGTATTTTCTAAACGTAAATTTTGTTTTCGTCGTGTTCACTGTTCAGTTCCTCGCTAAGTATACTTGTGCATTTGAAGGGGTGCAATAGACATCAAACCATCTCATCCATGATGCAACCTCTCAGTTTTTCCTCTACATGTTTTTTTTTTTTTTTTGGGAACTCAAACAAAAACTTTTATTGGACTGAATCAGAAACCAACAAGTTTATAATAAAACTAGGAGTATACTCCCAACATATAATGCTCTGTAAGAAAAATATGGGCGTTGATTATAAAACGGAATTTTTACGCCCTATAGAAAACCTTAGTGCCCTATTTATTTTAAATAAATATCATTTTAAAATATTACATCCTATAAATACCTTTTATCCTTTATAGCAAAAAATCTAAATAGAGTTACATCCTACAATTAAGGCACCATATATGCTAAATATTATTTTTCTCTCTCCCTTTTTATATTTTCTCTCACATAATTATCGCGTATCTGCAAACTAGGGGTGGGCATAAAATCCGAAAAACCGAATTCCGAACCGGACCGAATTAATTCGGTGTTTCGGTTTTTTCCGGTATTTCGGTCCAATTCGGTATTGCAATTCGGTATTTCGGTACGGTCTTCGGTATTAAAATTCTGAAATTTCGGTATACCGAAATATCGAAAATCCGATTTTTAAAAGACATTTCCTTAATTATTACTGCCCAGCCCATCGCCCCATCCCCAAACACCCAGCCCATCGCCCGCCCCAGCCCCAAACGCCCAAGCCCAAGCCTAAACTCTAAAGGTCATTTGTCCAATTCAGATACAAAAGAGAAAGTGAGAAACCCTGATCTGCTTCTTCTTTCAGATCAGATCTAATTCAAATGGACGCTCTCGATTCTGTGTTCGATCCTCTTAGAGATTTCGCCAAAGACAGCGTTAGGCTCGTCAAAAGATGTCACAAGCCTGATCGTAAAGAATTTACCAAGGTTGCTACTCGTACAGCGATCAGTTTTGTTGTGATGGGATTTGTTGGATTTTTACCAAGGTTGCTAATCGTAAAGAATTTACCAAGGTTCCGAGCTCCGACTCCTCACTCCTCAGTCCTCACTCCTCACAAATTCCGGGCAAACGAAGATGCTGCTGTTGCGAACTTGCGATAGTTTCAATTTTCAAAGGTATGTTTCTACTTTCTAGTGATTTCTACTTTCTACCGATGGAAATGAATTTGATGAAGATTTCTAACGATGTTCTTTAGCGAAGATTAATTTTATATTCGAAACTCATTTTTTTGGATCAAGTGTTTGATTAGGTATAAAGTAGGTTGACATATGAGAATCCTATAAGGTATAGCAGTAGAACAGGGAATGAAGATAGTAGTTTCGTGAAATTTCTTTAGCAGTAAGCGTTGGCAGTTGTGTATTGATATTGATTGAAGTAACTGATACAGGAAAATGATTAATTTATGTAGCCCGTTGCACAAACTATAGTAATTGTATCTTACTAGAGCTAACTGGATAGAAACTGTACTAATTTCTGCTGCTGCTGCTCTCTGTTCTTTAGCAATGGACATAGTACTCTAATTAATTATGGATAGATCATATTAACTGGATAGAAACTGTACTAAGATGATTACAAAAAGATTTTGTTTTCTCTTTCTATTTTGTTAAAATCTTCTTTAGACTTGGTGGAATCTTCAACTTTATTCAGACTGATATAAGACTATATGTTAATCGGCGGGCTAATGGACTCAATATTGTGTTACTGCCCATCAACGGGTAAACATAAATCCTTCCTCAAGTTGAGTAAATTTTCCTGTGAATTGAGAAAACAAACATGGAGAACAAAGAAGAAGATGTAAGATTAGGAGCAAACAAATATTCATAGAGGCAAGCGATTGGGACGGCTGCGCAGAGTGACAAGAATTATACGGAGCCACCACCAGCGCCACTGTTTGAGGCAGGAGAATTGACGTCTTGGTCATTCTATCGTGCTGGAATTGCTGAGTTCATGGCCACTTTCCTCTTCCTTACATCACTATCTTAACAGTGATGGGTGTTTCAAAGTCTGAGTCCAAATGCTCCACTGTTGGTATTCAAGGCATTGCTTGGGCTTTTGGGGGCATGATCTTTGCCCTTGTCTACTGTACTGCTGGAATTTCTGGAGGACACATAAATCCAGCAGTGACCTTTGGGTTGTTCTTGGCAAGGAAACTGTCGTTGACAAGGGCAGTGTTCTACATGGTGATGCAGTGTCTTGGTGCTAGGGATTCACATGTCCCTCTTTTGGCACCATTGCCTATTGGATTTGCTGTGTTCCTGGTATACTTGGCCACAATTCCAATCACTGGTTTCTCCGCTGCTGCATCTTAGTTCATGCTTGCAGATGCTGTTCAGATGGTTTGGTTGTGTACTGTGTTAAGTGTTAAGTGTTAAGTTGTGTAATGTGTTGTGTAGTTGTGTACAGATTCAATTGTGTACTGTGTTAAGTGTTAAGTTGTGTAATGTGCAGTTTTTGGTTGTAAAGAAGTTGTTGTCTTGTTCAGCTTTTGCTTTTCACTTATTCAATTGTGCATGTGCCATCAGATTCAGATCAGCCATGTGCAGTTGTGCACTGTTATATATCGGAAAACAGTGCACCGAAATATTGATTATTTCATTGATTATTCATTGATTGTTAAACCGAAACTGTACCGAACCAAAATAAGAAATACCGAACCGTACTGAAATATTTTGGTATGGTATTTGGTATACACAATTGATAAACCGAATACCGAAATACCAAACTGAAATTCTTAAATACCGAAACGAAATACCGAACGCCCACCCCTACTGCAAATCCCAATACAATCTCTCTGTGTTTGCATACAACCAGACTCTCTTCTCCCACAAACCCTAGTTTCTTAACTCTTCTCCCACCCAAATTCTCAATTTTCTGCTCCGTGTCACCAACGTTATCATCAGAAAACCTTAAATAAGTTATAACAAGGCTGAGGAATGAAAGTGGAGAAGAAAAAAAAGAAGGATTTTTAAGAAGTTTGTTTGTAAATCTACGACTTACTATAGACGCCATAGCTGCAGAAGCAGAAAGGGAAAAGAGGATAGGCCACTGTCCGACGGGTTCCATTTTGAGAAAGCCTTCCAATGCTTTATGCATCCCTTGAAAACCTAAACCCAACAAAGGGTTTTTGTAGATGTGTTACAGGGTTGACCAGCCGGAATTAATGGCTGGCCGCCGGCCGGCGAAGCCATAGGCCTGTTTCTCTCTCTAGATCGCCCAAATCGCCTATTTGTATTCAGTTGTATTCGAATGTATTCTTCAGCTGTATTCACTTGTATTCAGGTTTAATCAGTTGTATTTAACTATTTTATTCAGCAGTAGTTAGTTGTATTCAAGTGTTTTATACAACTGTATTCAGTTGTAGTTAGATATATTCAATTATTTTATTCAGCAGAAGTTAGTTGTATTTTGTTGCATTCAAGAGTTTATTCAGCTGTATTCAGTTGTATTTTTTTTGTATTCAAGTATTTTATTCAGATGAATTAAGGTGTATTTTGTTGTATTCAATTGTATTATTCATATGCATTTCTCTTTATTAAGCTATAATCTTTATTATGTATCTTTCAAATACAGATTAATGAGGGATCGTTTTAGTTCGTTGAGTTAAATTAGGAGAATATCATGTGATTTTATTTCCTTCTGTTTTTAGCGCAGATACGTTACTGTATTTAATGTTAATGTCGCTTGAATACAGTTAAATACATGTCAAACTTAGCTGGAATTCCAGATTTTACGCCTATATTTTTGGTTATATTAATGAATACAACAGCTTAAATACATGAAATACATTGTTTAAAAATATAAAAGGTATCTATAACACGTAATATATCAAAAGGTATCTATAAATGACTAATTAGACCAAATGGATGGTGCTTTATGAAAAATTCCCTTATAAATATAAACATTTTGGATTTCATGACAGTCCATAAATGCAATTATCCTTGCTAACTCAAATACTTATTTTATGCTCTATTATCAAATGTCCTGGGTTATACTGTGTTCAAATTCTTGCACACTCATCTTGTTTGTATCTACGTTGGACCACTAAGCCCCATTTTTTACTCTCATATATCATTAATGTTCTTAAAACCATGTTAAAAATTTTGTATTTACCTCGACAGATATCTTCCATGTTACGCTCCTGCAATATTCCAATTCCAATCATTCTATTTTCATCTTCATCTATCATGGTATTCCTTTGAAAAGCTAAGAATCCCCTCTAATCTCACATTAACTTCATTTTTCTTATGCTGAGCAAGTGTACAAATACATATATGTTGTGAACTCTGTGAGTGACTCGGTGGAGGGCGTATTTGGGAATTGGAATAATTATGTGTTGGACCCAGGTTGAGTGCAGGCAAGTGCTAAGTCCGTGAAAGGGCAGCTTAGAAAAAGACAATTATAAATATAGCAAAGGGCGTAGAGTATTCTTTATGCTGAAATTGTGAAGTGTTATCTCTATTTTCCCATCTATGTTCTTCTTCTGATACTTCTCATCCCGTTCTGGTTATCCCTCGTTTATCCCTTTAATTTCCAGCTGATTGTTGTTCTTCTTTCCGTCAATACTTTCCATTTTGTGTAATTCAGTTTAGTGATTATCTAATACATTGGCCTGTGTTTGTATTGAGAATTTGGTTTGTTTCATTGGTGCTTTCATCCAGAGGTTTCTAATGAAAGACCAAAAGTTACTCAAGGCTTTCGTCGATGATTCAATTCGTGATTCACTACAAGAAATGAAGGATTCGCTTTCTAAGGATTTCGCTGATATTCGTTCGATGTTAATGGAGTTAGTGGGGAAAAAAGTCTACGACGTCCATTTCACCCCGAGATCCAGTGGAATTAGGGAGATTCCGCTGTGAAAATTCGGAGTCTTGGATTTTACAGGCAGAGAGGTATTTTGAGTTTTACTCCATCACTGACGACCTTAAGCTTTCTTTAGCATCATCTTACTTGGATGGCGAAGCTTTAGAATGGTCCCAGTGGCTTTCTCGGAACAAACAATCCGTAAGCATTTTACGGAGAAATTGAAGCTGCATTATCACAAATGGACCCCCCCCCCCCTGCTTCGATAGGGTGTTCGACTGATCCCCGATTTTATTCTAACCATCATGAAGAATTAGAACTACCAAGGACCCAGAGAATTCCTCTTACTGCTATGAGTCATGTTTCCAGCTTCTTTGAGTTTAAATCCACATTTAAACATGGAAACTCAGAGGCCAAACATATGTTCGATAAAATGTCTACTAGAGTCTTTTCCTAAATAGTGGAGGAAATTTCTCCTATTACAACAGTGATCCAAAGAACATATGCAACCATCGGTGTCTCTCACTTTGCAGCTGATTTGGATGATAATCACTCACCTAAGGTGTTTGACGAAATGTTACATAGTGTCTGCACCAAAGTATTCGTTGAGGTGCAATAATATTCTCCAATCAACATGTCCGATGAAGAAGCTATGGGCCCTGAAAGCAGCGAGGTCCAACTGTTTGATGAAAGTCCTCAAAAAGATAGGCCAGATAGGTGCATCACTAAATTTTCTCTTGATCGTGGCGCTAGTACACGAGAAATTGAATTTAAGGCATTTGAACACACGTATCTTGCTGAAATTTTCATGAAACTCGAGACTATTGTGGAACTATGCCTAATAAATATTTTATGGAGAATGTGGATTCAGATGAAATAATGCCTAATGATGAGCACGAGAAATCTAACGTGGAATTTAATGATCACCATAAACTGAGTCGATTTCCATTTGATCTTGGTGCTAATTTTCTTAATGTCACCATTCCCGTAATTGCAACGGATCTTTGCGTATGGGATCCGGGAATTAGTCCCGAGTACATGGCTCTAACCGGTTCTATAAAGAACATGAAGACACATGCACTTTTTGAAGAAGTTCGAAAAGGGAGTTGTTTGTTTGAAAAGTTGTATGATTGGGAGCAAGTAGGTAGAGTTGAAATGTGTGTTGAATGCAGTTATAGTTTTAGAAATTCTTGTGCATCATACAAGCTACTGGGTGAGTCGATAGCACATTCATTTCTGTATTCTTTTAATAGTGCTCGAACTCACCTTGAGGCGCAGAACATGATTACTCAGTTGAGGTATTTAGAAGTGGAAGGATGTGTATCACTATGAGATTGCTTATCTAATTGTGGTGATGCATTGGCTACTAATGGAGCTCATTCGTTATGAAGAAGTCACAACTCTCTACAGGTGCATAGACTTCGTATATAAGATTTTAGTTCGGATTCGCTGTTGTGTCGGTGTTGTTATTTCCTCAATACTAAAGTTGCACCAACCTTGTAAACTCCTCAAATCTATAAAAGTTTCAAGACACGCTAAATATTGAATTAATTTTTTTTAATCTTGCCTAGAGTGCAAAAAAAAAAATTATACTTAAATAATTGAATATACAATTAGGGGAATATTAATAATTTTAATATTGTCAATTATTAAAAGTAAGTATCATTAAATGCTTGTTAAATCAAAAAAAAGTAAGACACTTAAAATTGGGCCTAAAGCCCATAGAATAGGATGTATGTAAGGACAAGGAAAAAGGCTTAAAGCATGGCACGAAAAGGGGACAAGGGATTGGGTTTCAAAGAAATACAAAGAAAACAAATTCAATAATTAGACTTGTAAGGACATAAACAGAGGCAACAAGTTCTAGCGACTATGCATGTAGACAACCAAATTTTCAGGGTTCTTTACAAGTCACTAATTCTTGAATTTAGGTATGTAAAGTTTTCTATTGTCAATTATCCTACAGTAGTACTAGATAAGAATTGAATAGTTAATTCCCTTCCTTCTTTGTATCAACAGTAAATTTCATGTTTAGGTGTAAAACTTTGAAAATAATTAAAATGCACTGGTTGTTGTAGAATCAATTATTTAACGGATATAAATTGGACTGGAGCCTACGTATTGGCTCAAGGAGTTTTGAGGTGAGTAGATATAACCTTTTACTAAAGTGGTTCTACTCTTAAAAACATGCCCACAAAGTGTTTGATAAAATGTTTTAAAGAGTCAACATGTGCTTAATTGGAACGAGTGAGTATATGTTGACTAAGTATATTCTAGTTAAAGATTATGTATTTTACTCGAGAAGTATAAGCGTCTATTTTCATATTTTTATGCTTTATTACACGATCTTACATGTTAAAATTTCAAGAGTTAGATAGAACTTTTAAAAATACTTTGAGAAATTTTATTTCATGCTTATGATATGTATGCACTCAAGAATATTGATAGATCACTTTTCAAACAAGATTTAGACTTGAAAGTCACAATAGGAGTTTTAGAAAGAAAAGATTTTTTTGGGAGTATCCTCTATTCTGAAAAGGGGTCATCGTCTAGGCCGAGGGTCCTAACTAAGGCGTTGACTTTCTAAAACTACTTGTACCAAAGTAGGGAGCACACGAGCCGTGGGTCTCGTTGCTGAGAATTATTTAGCAAGGCTAAGGTATGATACATGAGCGTAGAGAACCATGAAACGAGTGACACCTCGTGGATTGGGCCTATTCGATCAAATTGGGATCGAACCCGTGTCGATCATACGGTGACTAAGACAGAAATAAGTTAGGATAGTTGGAACTCTCGAAGCATAAAATGAAGTATTTTTTTGATAAGAAAGAAAAAGAAAAGAATTTCTTTTAGAATACTCATAAACTGTTGTTATGCAATAATTTTAGAATTGTTCTTAGAAGCTTTATATTTTACATGCATTTAGAATTTTTGCTTGTAATGTATATTTTACAAAAGTTCCGTCCCCTGTCGTTGAGACTCACTGAGTACAATGGATGGTACTGACGTTCTCTTTTGGGAACCTGTATTTGTCTTTGGTACAACGTAGGAACCAGTTTTGCAAGCGAGCCGGCTACAGGTTAAGACTTCCCTCACTTCCAGTGCTATTGGTGAGTTCCACTTTGCTCGTGGAGTATTCCTTTGAGTCGTCATTATTTAGCTATTTCTTTGTCTACTTGGAGAACTTGCCAGGAAATCTCATGTCCTGAGCAGTGCGTTAGTTTATTAGTATATGTTTCAGAGACACAGTCGGTGGGTTAAGATTCAAGTGTTTTTATAATAACATTGTAATATTTCAATAGTTACTACAAATACAGTTTTGGAGTTGGTTTATTTTAGATATTCAAATTAATTAAAAGTATTTGGTTAAAATATTTCCTTTGTTGCGTATAATGTTTGAGATTATAATAGTTTTGATAAGCACAAATGGTTCGCTCGGTTAAATTTAGCAACCGGGCACCGGTCACGACTTATTTAAAAAATGGGTCGTGACAAACTTGATATCAGAGTCAGGTTTACAGAGTCCTAGAGGTCTATAAAGCCGTGTAAGTAGACTCTTATTTATTGGTATGAAGCGCGCCATACTTATAAATAGGAGGCTACTAGCATTTAGGAAAAGTCTCATTTTTTCATACTTTAGATCGTGCAGTAGAGTCTACCTCTTAAAAATTATCTAATGTATTCGTTTCTCCAAAACTCGCAGAAGTGGCTCGTACTCACAACTCTGACACCGGCACTCAGGACGCTCCTCAAGAAACTATTGCTAATATTGTGGCTCAAGATAGAACTAAGAAGGCTTCAACTTAGAAAAGGAAGGGAAAATCCACAAAGGGGGTTCAAGTACCCCGGGTTGAACATGAAGAAGGGTTGGAGCATGATGAGAAAGTACCTCATGATCCAGTGCCATCCCCAACAGCAGTTCCGGCTCAGACAACTATATCTACAGAGGTGGATTAGATGTTTAATGATGTCAACAGTGCTATGAAGATGTTTAAAGCCTTCATGGCCAACCAGAACGAGAGAAGAGATGAGATTCCACCTCAATCAAATAGACAAAATAATTTTGAGTCCTCAAGAGTGAATGAATTTTTAAAGCTGAGTCCTCCATTGTTCCATGGTACTATAGTTGATGAAGATCCAATGTTGTGGCTGGAGGGTGTCAAGAAACCCCTCTGAGTGATGAAGGTATTTGATGATGATGTTGTGGAGCTGGCTGCCTACCAGTTTAGAGATGTGGCTGGCTCTTGGTTTGAGATGTGGGAAAAGGAAAGAGATGAAGATGATGGTCCGCCTACTTGGGAAGAATTTGAAGAGGCCTTCATGGCTAATTTTATACCAGAAGAGGATAAGGAAGCTAAGGCTACAGAGTTCGAGCAGCTCAAGCAAGGGAATAAAAGTGTGCAAGAGTACTACATGGAATTCATAAATTTGGCTAAGCATGCTCCTCATATGATTAAGACAGAAAAAACAAAGATCTGCAGGTTTGTAAGTGGTTTGGCTTACCACATTAAGGATACGAGATCAACTGCAATGGTAGGAATGACAGCTTTCTCCTATGTTGTGGGTTTTACCAAGCATTTAGAAAAAGACAAACATCAAACGAGGGAAGAAAAGAGCATAACAAGAAAGCCCGAACATCGGTCGGGTTTAATGGTACGTCCAATGGAGGAGGAAGGAGTTCCTTCAATAAAGGGGTCCTTAGCACTAGCTGAGTCAAGTTATCAGCCAGGTGATGGGTTTTCCTTCAGATGTACTCAGAGTAATGGAAACCAATCTTGCCAGAATCAGAATTTTAGGACACCATCCTCATATAGCTAGTCATGTTGAGAAACATTCACAATAACAAGGTCTTTGTGGTACATGTAAGCGACAACATTTAGGTCAGTGCAAGCTCGGGTTTAACGGTTGCTATCATTGCGGAGACATTGGTCATATAAAGCCAACTGCCCAAAGTTGCGATGTAATTTCAGTGGGAGATCAACTCGTCCTTCTAGTTCCTCAGCTACTACAGTTGCACCACCTCATGCTCGTGGTTCTCATAATCAGATCGGGCATAGGACAGGCAGAGGTGCAAATCGAGTTACTCAGGGAGGGGCACAACCCCGTTTATTTGCTCCACTTGATCATCAGAGTGCAAAGGCATCTGCAGAAGTTATTACAGGTATACTTCTAGTCATCTCACATAATTTTTGTGCCATAATTGATCCAGGTTCAACGTTTTCATTCGTGACTCCATACTTTGCAATCAACCTCGGGTTAGAACCTGAACAGCTTAGTGAGCCATTCCTAGTAGCTACTCTAGTTAGCGAGTCAGTGAAAACAACAAGAGTCTATAGTGTTTGTATAGTTTCAGTCCAAGGTTGCAGCACCAAGGTCGATCTCATAGAGTTAGAAATGGTGGATTTCGATGTGATCATAGGTATGGATTGGTTGTCTTCCTGCTATGCCATGTTAGATTGTCGTGCCAAGATAGTTAGGTTCCAATTTCCAAATGAATAAGCCTTAAAGTGGAAGTGTAGTTCAGCATCACTTGTAGGTAAGTTTATTTCTTACCTTAAGGCACAATGAATGATCAATAAGGGGTGTCTCGCCTATTTGGCTCACATTATTAATCCAGAATCAGAACCACCAGCTCTTTAGTCTGTGCCAGTTGTTACAGAATTTCTAGAAGTTTTCCCAGATGACCTTCCCGGACTTCCTCCTGAAATAATCATAGACTTTGGCATCGATCTCATGCCGGCACTCAGCCCATATTTATACCTCCTTATAGGATGGCTCCAGCAGAACTTAATGAATTGAGAGAATAGTTGAAAGACCTCCTTGACAAGGGCTTCATCAGGCCGAGTGTTTCGACGTAGGGTGCCCCGGTCCTATTTGTCAAGAAGAAATATGGGTCTCTTAGAATGTACGTGGACTATCTGCAGTTGAATAAAGTCACCATTAAGAACAAGTACCCACTGCTAAGAATTGATGATTTATTTGATCAACTTCATGGTGCAAAGTACTTTTCAAAGATAGACTTGAGGTCGGGGTACCATCAGTTGAGAATCAGAGAAGGGGCTATATCTAAAACATCATTTAGAACTCGCTATGGGCACTATGAATTTCTATTAATGTCCTTCGGGTTGACAAATGCTCCTGCCGCATTCATGGACCTCATGAACAGAGTTTTCAAGCCATTCCTTGGTACTTTTATTAACGTGTTTATAGATGATATTTTGGTATACTTTAAGAGCAAGGATGAGCATGCAGAACACCTCAAGATAGCCTTGCAGACCTTGAAGGAGAATGAGCTTTATGCCAAGTTTTCAAAATGTGAGTTCTGGTTGCAGTTAGTGGCATTCTTAGGCCACTTGGTGTCTAGTGAAGGCATAAAAGTAAACCCTCAAAAGAAAGAAGCAGTCAAGAACTGGCCAAGGCCGATAACGCCAACCAAAATCAGGAGTTTCTTGGGGTTAGCTAGCTACTATAGAAGGTTTGTAGAGGAGTTTTCCTCACTTGCAGTTCCATTAACTAAGTTGACTCAGAAAGCAGTTAAGTTCCGGTGGTCAAATGTTTGTGAGTAGAGAATTCAAGAGTTAAAGAAGAGGTTGACCATTGCACCTGTGTTAACCTTGCCGACAGGTTCGGGTGGGTTCACAGTGTATTTTGATGCCTTCAGAGTTGGTCTCGGTTGTGTTCTTATGCAAGATGGAAAAGTTATTGCTTATGCTTCTAGGCAGTTAAAGAATCATGAGAAGAACTACCCCACACACGACTTGGAGCTTGCAGCAGTGGTGTTTGCATTAAATATATGGCAATACTACCTTTATGGAGAGCATTCTGAAGTGTTTACAGATCACAAAAGCCTCAAATACATTTTCAAGCAGAAAGAATTAAATTTGAGACAGAGAAGGTGGCTTGAGCTATTGACGAATTATGACATCAATATCCTTTATCACTGAGGCAAAGCTAATGTGGTAGTAGATGCACTTAGTAGGAAGTCAATGGGTGTCCTGACCCATCTTGCAGTACAAAGGCGAACTTTGGGTCGAGAAATTCAAAAACTTGCAAATGATGGAATTAGATTGGATGAGACCGAAGAAGGAGGTATACCTGCTTATGCCTTAGCACAATCCTCTCTTGTTGTGCATGTTAAGTCTAAGCAAGACAAAGATCCATACTTAGTGAAGTTAAAACAAGGAGTCAGAAATAAAGAATCACTGCTTTCACTCTAGGAAATGATGGAGTTTTGAAGTTGAATGATAGGTTATGTGTGCCTGATGTAGATGGGCTTAGGAAGGCCATAATAGAAGAAGTTCACAGTTCGAGGTACTTTATCTACCCAGGTGCTACCAAAATTAATCTGGACTTGAAAGAGTTGTATTGGTGGAAAGGCATGAAGAAGAAAGTAGCAAATCATGTGGCCAAAAGTTTGAATTGTCAGCAAGTCAAAGCCGAGCATCAGAGGCCTGGTAGCCTAGCTCAGGATATAGAGTTACCATAGTGAAAATGGGAGATGATTAATATGAATTTCGTAGTAGGTCTGTCTCGCACATACCGTAAGCATGATTCAATTTGGGTTATTGTAGACCGACTGATAAAGTCCTCGCATTTCCTACCAGTAAAGACGACAGATTCGAGATGTAGAGGTTGATGTATAATCGATTGTTTGACGAGTATAAATTGGACTGGAGCCTACGTATTGGCTCGAGAAGTTTTGAGGTGAGTGGATATAACCCTTTACTAAAGTAGTTCTACTCACAAAAACATGCACACAAAGTGTTTAATAAAATGCTTTAAAGAGTCAACATGTGCTTAATTGGAACGAGTGAGTATATGTTGACTAAGTATATTCTAGTTAAAGCTTATGTATTTTACTCGAGAAGTATAAGCGTCTATTTTCATATTTTTATGCTTTATTACACGATCTTACATGTTAAAGTGTCAAGAGTTAGAAAGAACTTTTAAAAATACTTTGAGTAATTTTATTTCATGCTTATGCTATGGATGCACTCAAGAATATTGATAGATCACTTTTCAAACAAGATTTAGACTTGAAAGTCACAAGAGAAGTTTTAGAAAGAAAAGATTTTTGGGAGTATCCTTTATTCTGAGAAGGGTTCATCGTCCAGGCCAAGGGTCCTGAGCAAGACGTCGACTTCCTGAAACTACTTGTGCCAAATTAGGGAGCACACGAGCCGAGGGTCTCGTTGCTGAGAATTTACTTAGCCAGACTAAGGTATGATATATGAGCGCTGAGAACCATGAAGCGAGTGACACCTCGTGGATTGGGCCTATTCGATCAGGTTGGGATCGAACCCGTGCCGATCACACAGTGACTAAGACAGAAATAAGCCAGGATAGTTGAAACTTCCGAAGCATAAAGTGAAGTTTTTTTTTGATAAGAAAGAAAAAGAAAAGAATTTATTTTAGAATACTCATAAACTGTTGTTATGCAATTATTTTAGATTTGTTCTTAGAAGCTTTATGTTTTACATGCATTTAGAATCTTTACTTGTAATGTATATTTTACAAAAGTTCTGTCCCCTGTGGTTGAGACTCACTGAGTACAATGGATGGTACTGAAGTTCTCTTTTGGGAACCTGCGTTGGTCTGCAGTACAATGTAGGAACCGGTTTTGCAAGCGAGCCGGCTATAGGTTAGGACTTCCCTCACTTCCAGTGTTATTGGTGAGCTCTGCTTTGCTCGTGGAGTATTCCTTTGAGTCGTCGTTATTTAGCTATTTCTTTGTTTACTTAGAGAACTTGCCAGGAAATCTCATATCTTGAGCAGTGCGTCAGTTTATCAGTAGAGGCTTCATAGACACAGTCGGTGGGTTAAGATTCAAGTGTTTTTGATAATAACTTTGTAGTATTTTAGTAGTTACTATGAATAAAGTTTTGGAGTTAGTTTATTTTAGATATTCAAATTAAATAAAAGTATCTGGTTAAAGTATTTCCTTTGTTGCATATAAAATTTGAGGTTATAATAGTTTTGATAAGTACAGATAGTTCGCTCGGTCAAATTTAACGACCGTGTGCCGGCCACGACTTATTCAGAAAATGGGTCGTGACAAACCTAGTATTGTCTTGGCTTTATATACTAATAAAGAAGGATGGAAGAGAAAAGTTCAAGCAAATTTTTTAAAACTTGAGAAAGGACTGCAGTTTCTCAACTTAATGGAAGAGTCTAAGTTTGCACAGAACAATGCACAATATGTCATCATTGTAAATATGCTTGGTCGATCAAGCCAATTTGTTCATGCTGGAAAGTATATATCTGAAGTTGTAAAATTCAAGGACTTGGACTTACTGGATGTTGGGCTTAACATGGAGCCACTTAAAGGACTTGCCAAGGTGGGGATCCGTATCGTCATAAATTTTGTGCAATGTTATTCCTCTTTTGAAGCAGATTTAGTTGTTTATCTCAAGTTTGCAAATCTTCTCTTTGATCTGGGTATACATGATATCCCGATAACCTGTGTTATCAACCTGAATATGTTTACCAACACCAATAGTAGTGTTTTTTCTTCTTATGATCCAATAGCTACACTATGGGGTGATTGGGTTTATAATGAGGGGAAGTCGGCATCATGTGTTGGCTTTATTCTTGCAATGTGTAAAGATGCAGGAATGTTTGGGCAGGTTGTTGTGACCCAACATTTCGACCTTTGCCCCTATGATCCAGGAATCCTTGTTCTGCGACCTAATGCCTACAATCCTATATGTAGGAAGAGAGTTGTTGCCAATTTTCTGTTTGGTGGTGGTTGCACTAATGCAGGAGTAATGAGCCAATACTTTAAGCTTGTTGTTGTTGCTCTTTTGGTTACCCTAAGGTATGGCATAAGGTATAAGGTTGAGGATCCCTTTGATTGGGTGGAGTTGATTTCATTTCAGGACACCAACATTGGTGCAGATTCACCTATATTTACATCGCTCTTATTGATGGCAGCTGGTCATTCTCATCGCCATGTTCTTACCACTCAAAATAGTTGCGCAGATATTGCTCTATATTGCTACAATTTCTGCTACGCCCGAACCTTGAGGAGAATGTTCTTTTTGAAGCTGGAGGTATTGTTGTGAACTCTGTGAGTGACTCGGTGAAGAGCGTATTTGGGAATTTGAATAATTATGTGTGGGACCCAGGTTGAGTGCAGGCAAGTGCTAAGTTCGTGAAAGGGCAATGTAGAAAAAGAAAGTTATAAATATAGCAAAGGACGTAGAGTATTTTTTTATGCTGATTGTTGTTCTTCCTTCCGTCAAGACTTCCCATTTTGTGTAATTCAGTTTAGTGATTATATCATATTTAAGTCTGTGTTTGTGTTGAGAATTTGGTTTGTTTCATATATTTGGTCTTACCATGCTTTTCCATAATTCAAACTTTTAATCCACTCTCATTACCCTCATAATTAACATAATATTGTATGCAAATAGCACATGCTATGGTGTTTCTTTAGAAGCTTGAGACTCGAATCTCAACCTGGAAACATTGCTCTAGTTTTAATCAAATTATAAAACCGCACTATTTTTCTTGTCCACAAGAATACATAAAGAATAGGAGATACGTACACAGATCAAATATTATAGATATTTCTATTCTACAATTTAACAAACTTTAATAGCACTAGTTTCATGATCATCTGACCGGTAAAAATGAAATGATAAAATAAGTTGAGACACCAGTTCGAAGACGTGTTCGTTAGTTCGCTTTTATCTTAGAACACGGTTCGAGCTTAAGACAAAATTTTCTTCACCAGCAATAGTAGAATTTAGCCTTCCACCAGCCCAACCGTTGTTTAATGGACGAGCAGCAGCACGAGCTGGATCCCCAACCACTCGACTGCCCTCAACTTGTTTTCCATACTCTGGAAGGCCCTTCGCCTTTCTCTCTTTCCTTCTTTTCCTCTTCTCATCTCTTTCTTTCCTCAGCCAACTCTCTACTGTCCTCTGCGTGTCCAGTTAGAACAACAATGCAAAATCCATATGAGAAAAATATATGAAGTATATCATGTAAAATCCATTTTAGAAAAAAGATATGATAACAACTTGTCATTTTTCAGCCAAATGCCCAGGAACTTGATGAAATCAAACAGTTCATCAACGAACCTCCCAGCTAAGCAGTAAGATGGGAGCATGTTTAAACTTTCCAAATAAAAACTAAATGAGGTTCTACTTTGGATCTTATATTTTCTAATGACATCAGAACTTACCATTAATGACATATTGCTGATCTCCTTCACCTTGTCCATTGGCATTGCTAATTGCAACTTCCCATGAGCCACATATAGCTTCAAATAATACAATTATTTTAACTATCACTACTTTCTTCAAAAGATCCAAATAAAGCAAGTTGTAGGATTCAGCTCTTACCATATGAGAAGGCCAATTCTCAAGACCATCAAAAATGTGTGTTGCATAAATTATTGTAGCGCCTCGCTCTTCACATTCTTTGCTCAGAAATTTCAAAAGATCAGCCCTCGCAAGAACATCTAGGTCAACTGTAATCTCATCAAGAAGAAGAACCTACACAAGCAGGGGGATATCTTATGTCAACATTGTCTTCAAGCAATTTGTGACAGTTAAATGGGAACTGCTTTTACTGGATGAAAGGCAGGTGTACCTTGAATGGTTTCAGGAGACCCATACAGATCTGCACTCTTCTTCTTTGCCCATCAGATGCTTTATGCATTCTCCAGGATAGATCAATACCTAGAACCTGCATCAACATAATATTTAAATTACTGGCATATCTATCTAGTTGTTTGCACATTGGATATGTTCACACAATCAGAGTTATTAAAAGATAAGTATGGTTAACATCCACGGAAAAAGTTAAAAGGTCTAAGTTTCTTCCCCTAGTTTTCTATGTGTGTTTTCGTATGATGTATCTTATTTGGCATTTGCAATTTTTATTATGGTAGAGAGTTAGAACAGTCCAACATGTCATGCAGAAACATATTCTAACTAAGCCTGTAAAATTAGTAAAAGGAGAAAAAAGGTTAACAATAAAAAGAGAGCGTTTACGACATATGGTCCACCATTACCGGTTTTACCCTCAAAGAACTAACAGAAATCTTATAGGTCTAGTGTTGTTATACTTTTGAGATACAGGGAAGAATCACATAAAGGGATTAGAAGCACAGTTTTATATACACCAATAGAAATTTCTCAGCCTGCCATACTGCTCAAATGAGAACATCTAGTCTAGAGAGAATAATGAAATACAAATTGTGATTTCAAGGGAAGGGTGGTTGTGTTTGGCAAAATATAATTATTGCACATCTGTTTTATAAGTAGAGGCACTAACAACATCAACGTTTTTTGCCATAGATACCTGTCAAATTGGCTTTGTCGCTCTGGTTCAGTTTTCAGAAACTTACATTATTTAATTGCTCGGTTTCAAGGATAATGGATAAATTGCTCATTTTAACTAATTGTAGCTGCCTTTGAAATAGTTGCTTCCAGAGATCCAAATAAGAGTTACTTATGCCATCAAAAGCTCCTCCATTCCATTCAACTGTTGTATGTCTACCGATACAATACTAGTGGCATTTCATAGAAATAAATGTAAATGTCCGAGAAAAGAAAGAATGACATGGATTGCTTTTATCATCTCCAAGGACATGTCAACGTGTTATATTTATGAGTTGCCTTTGTTAATATAATAACTGAGCAAGTAATAGATAATATAAATTCCTTTTGCTTTGCATTTGTGTAATAGGGCGTAGTGATAACAATCAAAAATCAAGCAGATCAAAAGCTACATGGGACTTTCAAAAATTTCCGCACAGAGAACGTTCGTTCATTTTCCATCCATACCTTAATTAATTCATCTCGTCTTTGTGGGTCAGTTCCTGGAACCCCAAAAATCATTTTCTCCGCAGAAATATCCATTTGAATAGGCACCTCAAATCCAGCAAATGCAACTTCTCTCCTCCACTGTAAACAGAAAGCACAAAAGAACTTAATTTTCTACTTTAATGATCAATTTCTGAATTCACAAGTTCATTAAAAGATGTGGCACATTTATTTTTTCACGAGACAGATGTATCTAGCCTAAACAAGATGTTTACATTGTTATAACATATCATCTTTAAACAAAAGCCTTCTTGTGATGTACCATATTATTACATGTTGAAACCACCAACAAATAAATGAGATAAACCATGTTAAAGAGAATTTTAGAACTGATTCCAGATAGAGGTTCAACTTAGTTGACGACACACTCTTGGTAAACATAACAGAAGAATACTTGGTTATGCTTGAATTTAATGAATTGGACATAAGATGAGAACTGCCATCAAATACATGCATTTAACAAAATAAAGAAGCAAACAGTCCTAAAAACATAATAAACCATAATAAGATGGTAGATGAACAGAGAGAGAAAAGATACCTCTCCACCAAGATAGCTGAGGTCTCCAGAAGCAGTTAAAGCAGTGTCATGAAATGCAGATCTTCCAAGCACTCTGACCATGTCTGGTTCTACCATGTGCTTTCCTCCCAATATCTTCAGAATTGTAGTCTTTCCTACAAAAAGTACATCCATTTACCAAACATGAGATGTCTCTCAGGTCTACTGGTAGGGTGAAAAAATGCCTATTCTGTGTTTGGTTAGCTATGTTTCTATATTTTCCACCAAAAGGAGGAAGTCATTTTCCTTTACAAATATCACACATCTTACTCCATATGCTTACTTCAATAAACATTTGAAAATTGTTGTAAACCTTTAATACTTAAAAAAATATGTCAAAACACTATCCTCATAGCTTATCTTGTACATTGTACAATTACCCTGTGGGTTGTGTCACCAAATTTTATATCTCAATCGGCTGAAACATGATCCAGAAATGATTTCCAACTAAAACATTCTCCACCAAAAAAACAGAACATTTTCATCCATACCAAATGCGCCCTATATTTCGAAATTGGACATTTAAAGCAGCAAAAAAATAAAAATTCTAAAGCAACCCTTTTGATTTCTTAATTATATTAAAGAGGACAATTGTAATTCAATGTCAAGAAGAGCAATAGAATTGAACCTGCGCCATTGGATCCAACAAGAAGGCATCGGTCACCAGGATAGAGGGTAAGTGAGAAATCTTCGATTAAGGGTGTAGATCCAGGGGGCGGATGGCCATCGATACCAGGGTAGGTGAATTTGAGCTTGTTGATCTCAACTGATGGCTTCCTGTCTTCCTTTACAGCCATGCCTATCAAGTGTTTGGTGAAAAGCAATAGAGAAGTAGAGTAGTAATTGAGCTTTTGTGAGTTTGGTTATATAAGAGAAAGAAAAAGAATGTGAGTATGTGAGGATACTCAAGATTCAGCCATGGCCACGTTCTTCACTTCCTTCCCATAGATTGCTTTTTCAACTACCTGCAACCGCCGACCGTCAAGTTAAATTAAGGGAAAATTTTAGATAAGAACAATTGATCCCTACTTTCATATTTTAATTTACCACCAACTAACCAAAAAATAATACGCTAACATTCAATATCTAACTCCAATAGGTTCTCAAAATTTCTATTAAGTTAATTTTCGAATGAGTAACTGTAACTCAAATATTAGTTCAACTAATCCATTTGGACGGCGAAAATTAGATTTTTAACAAGCTTAAATATGTGGGTTTAGATTCCGAATTTGATTTTGTGAGAAATTTGGAGTGAGTATTATCTAGAATTGTTAGAATAAGTATAAGGAGGTTATATATAAAATTTGAAGTCATTTAATGGAGATTTGGACTGATTTTGAACAAGAATTGCAACTGAAAATCATGGAAGAAGTTCGTCTACAGACGCTTGTATAAAGGTGGATAAAAATATATAATAGTGTATAAGATGTGTTTATACACTATTATACAAGATTATACAAAAAACTGACTTCGTCTTCTTCCTTGCGTTTTTTCTGAAATTTAACTCAAATCTTGCTCAAATCTATTCCAATTTACTTCAAATTTAAATTTTGAACTCCTTTTGATATTTTCAATCAATTGGAACAACACCCAATCCAAACAACTAACAAACTTAAAAAATCTTATTTTTGAAGCAAAACTTTGAATGACCTTCAATTGTGGAATGTTGAATCTTCAATTTTCTTACATTGCAACCAGGTGACACAGAGAAGAAGCAGTAATGGCGGACGGCTCCTTGAAGCATATATATATAGAAGATGTGAGAAGAAAAGAGAGTGAAATCAATGGTTGTGAGAACAAAGATTTAACTCCATAACTTTTAGAAGCAATGGTTGTAAGAAAACAAGATTTTGAATTTGCTAGTGCTTTCAAAATATGTACAATATGGGCTAGGTTAGGTAAAACTTAAAAATATGGGCCATTTTTTGTTATGGTGTGAAGTCAAGTGTATTTTTTTGTAATTCTTTCTTAAATTAATCGAAAGAAGAATTATACTAGTGATTTGATCCTCCTACTATTTCAAAAGTAGACTTTGACCTCTGTATTTATACTTGTTTCAAAATATTAGTTTTGTGTGAACTTGTTTTACTGGTTGCATAATTTAAATGAGAAGTTTTTTTTTTTTATATGACAAAATATTTAAATGATTACAAAAAAATTTATAACCTTATAGTATTAAATATGTTACTATAAGAACTTTAAATTAAATTATTTTAAAAATTAGAAAAGAACACTTTTTTTTTGAAATAAATAAAAAAGAAAATAAGTATATAACTGAAATATAACGAGTAATAGCGCGAGTTGAAAGACGATCCTTTTTTTTTTTTTCCTCCCTATCCTCTAGTTCGCAGATACACTAGATAAACATTTTTCCCCAACATTTTCCGTTTAGCTCGTTTTAGGACCTCGCATTCAAGGCAACATGCTGTCAAATTGGGAATAAAGAGAAAGCCTCATTTGTATTGACTAATTTATAATTGAAAAATGGAGTACCTGTCAACAAGCGGGGATAGCTCAGTTGGGAGAGCGTCAGACTGAAGATCTGAAGGTCACGTGTTCGATCCACGTTCACCGCATTCTTTTATTTTTGCTTCTAAGTATACCTACTTTATCCTATTTTTGAACTGTACAAAAATATTTTTGCTTCCTTCTTTTGGGACTTCTCCCTTTTCAACCCGATTCATCGCTGATCAGGAGGAGCTCTCACATCGATCACCGAAGCCATCTTTTCAGGTACGCTCTTTTTATGCGTCTCATCCCCCCCCCCCCTTCTAACTAGGGTTCAACTCAATCCCACCATTTTGTTTTACCCCTCCCCAATCACTCAAACCCCAGTTCTTCCTAGTGAACTCAATCTCGCTTAGTCAACTCTTTATAATTAGAGATCAGGATCAATTCCTTTTTCTTTTTGTGTGTGTGCGTGTGTGTTATTGTTGGTTTTTTTTCGGGTGCTATTTGAATCAAATGCAGTGTTGTTTCCAGAAATAATTGCCTGTAAATCTTCACTAGCTAAATTTGTAAACTAAATCCAATAAGATCAAGATTTTTTTTTCTTTTTGGCTCTTTTGGAAAATTTGTGTCAACTGCAAACTCGACTGTTCTCTGGAAGTAATAGCTCGAATCTTCAATTTGCTAAGCTTATTAACTGAATCCATTCAGATCAACTCGCCACGAGAGGCCAAGAAAGAAAGGGGTTTAATCTAAATGGCAGCTATTTACAGCCTTTACATCATCAATAAATCTGGAGGGCTTATTTTCTACAAGGTTAAATTCAATTTCTTGCACTTTTCAACTTAGCTTGTTTTTGTTTATCCTAATTTGTAGTTGTAATGGGTGTCAAAAAACGTTAGGATTATGGTTCTGCTGGCAGAATGGACACAAATGATAGTTTGAGATTGGCTAGTCTTTGGCATTCTATGCACGCTATCTCTCAGCAGTTGTCCCCAGTTAATGGTTGCGCCGGTATCGAACTCCTTCAAGCTGATAACTTTGACCTCCATTGCTTCCAATCTCTTACCGGTAATTCTTACATCTCCACCATTTTTGGCTTTATTTGATTTATTTTCAGAAGCATTTTTTACTTTTTGTGATTTTTATCAGCTTTAGCTTTTGAGATCTTTTCCATCATATATTGGGTTATAGGTTGTACAATTTATCCTTTTTGTGAAGCAAATGTGTAGTTGTATTGTGCAGCTATAAGCTAGAAAGGAAGTAAAGCTTACTTAGGAGCAACAAAGTTAACAGACTGAAAACATAATCGTGGGCCCAGATTTTGTATGAATTTTGGTAGAGGTAAGTTAATGAAAAACGATTTCCTGCTAGAGTGTTGATATTGACTTCTATGTCAGTAAATATGGTGCAGAATCTTTAAGTGGCTCATGCATCTCTTCTCCATATCATTTGTTTTATTCCTTTAATTTCCCTTATCAAAAAACTTAACTCATGGAACCAAAAGATTTTCCAACTTCACAATTCAGAAAAGCTAAAAGTATTGTCTAAGAGACTAGAGGATGAAAAGCAATTAGAACCTAAACCTCTCTGTCAGACAAGGTATGGAGGGCTTAGATCGTCTTGGCGCTGATGTGTAATCTTAGTTGTTCACCTCTAAAGCCAAGAAAAACGTGCGCCAACAGTCCTAATGCAATCAATCAGCATCTCATAACAGCTTCTTGACATTTTATGCACCGGTATGGCAACTCAATACATTTAAGATTAAATGATAGACAACTAAACTAGGTAAAGCATCATAAGGACTTAGTGAAGCATATACGCATGCGCAGGATCTTGCTGCACAAAAAAGCACCCCAGGTGTCTGCAGGAAACATTATATAAGTCGCTGGACCTGCAGATTTTCTCGTTTGTTTTGGACAAAAGAAACTCAAAAGACCACTGATATGGTGATCCCTTAATATTTAGCATGTTAACTTGGTCAGAAGGACTTGCATTCTAGTTTGAGTTTATGATGAACTGAATTGTATCAATATGATTGCCAATTCATATGTATACCAGTATTTGCACTGTATTATTCTTGAAATCTATATATGCTTATGGATATTTAAGAATTTAACTTGGCTAATCATTTCTATTCTCTTTGGGGCTTTGTTAAAGAACGGTAACTCCTTGTTTCTATCTTGGTACTGCTTGTCAAGAGATGTGCTGAATCTGTTCAAATATAGGCGAATAGTATTCTTCTTTTTTGATTTGTTATAGGCTAATACGGAGCAGTATCTTTTCTATAAAAAAAATGTGTTGACTAATTAGGCTCGATCGAGCTGCTTGATCTATTTTATGATGTTGTGACTTGCACATGTTGTAGTTTCACTTTCCATATCTTTGTTGAAGTTGTCTGCTTTAAGGCTAACAGGCTAAAAAACGTTACATATAAGAGCTAACAGGCTAATAAAGATGACTACCTGGTCTACCTAACACTTGGTGAATGCTTTAGTGTTATTTTTGAAAGATAGGTGTCTATTGTTCTTATAGCTTGAGGCGTATAAGTTCAAGGCCAGGAACTGATAGTCAGTCTTAGAAACATAACTACAACGTTCTACTGGTGGTTGGTTGTTGATTTATTCGAAGTGCATTGTAGTAGACTCTTCAATCTTTGCAGCATAAATATACCTACACCCTTTTTGGAGAGATCAAGAAAAAGAATGAGTTTATATATTCATGAACTCCTCCTCTCTATGTTGTCTAGATGGCTATGAGTTTGGCTTAAAAAAAGTAGCTTTTAAGCACAAGTGCTTAAAAGCACTTTTTAAGTGTTGGAGCTTATTTTATAAATAAGCAGTTATGCGTTTGGATAAAAGTGCTGGAGCTGAAAAAAAGCTGTTGAAATATTTGGTAAACAAGTGCTAGTAAGCACTTTTTCTATTAAAATGACTGAAATATCCTTAAAGCTGTTAACACTATAAAGAAGCTTATTACTATAATATTTTATTTCAAACTTATTAATATAAATACGAAATAATTAATATTTGAACTGATCACCTAAGATAATTTTTATAAATATAATTGTTGAACTCTTATTTTTCACTTCTTTCAACCATGTAAATTTTTTATTTATTTCTGAAATTCCAAGCTTACTGGGAAAACATATGAATTGACTATCACATTTTATTATTCTATTCCTTATTTGAACTATGTAAAAATTCCTAATATTTAGGAAATCAAAATAAAATAAACTTGTACTTTTTAAAATTATTTGAAAATTGTACGTATAGTTAATTAGAAATTACAATGCAACTAGAATTGTTGGTCGCACACGAGTTTAAATTCTTAGGAAAAAAAAAATCTAACTCAAGTACAATACTACAATCTATGTAAGAGATATTAAAGTTAAGTATGCTTAGCAAGCTTCGTCTGTTATGACTTCGCATGTATATCTGTTTTATTAATTTATAAATTTTTTATAAAGATTTACAGATGATTATTATATAAATAAATGTTTAATCATTTTTATACTAATATTTAGGACTATTTTTCCTTCCTTTTAGGTTTAGGAGTCCTATTTCCTATCTCATGTTTTAATTATTTAGTAAGAAAACTTCATTAGGTAAATGTCGTATTCACCTTTCAAAGCAAAGCTAAACTTCAAAGTAAGTTCACGTTTTGACAAATTTTAAAAGTTTGAGTTGGATATTATAATTATTTCAAAAGTTTGACATTTTTGGAATAATAAATATTATTAGGGACAATATGGTAAAATATTTGGTCAAAGATAGTTGGCTTTTAAGCTGGAAAAAAAAGTTGGGATCAGCCAACTTGTGGCTTTTGGCTTTTTTTAAGCCAGTGTTAACTTTTTTTAAGCTGTTTTCTTTTTTGCCAAACACTCCCAACATCTAAAAAGCCAATCCAAACAGGCTCTAAATCTACCAAAAACGTGAACCATAAGAAAATATCCCAAAAAGCGCACTATACTCAGAAAGAAAAGAACTGGAAAATTTTGTGGTTCTTCAAGATATCTACTGTCTAACCTTGGGTAGATGACTTTCTCTTCTTGGATTTATCTGTTAACTTCACAGAAATAAGTTTGTCCTTTAGATAATAGTAAGTTGAAATGAAGTGAAAATATTTGAAAACAGGAAAACATATTTGGGAAAGATGGAAGCTATTTGGACGTATCAAAAAGAACAAAGATGGAAGATGTTTGCTTGTATAGTTCAGTCATGAAATGGTAATGGCCTAGAAAGAGAGTGATACTGCAACAGAACTGGCGAAATACTAATCAATAATGATTGGGAAGCCACTTTAGTAAATATTTAACAGACTAGTTTGACGTTTTTGTGCTTCAGCCAAACTAGTGCCTGAGTTAAGAGTTCCATGGAACATTTAACTTGATGATATTCAATCTTATATCTTTTTTTTTTCCTTAAATAACTGTGTCAATTTATGTGATACTCCAACCGATTAAAGAATTGGACTGATTTAATTACAGGAACAAAATTTTTTGTGGTTTGCGAACCTGGAAGTCTGCATATGGAATCTCTGTTGAAGTATATCTACGAATTATACACTGATTACGTCTTGAAGAATCCTTTCTATGAAATGGAAATGCCAATACGGTGTGAGCTCTTCGACATAAATTTGTCACAGGCAGTTCAGAAAGATCGTGTTGCCTTACTGGGGAGATGAGCTTCTCAAGCTCATATGCTGCAAATTGTTGGTTGGACTATAATCTGGTAAATTCTGCTGGACAGGTTGCACTAGGACATATGCAATGTGTGTTTCTTTGTGCTTTGGGATAATGGCCTTGTAAGATACATTTTGAAAGCAGCAACCCCAAGTAGGATTTGTTATGCAAGGTTGTCATGGTTGATGCTCTTTAGTGTCGTTTACACGCTCTGCCTGATCTCTCATAGAAATGGTAATTGGACAGATATGGCAAGCAGCAGGTGTTGCCTTAAAAAGCACGAAGACATTGAACATGTTAACATTAAACGACTACCAAGAAAACATTGAGCATATTAATATTAAACGACTATCTCCATTGTGAACCACCAATCATTTTTTTAAGGGGAAAAATCAACTAATAATTCATTAAAACTTTTCAAGATGTTAGCTTCTCTGTTTCTTAATAGTTCTAATTGAGCCATCTGTTTCTTCATGTTAGTGCTGGCCGAACCTCAGGTAAACTGGAAACTTAGAAGAATTCCATAGTAAATGGTGGCGCCTTCCTAACATTTAGATGTAATGGGTTTGGGTTTGGGTGTCATTACAGAGAAATTTGAGGAGAAAATCCTCCAGTATAAGGGACAGAGGCAAGTGCTATTGGGTGTTGCATACGTTCACTCAAATAATAAGCTAACTGTTCATCTTCTTTTGCGTTTCGTCTTTCACCTATTTCACTGTGTCTACAAATATTTTGCAGAAGAACTAAGAGAGGGGAGGGGAAGATATATTTTTGCCCCTAAACTGCAGACGGGGGCAGACATGAAAGAGGAGTTGCAACGGACTCTCCTAACCTAACGCAGCCGTGAACCTTTTGTCACTAATGTTACCACACCAGAGAAAGAAAGAATTGATGCGTTACCAATCTACCGTCACTATATCTTCAACCAGCTATATCAAGATTCAAGATTATTTACGGCATATACCAAATTATCTCTGATTCTCCTTTAGGTTATTAAATTGAATTACTAGAGATTTATTTTATTGTTGCAGGTTATACGCTGTTATTGCATAAAAGATAAACTCAAAAGGAATGAAGAAACGCGCTAGCCACCCACAGGTCGAAAGCAACTGTACGTAGTAGCTGAAGCCATTTTATATATATACTCCAGCAGTCCAGCTTCCCCTTTTGCTGTTCTAACTTTCTATCGATAGACTTCGTAGTTACCTCAAGCATTCAAGGACACTTAGATAAGTTGCAAATGTACAAAAAACCTTATAAGTTTATTGGGCACTAAAACAAAACCTGCCAAGAAATAAACAAGTGGCAGTATTCCTGTGGACTATCCAACGTAACATAATTAAAGATCTAATAGATCACTCGAGAAACTCTCCAGAGCACTGCCATTACTAAGCAGCAGATGGGCTAGTTACATATAAGGTACTGATGTTTGCATCAGAAAAAGCAGCTGCCATTAATCTGTTTGATTCAACTTCACCCTCAACTCCAGCAATATGAATACAACCCTGCTTATGATCCAATGTCTGGTCATTATAAATATCCCACCATTTCTTGACTAGCATTTTGATATCTTCCCGATCCATATTTTCTTCCTTTCCAGTGTATTTCCACGGCTTAGCCCCTGGAGAACAGTAATGAACTGCTTTCGCTTTGTTGAGCTCGATTTTCTCCGGATGGCGCCATAGCATTGCCAGCAACAAATTGTATACATAAGAAATTGGCTTGTACTTGTCTTTGAAGAACATGTTCAGAAAATCCTACAAAAATGTAATAAAGATACATTAATAGCCAATCATCATAGAAAGCATAGCAATTCTATTAATGGTCCGAAGTACATTAATATGAGACGTTTGAGAAGAAGAAACACATTATGGGGAAAATAACAAGGTATAGCCGCTCAAAATAATAGCCAAAAAATGTATTTATATATATATATACATTATGTATGTTATATAGAGAAATTATACAAATTTTACACTTTTTTGGCTACTGACTGGGCTAAAAGTGAAAAAATCTCAAACATTATCTTAAAAATCGATGAGTCTATGTCATATAGCAGGGGGAAAAAAAGTCAATTCATCTAAAGATGACATTAGCCATCCATAGTAAAATGAGCAAGTTTGCTAAGGCACCTGCTATAATTTGTTAAAATAAATAGATAGCAGTATGAGTTACATTATAGTAATATATACCTAACTGCCCCCACCAAATATGAGACTGCTCCTTCCTTAACCAGAGGTCTCGGATTCGAGACCTGGGTATGGAAAAATTCTTGGTAGGGAGCACTTCCCCGCGAATGGGACCCTACGCGGCCCGAATCCGGATATAGTCGGACTCCAATGCATACCTGACACCGGGGGAAAATCAAAAAATATATATACCTAACTGCCTGCATACACCACCTAGTATAATATATACAGGTATATATTATTTTGGGGTTCAATTAATTTTATATATGTAAATGTAATACCTGCTCGGCAAATTGGGTGGGAGGGGTAAGTTTGAGAGTGTTCAAGAGATCAGCATAGATGGAGAGATTGGGCTGAAAGACAAACATGCCTGCGTTGAAGTAGATAGGTGGCCTTGACCCCAACTCTTTAGGCCAAGGTAGAACCTCGGGGCATGACTGCCCATACATCTCACATATGCAGTCGGCCACGGCATAGAAATGGTTGTCAGGTAAGTTGAAAAGATGGTCTACGTTCTCAAAAACTTGCATGTCTCCGTCCAAGTATACCATCTTACTGAACTCCACAAACTGTAATAGCAAAGGAACAAGAATTCATGAAACAAGAAATTTTAATATATAGTCAGGTTCGTTAAAATGTAGATGACTCTATTTTATAGTTAACTAATTACATAAAATAAAATTGTAGTACTACATAATATTAGGACAGTTAATTTAAGGCAGAGGAATAAGTAATATATTCTTAGTTAACTTACCATTGCTGAAAGCATTTTATGAACTTGAACTTGAGCAAGTTCTGGGACATCCAAAACGTGTTACATAACAGTTAAAGAAACATTCTTTTTTACTACTTACAAAAATATATAAAAAATAGCAAAAGGCTAAAGTTTCAGTTCTCCCCACACCTTCTAAATTAAAAGATCTTCATTTGAAAGAAAAAGGAAAGTAAAGCAACAACGTAATGTAGCAGGAACATTATCAACTCTTGCATGTTGTTTTAGAGAGTTTACCTGCCAAATACAAAGTTTGGAGTAGTTGAGAACGTAATAAGATCTAGCATACTTATTATCCGATGATTTTAATGAAGGAGAAAGTGGCTCAATCTCCCTCACTATGCAACCATGGCTCCTTAGTAGCAGCCGGTGTTCCTCCGGCACATCCGGCAAAATCGCCACCACCAACGGATACATAGATTTAGCTTTTATCAACCCCTTTGCCAAACCCACCACCCCTTTCACATAGTCACCATTACCAGCCAAGAAAGTCACATAAGCAAAGCTCCTTCTTTTTGTACCAGTCAAAAGTTCAGGAGCCATTTTTCTATAAATTTTTAATTAGCAGAAGAATATTCAAGAAGAAGCCGTTGAAGTATTTTGATTATGAGAATTTTTACTTGAGTTATAGCAACATATATGTATACATGCATGTATATTATTGTTGTTGCATGAAAAGTGGGCTACTGTTATACGGCAAATAGTATCACCGACCAAAAGACATGAAACCGATAACGTTGAGAGTTAGCAATGGGGATTGTAGACAGCCACGTCTCAGACTGCAATGCCATTTTAGTGTCGTACTACGCTACGTGTATTTCTCGTACTATGCATCGACACGCGGCCGAAATGTACCATTGCTTTCAAACTGCATATATATAAAAAAAAAAACTAAGGTTTTGCAGTTACGTATATACAGTTCTACTTAGTCCAGTGTGTGTTCTTTGTCCTTGGTGGTTAATTTAGACTACTCTTATTTCTATTTTTCGTATATGTAGCCGGACGAACATTAAAATTAAAATATTGCTCACAAATGCTCATTTAATTTCAGCACGCTATTTTCGTTGTGCCAAAACTGAATCAAGAAAGCCAAGCTTTTCAGATGTCACTGCAAGAAAGTATGGAATTTGTAACAATTTTTTAGCAATAACTATAGTATTGTTGGCAAAAATGAACAAATAGCAACAACCTCATAAAGTTGTTGCTAAATCGTATAATTTTTAACCACAAAATTTTTCTTGTTAGCATATTATGATATTGTTGCTATATTCTATTATTTAGATAATTAATTTTAAATTAAAAAAATTGGCAACAATTTTTTGCAACCATCACAGTGTGGTTGGCTTATTGTAATAAGTGACAACAACTTTAAAAAATTGTTGCTATTATCATAGAACTTTTAGCAACGTCTGATTCATTGTTACCAACCACTGCATTGAATAGTTGTACCAAAAGCAATGCTAATTGTACTGCGCACTTGGCTTTATCCAATTCCTTCACATTTTAATTTGCTACGTGTAATAAATAGCATTGTCCTTTCATTTTGGCCATCTATACTGACGGAGTTACCAAGAATTTTATCTCTGACACCGTTCTCAAATTGCTCTCTGTTTCTTTTTGTAATTGTAATGTCAATTGCTCTCTGCTTCAAAGACTACTCCCCAACATTCTCCAATTCGATGACACCATTACTCTTTCAAAATTCTTTTTTGTTAAAGACGAATCCAGCTAATCCATCAGCCATGAATTTGAAATTTTTGAAGAGAACTAGGGGAAGATTTTGGCAAAAATTGAAAGAAAAGGAGCTTCGATATAAACATTGACCCCGCTCGCCGCAAAAAGGTACGTTTTTCATCAATTTTTCTGGAATAGCAGCTGAAATTTAGTTCTCTGATTTCCTCATTAGTTGCAAATGTAAATATGGCTTAAAATAAATTAATGATATTTTGCTTTGATATTGGCAACAGTAAATTTATATTGTTGGCAATACACTTTATTTTTGCCTACAAAATAGGTGGGTTGTGGTCTACAACTTAGCTAATTATTTTTCAGTTTTCCGCCAAAATCAAACGCGCCAAAATTTTGTATTGTTAATCACTTTTTCCGGATTTTTAGCCCACTATTTTAGTTGCTTTGGGTAAGTTTTTTGTTGCTGCCATATTTTATTTGAAAACATAGTTGTTTTAAAATATAATAAATTAGCAATAATTTATATTTGGTAGAACCCCTAATTGTCTCAACAAGTTCTGTTCACGCCTTAATTTTCTCAACAGGTTTGGTTAGTGGCCTAAGATTTAGCTTAGTATTTTTCAACTTTCCGCCCAAAGAAAAGCGGCAAACCAGTTTCTTCCTTTTAATTATCTTTTCCTTAATACTTAGCCTATTTCAGTTACCATTCTAGCAAGGTTTTCTCCTTTATTATTCTACAGCTCTGAGCAATTGGTTCTGGTCTATTCTTTGCTTCGTTATTTTTGGTCTACAAAGTCTGGTGAGTCTTGCTGATTACTATTTATCTATAGCGTGTTGCTTCGCTTGTATCACTGTTCATTCAATTCATATGCTGTTATTTTTACTGTATTTTAGTATAGAGTCTTTCTCTGACCTTTTCCTTATTTATTTTTTTGCTAAATTGACAACAAAAAATTGAGGGACAGTTAATATTTTATATTTTTGTAGGTTATTATATGATGGATAAAAGTTGGATACTTCTTAGGAATAGGGCATTACCAGAATACTTGAATGGCGTGGAACAATTTTTAAACTTTGCATTTTCGAATCCTAATATTAGTTTAAGAATTCAATGTCTGTGCACTAACTGTAACCATGTGCGTAGGAAAATACGAGAAGAAGTGAAAATAGATTTACTTAGGTGGGGTATAGATCCAACATATAATAGGTGGATTCATCATGGTGAGTCAGATTTATCTTCAGATGATGAAATAAATTCTAGTGCAAATTCAGATTTAGGAAATGATGATGATGCCACTTTCGAGATGTTGCATGACATGTATCACGGTGTTCCTATAGATAATATAATTCATGATCCGTCTGATAAGTCGGCTGAGTCTAGATATAAAGAACCTAATGCAGAAGCTAAGAGTTTTTATCGGCTGTTAAAGGATGCAGAGCAGAAGTTATATCCAGATTGTGAAAAGTTCTCGAAGCTCTCTTTTGTAATGCGTCTTTTTCAAATGAAGTGTTTGCATGGTTGGAGTAATACTTCATTAGACTCTTTGTTAAAACTATTAAGTGATGCCTTTCCTAAAAGACGTGCTCCCTAATTCTATTTATGAAGTTCAAAAGATTATTAAAGATTTGGGTCTGGATTATGTGAAAATAGATGCTTTTGTTAATAATTGCATCTTATATAGAAAGGAATATGCGGATCTTGAGCAATGTCCTAAATGTGGTCAGAAAAGATGGATAGTACGGAAAGGAGGAGAAGATGGCAATGAGGTTGCTTCAAGTAAATTGAATAAGATAAAGAAAGGAATTCCTAGAAAAATTCTCAGATACTTTCCTTTGATCCCAAGATTACAACGATTGTTTATGACTAAACGAACCGCAGAAGATATGAGGTGGCATAAAGATAAGCGAGTTGATGATGGAGTATAAGGCATCCAGCTGACTCACTGACATGGAAAACTTTTGATGAGAACCATTTGGATTTTGCATCAGATCCACGTAATGTAAGACTTGGACTTGCTTCAGATGGTTTTAATCCTTTTGGTTCCATGAGTAATGCCTATAGTATGTGGCCAGTATTCTTGATTCCGTATAATCTTCCCCCATGGCTATGCATGAAACAGTCTAATATTTTATTATCGTTGCTTATTCCTGGCCCAAAAAGCCCTGGTATGAATATAGATGTGTATCTCCAACCTTTGGTTGATGATTTGAAAAAATTATGGGAGGATGGAATTGAGACTTATGATGCTTTTAAGCAACAAAATTTTCAATTACGTGCTTCTTTGTTGTGGATAATTAATGACTTTCCAGCATATGCCATGTTGTCCAGTTGGAGCACAAAAGGTAAATTTGCTTGTCCAGTTTGTCATGTAAATACTTGCTCCATTTACTTGAAATATGGTCGAAAGCATTGCTATATGGGAAATAAATCATCCTTATCGTCGGACCAAAAGTTATTTTGATAACACAAGGGAAGAAAGACCTGCACCACAAGCATTGAGTGGATATGATGTGCTTGCACAACTAAATACATCCTTACAAGGATCCATGGGTGACAACACAAGAAATAGAAAACGAGATACGGAAAGACCTGACAACTGGAAGAAGAAAAGTATATTCTTTGAACTCCCATATTGGAGGACTGTATTGTTGAGACATAATTTGGATGTAATGCATATAGAAAAAAATATTAGTGAAAGCGTGATAGGAATGTTGTTGGATATTGACGGAAAAACAAAGGACACATTGAAATCTCGATTGGACATACAAGAGATTAGAATCGAAAAGCCTCTTCATCCAATAAAAAGTGGGGATAAGTACATACTTCCTCCTGTTAGTTATGCAATGTCCAAAACTAAGAAGATTAAATTCTGTCAACTCATCAAAGATGTCAAGTTTCCTGATGCTTATGCTTCTAACATTAGTCGTTGTGTCAATGTTAAGGAAGCTAGACATTTTGGACTCAAAAGTCACGATCACCATGTTGTTTTCCAACGTATCTTTCCACTTATCATCAAAGGGATTTTGCCAAAGGATGCATATGATCCGTTAATTGAATTGTCATTATTCTTTGGTAATTTGTGTGCTAAAGAGTTGCATATGGATAAGTTAGATAAAATAGATAAAAGTATACGGGTGATAATATGCAAACTAGAACATATATTCCTACCATCATTCTTTGATGTTATAGTTCATTTGGCAATCCATTTAGCAAAGGAGGCAAAGGAGGGTAGTCCTGTTCAATTTCGATGGATGTATTTCATCGAGAGGTTAGATTTTTACAACTCTAAATTTTTCTTTTAGTTGAAATTTGCTCGAAACTAATATAACTTTACTTAACAGAATGTTGCGCACATTAAAAGGTTATGTACGCAACATGGCTCGCCCAGAAGGGTCAATTGCTGGGGCTATCTTGCAGAGGAATGCATGGCATTCTGTTCCAAATATTTGACTGATATGGAGACAAAGAAAAATCGCCCAGATAGGAATTCTAATTATTCCAACATGGATCCTAATGGCTTGTCTGTATTCAACTGTCGTGGTAAGCCATTTGGAGGGGGTGATTGGACAAAATTGAATGTATCTTGAAATCAAGCAAGCGCATTTTTACATCCTCCAAAATTGTGCAGAAAGTGGCTCTTTTATCGAGTAAAAAACTTTTCACTTAGTTTACATTCTTTTCTTTCTTATGAATTCTTTCAATGACTATCTTGTAATATTTTCATTTTATTTTAATTTTCACCATCTATAGGAAACATTTAGAAATATTAACAAAGGAGAATAACAGAAATGTTGCCAAGAGGCACAAGGAGAAATTTCCTTTATGGTTTCAGAAAAAGGTAACTTATATAATTCAATGTTGGTTGATATTTATTTAGGACAATATAAGTAGTACTAATATTTGTGAGTTTGTAATTAATAGGTGCTACAATTAAAATATAACGGTGACAATCGAATTACTGATCAATTGCTAGCTTTGGCAAGAGGTCCAGATTTACGAGTTGAATGCCATAATGGATATGTTTTGAATGGTTTTAGGTTTCGAACAATGGCATCTGAGAAATTTTTAAAAACTCAAAATAGTGGTGTAGTTGCAAAGAGTGATGAATATACAGAAAATGCTGATTATTATGGAAAGGTAAGAAGAATATTAGAAATCCAATATTTGGACAAAAATTTAGTGATATTATTCCAATGTGACTGGTTTGAAGTTCCGCCGCATGGTCGAAGTCAAAGTAGAGGTTACCAAAGGGATGAATATGGATTCATATGTGTGGATGTGACACGACTTTATTATACAAATGATCCATTTATTCTAGGATCACAAGCTCAATCTGTGTATTATGTTAAACATGATCAAAATGAGAATTGGAATGCAGTGGTAAGGGTAAGACCATGAAACTTGTATGATCTACCCGAGCAAGATGATGAAACAGAACCTTATCAATTAATTGACCTGGTTGAAAGGGAAGAGCAAAATCTTCAAGTAGAATCAGACACTGATATGATTAGAATACAAAGAGAAAATATTGATGGATTGAGTATTGAAGCACCTTCTCTCAATAATGAGGAAGAAATAGACTTAGAAGTTGTATTTGAATCGGATAATGAAGATAGTGATGACTCAACAGATGAAGAATATTTATCTGAGGATGAACATGGTGAAAATGAGGATGATGATTGGCTGTGAGGATGAATGTGATTTTTCACCACCTTGCCCAAATGGTTAATTTTTCCTTTCCGCTTCTCTTTTTATTTTTTTATTATGTTTGTTACTATTTAACTTCATTTAATATTTAGAATGGTTAGCTTCATCCCATGTCAAATACTGAGTCAAAACATATCTAAATACATGATTTTATATCTAACAATCGTTGTTTAGTCACTATATTTGTTTTATTTTTACTTAAATAGTCTGTTTGGGCATACACCTTAATCTATAGTTATGTTTTTGGATAAATTATTTTCTGATTGACAATATGTGCAATGTTCTGCCTTCACTTCTACTTTCAACTAGTTCCAGTATAATTCTTTTTATTATGTCTTGCAGACTATCATGATGACAAATGCACATGTTTTTGCTAGTGTTGAATCTGCTGGAGTAATTTCAAACCCACAGCCACGTGAGTTGATTCATTTAGTAAAAAGTAGCTTTGAGAACTATCATGCTTGTATAACTTAGTAGAAACCGACTTTCTATGCCTTCAAATTTGGTAATAAATTCTTATAAAGAGTAAGATTTAATTATTTGAGTAATTGATTTATTTTTAGTCACTTTGAGTGAAGTATGATAATAATATATACTTTAAATCATAAGCTTTTTTGAACTACTAATCTTTTAAATTTTCTCATGCATTTCAAGTAGAAGATACAATAGGTTGTTAGTTGCTATTTATTGTATAAATATTTATTTTGTAGAGGAAAAGAAATTGTTCTCCATCTATTTGTGGATTAGAGATCACATCTTTATATTATTTGTAAATTTTAATTACTTTGGAAGTTGAAGTTTGTAAGGACTTCATATGAAAATACTATGCCTAAGGTCGATACATTTATTTCCTTTCTGTAGAGTATTTTTCTCAGTGATGAATTGATATTGAAATTTTCTGGAGTCTTTTATTTTAATATTCTTATGTATTGTTGAAGGACAAATGAGAAAAGGAAGGGGGAAGACTAGAGGGTTTTCAATCCAAAAGAAACGCAAAAATAATCCCAATGGAAAACTGGAGGTGATTATCCCACCCGATCGAACAGTAGCAGTTGGTCCTGGAGCTAATAATTTTGTTACCGAGCTTTTAGTTACAGTTGACCAGAATGCTAAGCATGATGTCAAAACTTGGAAGAAAGTTTCTGATCTAGCAAAAGAAAGGATTGTTGCTCATATGCTAGTAATTCTCTTTGTATATCTTAAGTTCATAGTTTTTTGTTCTTGAATGAGTAGTATTCAACCAAATGGCATATTTAGTAACATTTGCCCATTATAGTAGTAGTATGTCTAAAGAACAGTAGGCATATTTTAATCTAATGGTTCCAGCTTTGAAATCCTTTATTATAGGTTCCACAAACAAATCTATTTGGTTGCTAGTAGAGTCTTAGGTGACAAAACTATCACTTCTAATTTTTTTATTTTAGTGCAAGACGCCTTTGAAATTCCAGACACGCAACACACTAGGGATACTATCCTTCATACAGCTAATAATTTGTATCGATATCGTCATAGTAGGCTCCATAATCATTTCAAGAAATTTGCTACAAAGGAGGAACAATTGCAGAACATACCAGAAGATGTTACTGAAGTTGAATGGAAATTCTTGGTGAACTATTTCGAATCTGATCCCTTCAAGGTAATTAAATGAAATATGCACAAAAGCTATTATTTAGCTAAAAGAATTCTGAAAAATGTCTACGTCAACTAGAGAAGTTACATAAAACTAAGAAAGCACAATGGAACTTAAATTCTCATGACCAGATCCAAAGTCTTGTTTATTTTTTATTTTACGTTTTATACTTGAATTATAGGATATATCATTAATTCATATTCAATGCAGAGAATGAGTGCTAGAAACAAAATAAACAAAGCAAAACAAGGAATCAATCATATTTGCGGTAGAAAATCCTTTGGGGCAATCTCTTTTGAAGAGGTGAGATGTGTCTTATTTAATAAATTTAGTAATTCTTTCTTCAATAACATAATTTGATTTAATTTGTTGCAGAGCAAATTCAAGAAACAGAAGAGGGTACTGATGATATAGACCCTATTGTTAATGCGTCCGTTATGAAAATTGTTGGAGAAAAGTCAAGCTATTATCACGGGCAAGGATCGGGACTTAAGCTAACAAATAAGCGATCCATGTAAGGGTTTCAAGAGCAACTGCAAGCACAAAAAAAAGAGGTGGAAGAAGAATATCATAAACGAGAGAGTGTAGAATCTAAACTTAAAGAAGTGCAAGAGCAACTTGAGGAGGAGCGGAAAAATCTAGAAGTCATGAAAGCTCATGTAGGAGTCATGGAAGCCCGTGTAGGACGTGAGCAGAAAATGTTAAAAGAGGGCATGGCGGGACTTGCATCCCTTATACAAAGTTCTCAGGTATTAGTATAAGCACTAAAGTTTATGTAGGTTCCTTATGAAGACCAAATAGTTATTTTATAAATCTTTTGAGCTAAATCAGAAGTTGTAGCATGTAACAATGATTCACGTGTTATATCTTTGAACATTTCTAATGTTCCTCTGTTTGGTATCATTCCACCTAAAATTGGTCTTTTAGACAAACTTGAAAACTTTATTATGTTTGGAGATAACTTAATTGGTACACACCCTTTAGATATATCCAAGCTTTCTTCTATCAAATACGTTAATCTTTCGAATAACAGTTTTAATCTCACATTGAAAGTTCGTTGTGGTTGGGTTTAGAGGGTAACTCACTTACTGGAAAAATGCCAAAGAGTTTGGCTTTGCTTCCAAATCTTGAACTTAGGTTAGATTATTTTAATAGTTATGAAGGTGGAATTCCACCCGAGTTTGGTTATATTAGTACCCTTAAGCTGCAAAGATTCTTTAAGTTTGTTAACTAACCTATTAATTGCACTTGTAGTACTCAGTGCTTTCCAATAATTCTTTGCTATTGTTCTGGAAAATGAAACTTGTCAGTCTTTTTGATATTACAAAATATTTTCATCCTTGGTACTATCATGTTTAAGATCTTTATTTGTGCTCTGTTTAACAGACTCGACATCATGGTAAGTAGAGCAGTTGTGTAATGTATTAGGATACTTAGTACTATTAGCTAAGGTGTAGCAATATCGTATAGTGCACTTTCATTTTTGCATTCTCCTTGGGTTCTTTTCAATTGCACACTTGATGCCTGAATTCAAACTTTTCATTTCTGATCAAATTCCACTAAGAAGTTCTGCATCTGAAAATTTGCCAGAATTATCGATGGTCCGGTTGACAACTTCAGGCCAAAGCCACTATCAGTGATCATAGTTAAATAAATCACATCATTTTCCTGCAATGGAAAAGTAATTTGCCAATGGCAATGCCATCTCTGAACCACCTTTGAAATGAAACTTGAGCTATGGCAAAGAAACTGTTTTATGGCTGGAAATATTGAAACATGGCCTTAAAGCTGTTAATTTCTCAATATTTTTTAGTTCTTGAAATACCCTTAACTTGGTTCAAAAATGCACTAAGCATCGAAAACGCCATGATTCATGTATGTGAAAGTTGTGCCTGAATCCACAATACTCCCTCCATTCCCATTAGAATAAGGTGTCAAATACTCCTTCCATTGTGATAATAAAATGCACATTATTTTTGTGTTTGGATAGACATTATTTGGATAGTTGATAATACTTGACATCTTTTTGTTTGTTCAGTTGATACTCTTACTAAACCACATAAAATAGTATTGTATGTTTAGTTGGTTGCACCTCAGTTCTTGTAGTCATATTAGTTTAATGAGGTTAAGGAGTTTCTGAAGTAGTTTCTAATCTATTTTTATTTAGTTTTTTTTTGGAGTAGATACTTGATATGATATCTTGGAGTTTATGTTATAATGTTTTTTTAGCTGAATATTTCTACCCCTACCATACTGTCTAATGTAAATAAGCCTCTATGGTTCCCTCTATTTTAAATCAAAGTCTAATTATTATTATTTTTTTGTAGGATGATGATGCGTAAACCAACACTACTTGCAATCTGGTTCATGTGCTGCACAAGTCGGAAGATTTGTCTTTTGGGTTCTATTAGATTAGAATTTAGTGACCTTGGACAGATGATGTTTTTATCCTTTTCAGTAAAAACTTTTAGAAGTATTTAGATTTTAGAAGGGTGTAAATATCTAGTACAACAACTTTATATATTGACCTTTTGCATATATATAATATTCAGTAGTTTATATACATTTGTTAAAAATCTAAAAGCATATAGGAATTATATATAGCAACAATTCATAAGTTGTTGCTAAAAACATTTCACGAAACTTATATGCAACAATTAATGTTGTTGACACAAAGTAACTTATTGCCGCAATAACGCTTGTTGCTAAAATTCTTGATAATAAATTAACTAGCAATTCCCGCTACTTTTTTTGCAACAACTTATATTGTTGGAAAAATGATTGAGTTGTCGCAACAATTATTGTTGCTGCTGAATATTTTTATAAACCACAATTATATGCCTTTATAACAACAAAATAAAATTTATTGCAACAACAAGATTTATTGCGATAATTTAGCTTTTTGGCAACAACATTGGTTTTTGTTGCGTAGATTTTCCGCATCGGAGTTTGCTGCAACAACGTGCAACAACTTATTTTTTGTTGCGAAAAGTTTTTTTCGCAACGACAACCAACATATTACAACAAAAAATATTGTTGCAAATTTCGTAGTTTCATGTAGTGTGTAAGTCTTAATGTTTGATATTGTTTACGGGTAAAATCAGGGGCTAAGTTTTTCACAATTCACCGACAAGGAAACAAGAAAAGCACGGCTCGATACGACTACAAGCGAGGCCGAAGGACCCATCGTATTGGAACTCGAGAGAAGTGAATAATGCATATGGGATCAAGCACGGTGACATAACAGACCCAGGCTAAGTAAGATTTCTGGACCACGAGAAATGAGGAGAACGGTTAGCATGACGAGTAGGGAGCCGTAATATTTGCCCTCAGTCGGATATTATGGCGCGAATCCTGTCCAATATCAATTGCGGATTGACATTAATTCACCAGAAAAATGAGATTTTTACCTTATTTAAACTTGTACTAGGACTGAAATTCCTCTACTACTTAAATGAGAAGTTTCTTTTATTTTGACACACTATGACACGCAAATCAAAGGAATAAAGGTATGTTTTTGTCTACTAGCTACCGTTGAAAGTGTTCTTCACTTGATCTTCTTTATTTCCGACGGAGCTTGTATGGAGGGTCCGATCGAGGACGAATCCCACTGTTCAACTTAAGATTAGGCTTGATCATCATATTGGGATTGGTTTGATCATTTATTTTATTTTTAACTTAATTACATGTTGTTCTTAACTATTCGTATTGAATTAAATCACATATTCTTTAAACCGCGTACAAATTTAATTGTTACACATTTTTTAGGGTAAACAGTTTGGCCACCATGTCCCGGGCCCACGGCGGAAGGCGCGGGCTATAGCACACGAAAATTTGGGACTCGCGCGGATTTCCGGTTTTATGGCCGTAAAATGCCAAAAAACATAATTTGGTCATGGAGGAGCGGTGATTATGGTTCCTTAGGCCGTATTCGACGTCCCAGAAAAATTTTAGGCGATCCGGGTCCGGGGTCCCGGGTCCACGGCGGAAGGCGTGGGCTATAGCACACGAAAATTTGGGACTCGCGCGGATTTCCAGTTTTATGGCCGTAAAAATGCCAAAATACATAATTTGGTCATGGAGGGGCGGTGAATATGGTTCCTTAGGCCGGGGGCTAAGGATAATAGTGATGAGTTGATACGAACCATATTTTATGCTTATTCTTTGAAGTTTCGATTCCAGGTTAGCCCAAGGATGTCAAATTCTCAGTCTGCTCACTTGAACGTTGACGCTGAGTCAAGCCATCATGTGAGAATAATAACGTGATGCCTAGTAATGATGTGCCCATGTCGATCCCAATAGTGTCTCAACCGCCGATCCGATCTATGCTAACTCACAGGTGGCCATCAACATCAATCTACCGACTGATCCCGAAAACAGCATTTGTAGGGGACCTCGGCCAGTGGCTTGGGAGGCGCCCAAAGGCGAATGTGATGGAGTAATCCTGCGGTTGATTTTCGAAATATTGCAGGCTCAGCAAGCAGTGATAGCATAGTTACAAAACCAGAGCTATACCCCTAACAGGGGCGAGTCCGAGTAGTCACGGAAAAATACTTGGAGGGATGAACAAGTTGTCGTGAAACCGAGCAAATTCAGGCCCTAGGAACCTTCCGAGATGATGAAGATGCTCGAAGCATTGACAAAACAGATGGAGCCTGGCGAGAAAAAGATTGAGGCCAACGACAAGAAGGTGGAAACGTATAACTCTAGGGACGATCAGATTCCGGGAGCGCCTCCGATATTGAAGGGACCGAACTCCAAAAAGTTTATTCAGAAGCCTTTCACCTCGAGTGCGGCACCGAAGTCAATCCCAAAAAGGTTTCGAATGCCCGACATCCCCAAGTATAATGGGACCATGGATCCAAATTAGCATGTAACCTCTTATATATGTGCAATTAAAGTGAATGATTTGGAAGATGGCGAAATCGAGTTGATATTGCTGAAAAATATGGGGAAACATTGTCCAAGGGAGCGATGATATTGTATCACAACTTACCTCCGAATTCTATCGACTTGTTTGTTATGCTTGAAGATACTTTCGTAAAGGGCTATGCTGGTGCCATCAAGGTCGAGGCCAGGAAATCAAACCTATTCAAGGTCAAGCAGAGGGATAACGAGATACTTAGGGAGTTCGTGTCGAGGTTCCAGATGGAACAAATGGATCTGCCACCGGTTGCAAATGATTGGGCCGTTCAGGAATTTACTCACGGGCTCAAACCCCAAAGTTCTGTCGCCTCTCAATAGCTAAAACAAAACTTGGTGGAGTACCCAGCGGTCACCTAAGTCGACGTCCACAACAGATATCAATCGAAGATCACAGTCGAAGACGACCAACTCGAGGCCCCTTCTGGATCTGTTTACCATATGAGAATCGATGACAAGTCTAAGAGAACCATTAATCAATAGACGGGGTCGGTCCGAGATTGATATCGTCCATATAGCACAGATCGGGGGAAAACGGATATGGGTACCACCCGACACAGAATGAGAAGAGAAATGATCGAGGACCAAGCGGCTGGGGCCTGATGAGCAAGAGTAGGTTTGACAGGCCGCACGGGAGCAGGGAGGCACTAAGACTATCGGAGTATAATTTCAACGTGGACGTTACAAGAATATTGCCAGCCATATGGAGTATCAAAGAGACTAAGTGGCCCCTACCATTGAACTCCGACCCTACCCAGAGAGATCCTAATTTGATGTGTAAGTACCACGGTACTCACGGTCATAGGACCAAAGATTGCCGACAACTATGAGAAGAAGTTGCTTGACTGTTCAATAATGGGCACCTCCGAGAATTTCTAAGTGAGCGAGTGTGTGTGTGTGTGTATATATATATATATATATATATATATATATATATATATATATATATATACATACATATATTCCAAAAAGTATTTACAAAGGAACGATAAAACGGTCTCAAAATAAATAAAAAAGAAAATATTCAAAAAAAAAAGAGCTAAGGCATCTCCGCATAATTTTCACCGGAGCTCGACTCGGCACCGGAACCTTCGAGGCCTTTGGGCTCATGAAACTTTTTTGCCTCAGCCTCAAGCCTCTTGAACTCTTCAAACTCGGCCGACAGATTAAATCCTCGGGCGTGGATCTCATCGAGGGTCTCCCTATGGGACAACCGCTTTACATACTCGGCCTTCGTCATCAAACGAACCTCGGCTATCTCCACCTCAGTTTTATACTGGGCCAGTATTTCTTCGATCTTGGAGGAATTGATTGAGGTTGCCTCTAACTTGGACTTCAATGCAGTATATTCTCGGTCAAGGTCATCCCGTTCCGAGACAACTGAATCTAGTTGTGCCCGAAGTTCGTCATTTAGTTGAGACCACTTGTTGGCCTTATATTTCCACCCAGAGCTGGTCCTTGACCAACACCAAGTCCTCTTTTGTATCCTCTTTTTTTGAGGCTAGAAGGTCCATCCCGCTCCTCAGCTTTTTGGCAGAAATGTTGAGCTCATTCATCTCGGCCCGGAGCTGGTCAATTAGGTCTATCTTCTCTTGTACCTGCAAGGTTGCGTCGTTAGTCACTACGCGTAACCTCTCATTTATAACCTAAAAATCCTTATCTTCTTGACCAGGTCGACATGTTCCCATTTCATGGACAGAACCTCATTTTGAGCTTTTTCTAGCCGGCTCGAATAATAGGGAGGTCCTTGAGGGCCTCATCTTTTTGCTCACTGAGAACCCTATACATGTTCTTCTGCCAGACTTGCTCTTTGAGCTCGAAGTTAAGATGGATGACTTTCATTCGAGACTGAAGGAAGCTTTCATGGTGGAGCACCAAAGCCTAAAAATGAAACGATAAGATCATGAGGACATGCTGAAGTTAGTTAGATAAGACGCACGAAGGGCACAAGGAAGGAGAAACTTACCCGGTTCAGTGCCTGTTGTTACACCTCATGTTTTCTTACATGAAAGTATGCCATAAGTAAATTGATGAAAGCTCGGATATGAGATGTTACATCCCGTTTTTTCGTACGTTAAAGTTTCGCCGTAAGTTAATCGACGTAAGCTCGGGAATGAGATTATTTTGAGGCTATAAGTAATATGCTATTTCAAACAAGTGATAAGTGAATTCTTGAAGGTGAGAGGGTAAGCAAATCGAAGAAAATGAGTTTCGTCGAAGTTCGACATTTTGAGATAAAATACGGTCCGAGCTATAATACCCGGTATTTATGAACTAGTGTCATATAAGGTACCACTTGACCATAATAATAAGGTGTACAAAGTGTGTTAAAAGTAAGTAGTATTTTAAATTGAGATAGTTCCTAATTATTTGGATAATTGAGTAATTATTAGTTAGTGGGGGATTAACAAATTAATTAAAGAATTAAGTGGATAATTGTTGGATAAGCCTAAAGGGCTCAACATGGAAGCAAATCAAATTGGGAGATAAATGACTCTTTGATTTGCAAACTATGTGGCACAATTAGAATAATAGTTGGCTAAGTCATCTACATCTATATATAAGAGACATCTTAAACATTAAGATTTTGTAAGTAAGATGGGTAAGTAAGATTCTGTAAGTAATATGGTAGGTAACGTGAGTAATTCATATATGCATCTGCATACATCACATAAGCACGTAAGATATTCAACAATTCAAAGTAATGTGAGATTTTGTAATTATAAAGGAGTACGGTGAAATCTTTCTCGAGAATATCATACGGAATTTTTCCTACTTCGATCCGCTATTACGTGTTATCGCAATTGACATATGTTAAAGGGATTGTCAAGAGAATCGGCTCAGGTATGTTAAATTTATCCCTTCTTTCTTTTGGCATGATTTATACGACACAAACGAAACAAGCAAATGCACAATTTTCATAAATAACTATATTCATAGAAATACTAGAATGCTTATGTTCTTGATTCCCCATGTGTCATATTATTCTATCATTTGTTCATGGGTCTCAGAAAATATGTAAGTTGATAAATTTTATTTCATGATATTAATCAAAGGCATAATGGTCTTATGACACTCCGAAAGATTTTATTGACATACTTCTCATGCATTGCATTCATTTACATTGACTCATGACCCGATGGCGGTATATACACGTATATATATATATATATATATATATATATATATATATATATATATATATATATATATATATATATGTGTGTGTGTGTGTGTGTGTGTGTGTGTGTGTGTGTGTGTGTGTGTGTGTGTGTGTGTGTGTGTGTGTGTGTGTGTGTGTGTGTGTGTGTGTGTGTGTGTGTGATTTGCCCACAGTGACCGAGATGATATAATGGGATGCCCTCAGAGGCTTGATGATGTTATGAACGCATATACTCATGCATGGTATAACATTTATACGCATATGCTTGACATTGTAATATTAAATGATTCACAGAGCTATTTAGATATACATGTTAAGTCTTTTGACTCAATGTCTCTCTCATGTCTATTGTTTACTGATTTTCATTCCTTACCTACTCGGTACATTTTTGTACTATTGTCCCTTTTTGCCTGGGGACGTTATGTTTCATGCCCGCAGGTTCCGATAGACAGGTTGAGATTCCTCCAATTAGGTTATCAGCTCAGCAGAAGATGTTGGTGCACTCCATTTGCTCCGAAGTTGCTTATGTGGTCAGTATGATTAGACATGTATTGATTAGTATAGAGTGACCCTGTCCCGACCTTTATGATATTTATGTACTCTTAGAGGCTTATAGACATATATCATGTATATGAAATATTGTATAGCCTTGTCAGCCTATGTTCAGTGTACGAGTGATCATTTTGGCCTTATAGGCCCGTATGTCATATGTATAAGTTTTTATGTTAGGTTGGATCGTTGTATATTGAGTATTCCCATATGTTTATTCTAATTAGCCCATGACAGCCTATTTGGACCATTTGCCAATGATAGTAAGATGAGAAAGATATGTGACGTTGGTACTCGGTTGAGTAAGGCACCGGGTGCCCATCGCGGCTCATCGGTTTGGGTCGTGACAAAAGTGATATAAGAGCAGTTCTATACTAGGGAGTCTATAAGCCGTGTCTAGTAGAGTCTTGTTTATAGGTGTGTTGTGCACCACACTTATAAGCAGGTGGCTACAGGGCATTTAGGATTGTCACTCTTTTTTCTTACTCTAGATCGTGTGGTAGAGCTTATTTGTAAGAACTCAATTTCCTAAACTCTATCTTGTTCATAATACGACGATGTCTACATCCAGAAGGGCGGTTGGTAAGAGATATAGTTGTGGAAGAGTTGAGTCAGAGGAACTCGATTTTTGCATCATGCTTATGATGGATAAATATGAGGTATTCAGCAGATCATGTATGCACTAAAATGTGCAAGCTTCTTGATAAGGATCTCTAAGGCAAGAATATCTATCCACCCATATGGTGAAAAGCAATGCGAGATTCAGAAGGTAGACACAAGTTTCAGCAAGTAAAGAAGCAAGGTGAAGAAGGGTACGAGGTACCTAGTTAATGAAGATTAACAGTATTTACAATTCAAGCAGAAAAATATAACCATTGTGTGTTACCTTCTACAATAACAGAGGTATGTACAATTGATCACACCCATTTCAGTTATGCCCCTATGAGAGCTGTAGACATGTGATTTTTGACCCTCCCCAAGATTTTTTATATATTAGCGTAAAATATTTAATTTAGGCATAATATAGATATTTTAAGTAATTTTAGCTCTTTTTACTTTATTTATTACAAGAAAAACAAAAATCACAAAAAATAGGTTCATTAATGTTTTGTAGGCTAAAAAAAATATCTTAAAAAATATATACAATAATAGTATCGTATTTTTATTTTAATATGATATTTCAAAATACCAAAAATAGATTTGTTTTAATGGTTAGTTTTATTTTAATAATTATTTCAATAGTAGGAATAATTAACAAATGGGCCCGTATTTTTAATCTCGTTCGCAGCGAAAGAATAGAGTTTGGGCTCGAGCAACCCATCTTTAGGCCTAATTTTGGACCTAGCCCACAATTGCCAAGCCCATAATTCTTAGGCCCATACCCTTTAACCTAAAACCCTACCAAAAACCTAGACTATATAAATAAAAGAAAAGCAAAAAACGAGGGGGGAGCTGGGAACAAAAGAGAAAAGCTGCGCAGCAAGATACAAAGACCCCCAAGGTCTTCTTCTTCACGTACGCAGCAGCAACCATACACGACCCCCTCAAGCATATATCCTTCATCTTCTTCATGGAGATTGAACCAAAAGCCCTAAAACAAAAAGAACCCTAGAGGTCTTCTTCTTCATGAGGAACGAGAACCAGCAGCCTTTAAGAAAAAAGCTTCAGCCATTGAACAGAACAGGAACGACCCCCCCCCCCCCCGCGTCACCCATCCCTCATTTCAATTTTCCTCAGTGAAGAAGAACGCTGAACAAAAACACGAAAAGCTGCTGTCACACCTCCTTTTCCATACCCGCGTGGGTACAAGGGAGTTTTTTCTAATTAAAGGACAATCGAAATGGGATTTATTTATTTATTTCAGAGTCTCCACTTGGGAGATTTAGGGTGTCCCAAGTCACCAATTTAATCCCGAATCGAGGAAAAGAATGACTCTATATTACAGTCTGCGTACCAGAAATCTGGATAAGGAATTCTGTTAACCCGGGAGAAGGTGTTAGGCATTCCCGAGTTCCGTGGTTGTAGCACGGTCGCTCAACTGTCATATTCGGCTTGATTATCTCATTTTATACAAATGTGAACTTATGTGCAAATTTTATCTTTTTACCGCTTTCATAATTATTATTTTACGAGAATTGCAACGTCGTGAAAACATATCTCGAACCACGTTACATCAATGCACCCGTGGTTATTGACATATCTCGACTCGATTGAGATTTGGATTTGGGTCACATAAATGTGCACCCGAGTTAAGGAAAATAAATTATTAAAGGCGCGCCTAAAGCAACTAGCGTATAGTCATTTTGGGAAGAACGTAAAATTTGCTAAACGGTCTGTCCTGAATTCTAAGTATTTTAATATATACATTTAGAGGGCCCTGCAGCTTGTGCATTTTTTGTTTGTCGAGGCTCGTCTCATCCATTATTTTTTTTAAAAAAATTGCAACGTCATGGAAGTGCATCTCAGACCACGTCACAATCAATGTACCCGTGATTAGAGACACATTTTGATTCCGTTGAGATTTGGATTTGGGTCACATAAATGTGCACCCGAGTTTAAAGAGATAACGTTATTAAATACGCACCTAAAGTGACTAGCGTATCATTATTTTAGGAAGGCCGTGGAATTTTGCTAAACGGTCCATCCCGAAGTCTAAGCAATTTTAAAGCAAATATTTACTGTGGGCCCCGCGATTTTTGTATTTTTCGGCGAGGCTCATCTCATTTTTATTTTTAAGGATAAACCTACAGTGACTACATTTTTTCTATTAAGTTTGTCTCTAAAATAAAAGAAAATACCTCAATTAATTACATGCTGAAAAGATGTAACTTATTAGTTATTAGTTTACGGTTAATGCGAATGGAAAATTGCGATCGAGTTTGTTCAAAGAAAAACTGCTTTCATTCTATATTCTTTTATTCAATAATACTAGAACATGAGATTGACACACCATAATATCAAAACAGATTAATTATTTTTCGATTAATTTAAACTAACATTATTATATGAAGAAGTTATACATATGTAACTTTATTACTCATTAATCAATCAACTACATTTTTATACAAAGAGAGGAAAATTAATATTCAAACACAAATCTAAACAGGAGGAATTCAACAGAAACAAAGCCTGATTAATATTTCATTTTTTTCGCTTCAAGCCAAGAGTGTACAAATGTGTACCTGGAAATGGCAGTACAAGAAGTAAAGAAGTAGGAGAGTAGTATGTAACACAGCAACATACAGCAGCAGAAAGCCCAACACAGTAGCTTCAACACCTCAGTCCAGAAATCCCAGCAACACGGAGAAAACTAGTAAAAATGGAGAAGACAAATAGTGCGGAAATCTCTCTTTATTTTTTTCTTTCTAGATTTGAACTCTCTATGGTGTTCTTCCACTCTCAATATTTCAGAAAATTTGTTTCTATCGTTTTTACTCTCTCCAAAATGAATTCTGTCCCTGTATATTCTGTGTATCCAGAGTGTATATCGAGTGTATACTACTCTCTCCGCCCCCTCTTTTCTTCTTCTCTCTATCTAGTTTTTCCTCTTTTTTCTTCTTTTATTTTTCTAAAACTAAATTATAAAAGTACTTAAATTATTATTAAGAACTAAATTAAGTTATAAAAGCGCAAATTAACTTCCAATAACAATTAACGCACAATTAAGTAATAATTAAGCATAAAATTGTTCATTTGGACATTAAATGCTAAAAATGCAAAAGATGCCTATTTTTGTAATTTTAAATTTTTGTAAACAAATTTAATTACTAACAATTGTAGAATTAAATCCTACATGCAAAATGCGACATATTTTGTATTTTTTATTAATTTAACAAATAAACATGCATAGACAAACATACAAATAGTTACACAAAATATCACAAAAATTGCACACCAAGAAAAATTATTTTATTTTTGAATTTTTTGGGAGTAATTCTCATATAGGGCAAAAATCACGTGCTTACAGCTGCCCCTCTTTGCCCGAAGACACGAAGGGTTTTCGTGCAAAGATAAAGCGAGCGATTTTTGCCCATCCGAGTACTCCGTGTGAAGCATTTTTTTTTTGAAAAAGATTTGACCGAACCTTTGCTTCAAAGGTTTCCTACATATCCTGGGCTAAACAGGAATCAGGTCAATGTAGTTCGGGAAGTTTTGGTAGCTGGGACTACCGTGGGACTGCAATGTTACTGTTGTTGCATGTTATTACCACTGCTTACCGATCTCCTTGTTACACCGTGTTTAAAAGAAAACAAGAAGCTAGGCTAGACTAAAATTTGTTCTTGTTGCCTTGCTTTCTTGTCGGCTTGTGTTTCCTCCGGTGCTTTTCTTCATATGTTTTTCTTCCTTTTGACACATGCACTTGAGTTTGTGCTGGGACCTCTTGTTGCATCCTTTTGCTTCCCGGTGCTGGGGATTTTTATTGTTTCCTGCTGGGGATTCCTGTTGTAACCCTCTATTTTATTGTCCTCTGACTTGATCTTGAAATGTGTTCCTCTGTTGTATGGGCGGGCTCCCAACTTCAATACTTGAAAATTAATGCTGAAATGTATGCCTCTGTTATCTGGGCGGGCTCCCAACTTCAACGCTTGAAATGTAAAGACTGAATGTATTCCTCTCGTTATACAGGTTGGCGCCTGGCATGAAATGTGAAGACTGAAAAGTATTCCTCTCGTTATACAGGTGGGCGCCTGGCTTCATCATCTTGAATTTAACAACCTCTATTTTCCAGGCGGGATCCTACCACCAAAACAAACAAAACAAACGAAAATTTCCTAACCACAGTTTGCACTGGGAAGATTTGTGAGTCGTTAGCAAAATTGTAACCTATTTATACTACTGATGCAATGATGAGAGTAAACTAAAGACTAGACTAGGATGTGCATCTCCTACGAGTAAAACCAAAAACTCTTGCTAGCAAATGTGTCTGCTAAAATAAAAACCTCGATGACTCAAACTAGAAAGTGCTTCTTCTATGGTTGAATCGGAATGAACTAAACTAGGAAATGCGTCTCCTTGGGGTGAAAACTTCAGTGACTAGAACTAGGAAGTGCGTCTCCTATGAATAAAATCTCGATTTTAGGAAGCGCGTCTCCTAAAAAAACTTGAAAGACCTTGATTAGGAAGTGCGTCTCCTACAGGTAAAAGTTCAATAAACTAGACTAGGAAGTGCGTCTCCTATGGTCGAACTTAAAATGAATCAAACTAGGAGGTGTATCTCCTAAGGGTGAAATCTCAATTCCGGAAGTGCGTCTCCTGAAATAAAATATAATCTGAAAAGGCCAAACTAGGAAGTGCGTCTCCTATAAATGGACTATCAATATTAGGAAGTGTGCCTCTTATGGGTAAAATCTCAATGACTCAAACTAGGAAATGCGTCTCCTACGAATGAAATCTTAAATGAACCAGACTAGGAAGTATGTCTCCTAAAGCAAAAGTATAACCTGAGCGAACCAGACTAGGAAGTGCGTCTCCTAATAATGAAAAGTTAATTCAGGAAGTGCGTTTCCTGTGCATGAAATTAAACTTAGGAAGTGCGTCTCCTAGGGGTAAAATAGTCTTAGGAAGTACGTCTCCTATGGGTGAAACCTTAATGATTTTGAACTAGGAAGTATGTCTCCTATGAATGAAAATAATTTAGGAAGTGCGTCTCCTATGTGTGAAATCTTAATTTAGGAAGTGCGTTTCCTATGGGGTAAAAGTAAACTTAGGAAGTGCGTCTCCTATGGGGTAAAAGTAAACTTAGGAAGTGCGTCTCCTATGGCCAAAACTAAACTTAAGGAAGTACGTCTCCTATTAGGTACAATAACTTTAGGAAGTGCGTCTCCTATTGGGAAAAACTAAACTTAGGAAGTGCGTCTCCTATTGGTAAAACTATTCTTAGGAAGTGCATCTCCTATTGGTAAAACTTACTTAGGACGTGCGTCTCCTCTTGGTGAAACTAACTTAGGAAGTGCGTCTCCTCTTAGTGAAACTTACTTAGGATGTGCGTCTCCTCTTGGTGAAACTTAACTTAGGATGTGCGTCTCCTGTTGGTGAAACTTACTTAGGATGTGCGTCTCCTGTTGGTGAAACTAACTTAGGATGTGCGTCTCCTGTTGGTGAAACTAACTTAGGATGTGCGTCTCCTGTTGGTGAAACTTAACTTAGGATGTGCGTCTCCTGTTGGTGAAACTTACTTAGGATGTGCGTTTCCTGTTGGTGAAACTAACTTAGGATGTGCGTCTCCTGTTGGTGAAACTAACTTAGGATGTGCGTCTCCTGTTGGTGAAACTAACTTAGGATGTGCGTCTCCTCTTGGTGAAACTTACTTAGGATGTGCGTCTCCTCTTGGTGAAACTTACTTAGGAAGTGCGTCTCCTGTTGGTGAAACTAACTTAGGATGTGCGTCTTCTGTTGGTGAAGCTAACTTAGGAAGTGCGTCTCCTGTTGGTGAAACTAATTTAGGATGTGCGTCTCCTGTTGGTGAAACTTAACTTAGGATGTGCGTCTCCTATTGGTGAAACTTAACTTAGGAAGTGCGTCTCCTATTGGTGAAACTTAACTTAGGAAGTGCATCTCCTATTGGTTGAAACTTACTTAGGATGTGCATCTCCTGTTGGTGAAACTAACTTCGGATGTGCGTCTCCTCTTGGTGAAACTTACTTAGGATGTGCGTCTCCTGTTGGTGAAGCTAACTTAGGAAGTGCGTCTCCTGTTGGTGAAACTAACTTAGGATGTGCGTCTCCTGTTGGTGAAACTTAACTTAGGAAGTGCATCTCCTATTGGTGAAACTTAACTTAGGAAGTGCGTCTCCTATTGGTGAAACTTAACTTAGGAAGTGCGTCTCCTATTGGTGAAACTTAACTTAGGAAGTGCGTCTCCTATTGGTTGAAACTAAACTTAGGAGGAAATGCCTCTCCTATGGGTGAAACTAAACTTAGGAAGTGCGTCTCCTATTGGTAAAAATAAACTTTAGGAGGAAATACATCTCCTGTGGGTAAAGACAAACTTAGGAGGAAATGCCTCTCCTATGGGTGAAACTAAACAAACTTAGGAGGAAATGCATCTCCTATGGGTAAAAATAAACTTTAGGAGGAAATACATCTCCTATGGGTAAAAAATAAACTTAGGAGGAAATGTATCTCCTATGGGTAAAACTAAACTTAGGAGGAAATGTCTCTCCTATGGGTAAAAATAACTTAGGAGGAAATACATCTCCTATGGGTAAAACTAAAACAAACTTAGGAGGAAATGCATCTCCTATGGGTGAAACTAAAACAAACTTAGGAGGAAATGCATCTCCTATGGGTAAAGACGTGGAATGTATTCCCTTGTTATACAGGTGGGCGCCTAAAATATGAAATGCACAGACAAAAAGTATTCCTCTCGTTATTCATGTGGGCGCCTATCTAAACTAAGACATAAAAGTATTCCTCTCGTTATTCAGGTGGGCGCCTGTTGGTAATGACATGAAATGTATTCCCTTGTTATGCAGGTGGGCACCTAATAGTAAAGACATGAAAAATGATATGCCCGCATTATACTGGTGGGTGACCTAGAACAGAAATGAAAAGACAGAAATGTATTCCTCTCGTTATTCAGGTGGGCGCCTGTCTTCATCAATAACTTTGAAAATAACATCCTATTTGAGGGCGGATGAACCCAAACTATCCTATTTGAGGGTGGATGAACCCAAACTATCCTATTTGAGGGCGGATGAACCCGACATATCCTGTTCGAGGGCGGATGAACCCGACATATCCTGTTCGAGGGCGGATGAACCCGACATATCCTATTCGAGGGCGGATGAACCCGAAATATCCTATTCGAGGGCGGATGAACCCGACATATCCTATTCGAGGGCGGATGAACCCAAAGAAAAAAACTTGAAAAATGTCTTACCTCGAAAACTTGTTGGGGATAACACTGCTGAGGAATTATTTACTTACCTGTTGGGGGATAAAATGTTATCAGCTGGGGATAGCGCTGTTGAGGATAACACTGCTGGGGGATTCTGATTCCTTTAGAACTAGTGCTTCACTCTTCGGAAGGCTGTTGGGAATGATGCTGGCCTCTTGCTTTTTCTAAGCTCAAGTTTCATCCATTTGCTGGGGAACGACTTCATCCATTGAAACTTATTATGTTGGGGGCAACATTGGTTTAAAGACCACTTCCCTTGAGACTGGAGTTATCTTTATTCTTCCCCGAATGGGTACCTGACTTCCAGAAAATCTTCTAAATGGAAGGAAAATTTTCTGCCCCAGTTTGATAATATCCCTTGTGGCATGCATTTCTGGCCTCAATGCCATTTCCTTTACCTGCTTCAAATCAAATAGAATTTGTTAGTTTAAAACATGGTGGTTGGTTGTGATACTCCTGCTGGGATGGTTTTCCCTTTTTCCTTCCTTGCTCTGCGTTGCACAACTTGTTGGGGATGATATTATTTGCTGGGCATAATCCCTTTCTGCTGGGGATATCCCTCTTCTTTTGTGGCATAGCTCGGAAACTGGCATTTCCCCGACCTTTTAGTCTAGTATGGATTTCGCCAAATCATGCTCACTGCTCTCCTTGCTCTGTTCATGGGCCTTGGCCTTGAGGTTTATAACCTTGGTTTTGGCAAGGATATCCCTCTTGACACTCGTCACTCCTTTGTCAATTCCCTTTTGCTGGGGATATCTTTCTTGACATTGGCCTCGCACTTGTTCCTTGCTGACTATACCATTTGGATGTACTAGTCAGATCTCATCTGGCATAATTGGAAAGCTGATGGCATATTTTGAAGTCAATTCTCACTTGTTCTGACCAAACAGACTCTACTAGGGAATTTTTCTATGAAAGGAGAAAGATAAAAGAAACAAAATAAAAGACAAAGGAAATGATGACTCTTTAACAAAATAAACTATAAATAAAAATCTATCAAACGCAGATACCGACTCTATTGGTCATGACATGCACATGTGGCCTATCTTCTGCCGTCAATCATCTTTCAAGACCTTCCCTTGACGATTCCCTATCTGATTCCCAATCTTTTTCGACTTGTAGTGCCCGAAGGGTTTTCACTATCAAGCCTCTCTCATTTTGGTTTTCTCTCAGCTTTCATCGCCTTATGGTGCCTGTGAAGGTTTTCACCGATAAGACTCTCTCATTTGTATCACTTCCCAGCTGGGGATTTGGAGTGTTGCCGGTATGACTCTCTCTGCTGGAGATTAGAGTCTTTTCTGCTGTGGAACAGAATGTTATGTTCGCTGGTAAGACTCTTCATTTGTCTGACTTGGCATCTTTTGAAGACTGATCAGAAGGTCTTTCTTGGGACCGTAATGTGGGTTTTGGATAGGGTTAGAAAGAAAGGGTATTGAAGGCTCAAAAATGCATCGATTTCGGGTTATTAATTACAACCTTCGAAACTAGATTTATTTACAACAAACGCAACATCTGCCCCAGTTTCTTGCTTGGGGATTTTTTAATTGATTGATCTTTTTTTCATTTTTCAAAATTATGACCGAGCCGTGAAGCGCCTACGTATCCTCTTTGAGGAATCAGGTCAAACGTAGTTCCCAATTCCTCTGTTTTCATTTGACTTTCCTTTGTTTTTTTTTTATCATTTCTCTTTTCTTTTCTTTTCTTTTTTTCGCCTTTTCTCATTTTGTTGTTTTCTTTCTTTCTCTTTTTTTTTCGTTGCTACTGATTCCGAACGAGGGGTATGAAAGAAAATAAATAAGGCTCAAAAGAGGTAACGAAGGATAAAGTGTTTAGGTAGCAGAACAAAAAGCCTTCGTCATTCCAGTCTTCAAGACATGCCAAGTGCAAACAACATAATCAAACAATAGATTTATAGTCTCTTCCGATGGTGCTAGACTTGACAATTATGTTAAACATTTGCTTTTTCCTTTGTCATTTCTAAAGCACCGTTGGGCGACACTCTCATTATCATGAATGACCCTCATGCCAATTTGGCGAATATTGCTTTTAACGGTTTTATTTGTGTTTTCCTTGCCCTAGTTCCACATGACTCGGGATCCAAATAATCTCAAACCGTTCTTATTTCCTTTAAATGCTTTGATCACCTTCCCAGGGTTTTATGATTAACTTTTAAGATTAGGCCCAAACTGGGTGCGCATGTCATGTCCCTAGAATCGGCATTGAACGAAATGATAAAAGGACTAAAAAGGACGACTGGAAATAACAAAGTACTAGCTTTGTATTAGACTACCAGCGAAATAGTTTTAATAATAAAACAAACAAAACAACCAGAATAAAATCCTAACACCAACTGGACAAAATTTAAAACAAACTGCTATGACAAAATGGAAAGATAAGAAGGTTTGACACAGGACAAAATCCAAGTTACAACCTTAATAATCCGGACAACAGAAATGACAACAAAATAAGCCACCAAATGCTTCTTTCTTGTTAACCAAGGAACAGAGCGTCCTTCCACTTTATCAAGACTGGCATCTTAGCCACTAAGCTTTGCATCGATACTGCCAAGACCATTACCAGCTTTAATATCATCAACATCGGTCAACAAGTTCTCAAGAGGATTCGCGTGCTCCCTGTCACTGTCATCGATCACAATTGCCCCTTCCTGAATCATTCTTTCTATTTCCTTTTTCAAAGAACGACAGTCTTCAATGCTATGTCCTTGGACATTAGAGTGATACATGCATCGTACAGCAGGATCAAATCCTTTTGCATATGGGTCTGGAGTATAGCCAAGGAGCGGCTCAATCAGTCCTGAAAGCTTTAGCTTTTCAAACAAACTTGCGTAGGACTCCCCAATTGGCGTGAAATTGTTTCCTTGCCTTTGTTTTCCCCCATGCCCCTATTTTCTAGGGTCGTTGGGTGCTTGAAAACATTGTGAAGGCAAGAATGCATTACGTGGTGCTGGCTCTCGCCAGCGGGGGTGACCTGATGGTTGACCCTGCGACCGGACCTTGTTCGGAGGATAATACTGAGGCGGATTATATGGAGCTCGGGGGCAGGCTTGGGCATGATGGGCTGAAAAGAGTGGATCTGATGGTGGGTAGTAGGGTTGTGGAAGGTTGTATAGAGTGTGTGGATAATTTGGATGACTGGGCCTGGGCTGGTAGTGAGGGGAAGGACCTCTGAATTTGGACCCAGTACCTGCTTCGACTGATGCGACCTCGAGCGCACCTCCCGCGCCGCTCTGAATAGCCTGGGTCGTTGCCTTGAGCGTTGAGTAATTTAGGATTTTGTCAGACCTTAGACCCTCCTCTATCATGACCCCTATCTTTACTTCATTGAAGGATTTCCCAACTGTTGTCACCAAGTGACCAAAGTAAGTTGGATCCAGTGTTTGCAAGAAGTAGTCCACCATTTCTCCCTCTTTCATGGGAGGATCAACTCTGGCCGCTTGTTCTCTCCAGCGGAAACCAAACTCACGAAAACTTTCCCCAGGCTTCTTTCCAGTCCTCAGCAATGTGAGACGGTCAGGGACTATCTCGAGATTGTATTGAAAATGACCTGCGAAAGCCTGCGCCAGATCATCCCAAGTGTACCATCTGCTGGAATCCTGCCTGGTATACCATTCTAGTGCCGATCCACTCAGACTTTGGCCGAAATAAGCTATCAGCAGCTCATCTTTGCCACCTGCCCCTCTTATTTTGCTACAAAAACCCCGAAAATGTGCCATGGGGTCACCGTGCCCTTCATATAAATCAAACTTAGGCATCTTGAACCCCGCCGGGAGTTTGACGTCCGGGAAAGGGCATAGATCCTTGTAGGCCACGCTGACCTGGTTGCCCAATCCGTGCAGGTTCCTGAAAGACTGATCCAGGCTTTTGAACTTCCTCAATACCTCATCTTGTTCTGGGGCTTTAACCGGCTTTTCAATCTCTGTCGGTACCTCCAAGTGCGGATTGTAGGCATATGGTTCGGGGGCATGGAATGTGGGCTCAGGGGGATAGTATTGCGTATCATGAGCCTGAAACAATGGCTCGCTGGTTGATCTTTGCAGGGTGGCTAATGTGGGTCCCACAAAAGTGGGAACATTTGGTGTCGGGAGAGGTTGATGGGATGGTGGAGCTTGGGAATCATAGGGGCTTTTCTCCTGAAAACAATGGCTCTTTTGTGCTTTGGCTAGAGCTAACTGCATTGCATTCATCTCTAGTCTCATCCTTTCTATCTTTTCCATCGCTTCTTTTAACAATTGGCTCATCGGCCTTTCTTCCTCGGTACTATTCTCTGAAGTAAGCATGCTTGTTGTTATCGGTCCTTTGGATCTAGTTTGGTAAGGGTGTGTTGCTAGAATTCTTTAACAACTAACTGTTTGAGATTCGGAAAACAACAAACTTGTTAGCGTTTAGAGTTTAACAGATTTGATAACAACACATTGAGGATGCAATGCTCCTAGGCAGTTAACCGTTTCTAACATGCTTTGCTTCAAACAACACGCGTCATCCCGGCTTGCTTATTTGCCCCTTTGAAGTACTTTGGGAACCCTTGTATTTTATTCTATTTTGTATTTTCTTTTCCTTTCGATTTTTTCATTTTTCCTTTTTCGATTTTTTTTTCATTTTTTTTTTCGTTGTGGTCGAATCTTATGGAGATGACCCTGCATGAATCAGACCTTGCGTAGTTCGGACCAATAGAAGATAAACAATACTAAACATTTTTTTTTCAATTTTCATAAAACAAACTGGGTTTCAAAGGTTTGAAAGATGACCAACACTCAAAAAATCAAACAACCCACATATTCTAGTCAAAAGATTTAGAAACGACCAGTTTCTTTCCCCGTTTGACAAATGCAACCAAACGGCTATTTTGCAAATGTGGCCCCTTCCAAATCTCACATGAATTTTGAGGCCGGGGAGGATTATTTTGACACTTTACAAACTTGTCCATTCTTTTACGAAAATAACCTTTCGACAACTAAAAGATACTCTAAGGCTATTTCGGCAAGAACGGTTTAAGACGCGACCGGAGCTGGCTCGGCTTATTTTGACCAAAAATCCAAACGGTATTCACCTGACCATTGACTCTTTGTTTTTTTTTCTTTCAAATTACAATAAAAACCTAGTGTTGCAAACACGGCCCTTCAGCGCCTCGGGGACGAAGATTTTTTAAGGCTGTGTGGGTCAACTGGACCAAAAATCCTAAACATGACCCAAAAGGTGGTTGTTTATGCAAAATCAGCCTTCCGGCGTCCCTTTCGGGAACATTCGGATATGTCTTGATAAAACAGCGTCACCTGACTTCTTTATGACTCTTTTTATCATTTTTCAAATTAGAAAACTCAATATTGAAAACACGGCCTTTCAATGTCTCGAGGACGAAGATTTTTTAAGGCTATGAGGGTCAACTGGACCAAATCTTTAAAAAATGACCCACAGGTGGCTGTTTATGCAAAGTCAGCCTTCCGGCGTCCCTTTCGGGAACATTCGGCTATGTTTTGACAAAACAGCGTCACCCGACTTTGACATGTTTTTTTATATTTATTTATTCATTTTTGGCTATTTTAGCAAAAGGTAGAATTGCAACGACGTGAAAACATATCTCGAACCACGTTACATCAATGCACCCGTGGTTATTGGCATATCTCGACTCGATTGAGATTTGGATTTGGGTCACATAAATGTGCACCCGAGTTAAGGAAAATAAATTATTAAAGGCGCGCCTAAAGCAACTAGCGTATAGTCATTTTGGGAAGAACGTAAAATTTGCTAAACGGCCTGTCCCGAATTCTAAGTATTTTAATATATACATTTAGAGGGCCCTGCAGCTTGTGCATTTTTTGTTTGTCGAGGCTCGTCTCATCCATTATTTTTTTTAAAAAAATTGCAACGTCATGGAAGTGCATCTCAGACCACGTCACAATCAATGTACCCGTGATTAGAGACACATTTCGATTCCGTTGAGATTTGGATTTGGGTCATATAAATGTGCACCCGAGTTTAAAGAGATAACGTTATTAAATACGCGCCTAAAGTGACTAGCGTATCATTATTTTAGGAAGGCCGTGGAATTTTGCTAAACGGTCCATCCCGAAGTCTAAGCAATTTTAAAGCAAATATTTACTGAGGGCCCCGCGATTTTTGTATTTTTCGGCGAGGCTCGTCTCATTTTTATTTTTAAGGATAAACCTACAGTGACTACATTTTTTCTATTAAGTTTGTCTCTAAAATAAAAGAAAATACCTCAATTAATTACATGCTGAAAAGATGTAACTTATTAGTTATTAGTTTACGGTTAATGCGAATGGAAAATTGCGATCGAGTTTGTTCAAAGAAAAACTACTTTCATTCTATATTCTTTTATTCAATAATACTAGAAAATGAGATTGACACACCATAATATCAAAACAGATTAACTATTTTTCGATTAATTTAAACTAACATTATTATATGAAGAAGTTATACATATGTAACTTTATTACTCATTAATCAATCAACTACATTTTTATACAAAGAGAGGAAAATTAATATTCAAACACAAATCTAAACAGGAGGAATTCAACAGAAACAAAGCCTGATTAATATTTCATTTTTTTCGCTTCAAGCCAAGAGTGTACAAATGTGTACCTGGAAATGGCAGTACAAGAAGAAAAGAAGTAGGAGAGTAGTATGTAACACAGCAACATACAGCAGCAGAAAGCCCAACACAGTAGCTTCAACACCTCAGTCCAGAAATCCCAGCAACACGGAGAAAACTAGTAAAAATGGAGAAGACAAATAGTGCGGAAATCTCTCTTTATTTTTTTCTTTCTAGATTTGAACTCTCTATGGTGTTCTTCCACTCTCAATATTTCAGAAAATTTGTTTCTATCTTTTTTACTCTCTCCAAAATGAATTCTGTCCTTGTATATTCTATGTATCCAGAGTGTATATCGAGTGTATACTGCTCTCTCCGCCCCCTCTTTTCTTCTTCTCTCTATCTAGTTTTTCCTCTTTTTTCTTCTTTTATTTTTCTAAAACTAAATTATAAAAGTACTTAAATTATTATTAAGAACTAAATTAAGTTATAAAATCGCAAATTTACTTCCAATAATAATTAACGCACAATTAAGTAATAATTAAGCATAAAATTGTTCATTTGGACATTAAATGCTAAAATGCAAAAGATGCCTATTTTTGTAATTTTTAATTTTTGTAAACAAATTTAATTACTAATAATTGTAGAATTAAATCCTACATGCAAAATGCGACATATTTTGTATTTTTTATTAATTTAACAAATAAACATGCATAGACAAACATACAAATAGTTACACAAAATATCACAAAAATTGCACACCAAGAAAAATTATTTTATTTTTGAATTTTTTTGGAAGTAATTCTCATATAGGGCAAAAATCACATGCTTAGAGCTGCTGCAGAACAAAAACGACCCCACCCCTTTTAAACCTTGTCCCTTCGCCACCAAGCGCGCCAGAATCCGGCGACAATCTCTAAAAAAGACAACCAGCACCTTAACGGAACTTCGTCTGCTTCAATACACGAAACCGAGCAACTTTCTTCTCCATTAAGACATAACCAACGACCCTTCAGCTTCTTCTGGATCTGGACAAAAAAACGAAACTAGCAGACCTGAGAGGAGAGAGCGTTTTCCGTTCGTGCCGAGCAAATTCAGGCTGGTTCATGTTCGACGTCCAGTTGCCGTTTTGTTCGAGTTTTGTTGCTGCTACGACTGCTTCGTTTTTCTTGAGTCATTCTGGGTTTTTTTTCCGTTTCAAATTACGATGAGTTCGAGTTCGTCGGCGAGATTTGAGTTCCTCCGGCAAAGTCCGGTCAGTCCGTTGCTTGCCGAAGTTCTGTCGTGGTCTTACTATTTGAAAGCTTCAAAGCAGACCGAGTTTTAAATTTCAAGTACTATTGAAGGTCCATCTCTTATACCTATTTATATCTATTTCATTATATTACTTGATGAGTGGTGTAAATTGTTTGTGGCTCTTTTACTTTCCGTTTTGTTAATTCAGTTTGCTAGATTATTTTGTTACCATTGAGTTCATCTTGGTCAAACTAATGTAGTACTCATGTGAATGGGATTCTGATGGGAAGTAACAATATGTATTTGATTTAAGAAGGGAACGTAACTTTTTTTTTTTCAGCTAGAGTTGATGTTTGTCAAAATATGAAATGATAAAGAAACTAGTAATAATGGGTAGGCTGGGATATCTGTTAACATTAGCTAGATTTAGTTATCAGGAGTCATGTTTTGTTTAGTGCTTTTGTAGTTTTGGTTATTTGTCTATTTAGATATTTTGAACGGCTGGAGTGTTTGTTTGATGGAACGTTTAATTTCTAAAAAAAAAAACTCGGGTGTGCATTTCATGTGACCCAAATCCAAATCCCAAAACGTTGAATAAAATGTGTTCCGGATTGCGGGTGCATTTCATATGGCGCGATCCAAAGACATGTTTTAAACGACGTTCATTCTACTTCAAATGAAATAAAAGCGATTAACAGCTAAAATTTGCACATAGGTTCATAATTGTTTAAAATCAGATAATTAAGCTGAATATAACAGTTAAGCGACCGTGCTAGAACCACGGAACTCGGGAATGCCTTCTCCCGGGTTAACAGAATTTCTTACTTGGATTTCTGGTTCGCGTACTGTTAAACAGAGTTAAGCTTTTCTTCGATTCGGGATTCAACCGGTGACTTGGGACACCATAAAATTATCTCAAGTGGCGACTCTGAAATTTTTTAAAAACAATAAATCTCGTTTCGATTGTCCTTTAATTGGAAAAACTCTCTTTTATTCGTGCCCTTTACGGGATATAGGTAAAAAGGAGGTGTGATATGAGCGAACAAGATATAGTTTAAGAGAAGGACGGATACCAGGATCCGACTGGGGTTAGAGCTACCCAAAATGGTGGATGGATTGTTTGCATTAGTTGACATTTCCGAAAGATATTGCAAATGTGCTAATAGATCTCCTAGTGAGATACCTAGATGGTGCACTCTAAAATAGTACAACTGGATATGAGTACTACAAAGATACGCACTAAAATCCAGTAAGGGATAAATATTACCTTAATATGGCTCATGTCCCTAATAGAAAGGGAATGTTAGGCAACCCGAAGAGCCACTGGATGGAACAAGGGGAGCTAAAAGAAAAAGAATGCCTTGTTGAAATTTCAGAATAAAGTGATAGACAGAAATGTTAGCATGGAAATAAGAAGAGAGTTAATGAAGCATTATGAGTAAGATGTGATACATGGATGACAACGGTAGATAAAAAATGACAGTATTACAGAGCCTATAGTCAAGTGAAGGAAAAGATGAGAAGTGATAGGTGTTGGAGTATAGGCCATAAAGTCATATCCTCATTTCAAGAAATAAGTTCGTGACTCCAACGCAACTACCAGAAGGGAGAGTTGTCACGACCCCGGTTCGCCCTCCGTGAACCATCATGACGGCACCTAGTCCTACGACTAGGTATGCCTAAATTGCGGAAGTTAAACCAAGTTGCAGAAGTAAAACAATTTAAAACAAAATTAAAATAATAAAATAGTGTTTAAAAGTGTCACTCGGCATACACAACATTTAACTCTCAGAAACCAATATATATCTCCAAGACCCGCAAACCCATGAGTCACAAGCTAAGGATCACTACATAGTACTCTAACTCCAGAATATCTAACAAGGAAAGAAATACAAAAGGGCAAAAGTTTAGAAGCTAGAATAGAAAGGGACTCCTCGGTCTGCGGACACGGCAGATATACCTTGAAGTTGCTAGAGCAGTCGCCTCGCCTCATAGGTGATAAGATTGAGTCGCAGTACCTGGATCTGCACATGAAAAACATGCACGGAAGGGGCATGAGTACACCACATCAGTACTCAGTAAGTGCCAAGCCAAACCTCGGTCGGGTAGTGACGAGGAAGGTCAAGGCCCTACTGAGGTTAAATAAAGTATAAAGTTTGATAGTGTAGAACAGAACAATATAAATAAATACAGCAGTAAAAGTAACACAGGGTATAATAAGGGCAACAACAACTATTACAGAGACAAGGCAAAACACGGAAAGAAATGCGACTTAGCACCAAAATAACAACCGGGGAATCTCCAAGGATACCGTCCTGTAGTCCCATATGTATATATCCAATGGATCTCGTCCCGTAGTCTAACTCATAGTGCGTGAGGATCTACCGGAATCCCGTTCCGTAGTCCCAAATATAAATACCCAGTATAGGGGAATCTACCGGGTGCATTCCCATAGTTCCATATAACTGTGCAGGGGAATCTACCAGAATCCCACATCCGTTGTCCCAAAATAAATAGACAAGGGGGAGCTACCGGAATCCCACATCCGTGGTCCCAAAATAAATACACAGTAGCAACAAGAAAATATACAGAAATGGCAAAATTTCATATTAAGGCAACAAGTGATCCTAGCCTAGCATGCTGCACGGGATTCAGGTAAGGCAGTTTGAGCAAGTAAAGCAATTAAGTCATTTAGACATGCTTTCCTAAGCTAACAACAGGATTAATAGTGCAAGTAATAAAAGCAGGAAAGGAAACATACTAGTAATTACTTAAAGAAAACCGAATTTCCAATAATTAGTACAAGTACGCACTCGTCACCTCACGTACAAGGCATTTCAATTACCAAATATACCAAATCCTAAGGGGAAGGTCCCCCACACAAGGTTAGACAAGCCACTTACCTCGGACCGGCTCAAAATCAACACGAAACCACGCTCTTGCCATGAGTACTCGACTCCAAATGGCCCAAATCTATTCAATTCAATTGCATAATGTAAATAACACTTCAAGTAACTGATTCTACAAAGAAATTCTAAGCTAATATGCGAAATTAGGTAAAATAACCAAAACGCCCCTCGGGCCCACGTCTCGGAATCGGGTAAAATTTATATTTTCAGAATCCTCACACTCTCCGGAGTTCATGCATACCAAAATTATCCAAATCTAAGGTAAAATTACCAATTAAAAGGCGATATCTAGGTCTAAGAACTCTCTTCCAACTTTTTCCCAATTTTCATCTTCAATCCGAAATTGAATGATGAATTCATGTTTGGATTAATGAGTTACAAACAAAAATGAGTTAAGAATTGTTACCCTATTGATATCTCTGAAGATCCCTCAAAATCTTGCTCAAATCCGAGCTCCCAAGCTTAAGTTTTGATAAAAATGGGTAAACCCTCGATTTTGAAGTTTCATATTCTGCCCAGGTATTTCCTTCTTCGCGAATGTCAAAGGACCCTCGCGTTCGCGAAGCACAACTTCGCTTGCTCCAGCTTTCCTTCATCGCGAACACGATGCACTAGTCGCGAACGCGGTGCACAATCTCCTCCTTCTATGCGAACGCGGGAGCACCATCGCGAACGCGTAGGTATAAGACCTCTCAGCTTCTCGAACGCGGGAGGAACGTCGTGAACACGAAGCATTAAACCTCTTCCAACCCCAACTCCAATTTGCGGACACGAGACCCCACTCGCAAACGCAAAGAAGGAAACCAGAACTGGGCTGCTGCAATTTTCTCCAATTTCTTTAAGTTCCAAAATGATCCGTTGAGCATCCGAAATACACCCGAGGCCCTCGGGACCTCAACCAACCCTGCCAACCAATCCTAAAACATCATTCAAACTTGTTCCAACCTTCAAAACACTCAAAACAACATCAAAACACCTATTTTTCATCAGATTCAAGCCAAAGAATTCCAAAAACTTTAAAAATATACTTTCGATCAAAAACTCTATCAAACCTCGTCTGAATGACCTGAAATTTTGCACACACGTAACATTCAACACTACGGAGCTACTCCAACTTTCGGAATTCCATTCCGATCCTCGGATAAAAATCTTACTATCGAACTGAAAACTTCAAAAATTCAACTTTCGGCATTTCAAGCCTAAATTAGCTACGGACCTCCAAAACACAATCCGAACACGTTCCTAAAACCGAAATCACCCAACGGAGCTAACTGAACCATCGGAATTCCATTATGAGGTCGTTTTCACATAGTTCCGACGACAGTCAAATTTCCAAACTAAAGCTCTCATTTAGGGACTAAGTGTCCCAAAACTCTCTGAAACTTAAAATTGAACATCCCGGCAAATTAAAATAGCAGAAATAAACTTGGGAAAGCAGTTAATAGGGGATCAGGGGATTAATTTTTAAGATGACCGGCCGGTTCATCACATCCTCATGCACTTAAACATTCGTCCATCCTCGAATGAGCATAGAGACATACCTGAAGTAAAAAAAAGATGAGGGTAACGGCTACGCATATCCTGCTCGGTCTCCCAGGTCGCCTCCTTGACTGGCTGGCCCCGCCACTGAACCTTTACTGATGCAATGTTCTTTGACCTCAACTTCCTAATCTGCCTATCCAATATTGTCACTGGATCCTCAACATAGGAATAGATCTTTGTCCAACTGGACTGAACTGAAATCCAACACGTGCGACGGATCATCGTGATACCTCCGGAGCATCGAAACATGAAATACCGGATGAACTCCTGCCAGGCTGGGAGGTAAGGCAAGCTCATAAGTAACCTCCCCAACACGCCTCAATATCTCAAAAGGACCAATAAACCTCGAACTCAACTTCCCTTTCTTCCCAAATCTCATAACGCCCTTCATAGGCGAAACCCGAAGCAGAATCCGCTCTCCAACCATATAGGAAACATCACGAAACTTTCGGTTTGCGTAACTCTTCTGTCTGGACTAGGCTATACGGAGTCTATCCTGAATCACCTTAACCTTCTCTAAAGCATCCTGAACCAAGTCCGTTCCCAATAGTCTAGCCTCACCCGACTCAAACCAACCCACCGGAGATCTACACCGCCTACCATATAAGGCCTCATACGGTGCCATCTGAATGCTGAACTGATAGCTGTTGTTGTAAGAAAACTCTGCCAATGGCAAGAAGTGATCCCAAGACCCTCCAAACTTAATCACACACGCACAGAGCATATCCTCAAGAATCTGAATAGTGCGCTCGGACTGTCCGTCCGTCTAAGGGTGAAATGTTGTACTTAACTCCACCCGAGTACCCAACCCATACTGAACGACCCTCCAGAACCATGATGTGAACTGTGTACCTCTATCCGAAATGATGGACACTGGAATACCATGCAGACGAACAATCTCCCGAATATAAATCTCCACCAACCACTCCAAAGAATAAGTAGTACACACAGGAATAAAATGAGCGAACTTGGTCAGCCGATCCACGATCACCCAAATAGCATCAAACTTCCTCAAAGTCTGTGGGATCCCAACTACAAAGTCCATGGTGATCCGCTCCCACTTCCACTCCGGAATCTCTATCTGCTGAAGCAACCCACCCGATCTCTGGTGCTCATATTTCACCTGCTGACAGTTGAGGCACCTAGCTACAAATCCAACTATATCCTTCTTCATCCGCCTCCACCAGTAGTGCTGCCTTAAATCCTAATACATCTTCGCGACACCCGGATAGATGGAATACCGCGAACTATGGTCCTCCTCTAGAATCAACTCTCGAAACCCATCGACATTAGGTACACAAATCCGACCCTGCATCCTCAATACTCCATCATCACCAATAGTCACATCTCTGTCATCACCGTGCTGAACCTTGTCCTTGAGGACAAGCAAATGATGTACTGACGCTCCATAATATGATCAAATAAGGAATACCGAGAAACCACGCAAGCTAGAACCCGACTGGGCTCCGAAAGATTCAATCTCACAAACTGGCTAGCTAAGGCCTGAACATCCATCGCCATAGGCCTTTTCGATGCTGGTAAATAAGCCAAACTCCCCAAACTCTCTGCCCGGCGACTCAAAGCATCGGCCACCACATTTGCCTTACCCAAGTGATACAAAATAGTGATGCCATAGTCCTTCAGCAACTCTAACCACCTCCTCTGGCGTAAATTTAGATCTTTTTGCTTGAACAGGTGCTACAAGCTCTGATGGTCAATATAAATCTCACAGGGAACCACGTATAAATAATGGCGCCAAATCTTCAAGGCATGAACAATGGCAGCTAACTCAAGGTCGTGAACAGGGTAGTTATTCTCATGTATCTTCAACTGTCTAGACATGTAGGCAATTACCCTACTGTCCTACATTAACACCGCTCTGAGGCCAATCCTCGAGGCATCACAATAGACCGTCTAAGACCCCGAACCTGTAGACAATATTAAAACTGGGACTGTAGTCAAAGCTGTCTTGAGCTTCTAAAAGCTCGCCTCATACTCCTACATCCACTGAAATGGAGCACCCTTCTGGGTCAACCTGGTCATAGGGGCTGCAATTGATGAAAACCCCTCCACAAAATGACGGTAGTAGCCCGCTAAGCCAAGGAAACTACGGATCTCGATAGCTAAGGATGGTTTGGGCCAACTCTGCACGGCCTCTACTCTCTTCGGATCCACATGAATACCCTCACTCGACACCACATGGCCTAAGAATGCCACGGAATCCAACCAAAACTCACATTTTGAGAACTTAGCATATAATTTCTTCTCTCTCAGAGTCTGAAGCACAGTCCTCAGGAGCTGCTTATGATCTTCCCGACTCTGGGAGTACACCAAAATATCATCAATAAAGATAATGACGAACGAGTCAAGATATGGCCGGAACACACTGTGCATCAAATGCATAAAGGTTGTTGGGGCATTGGTCAGTCCAAATGACATAACAAGGAACTCGTAATGACTATACCGAGTCCTAAAAGCAGTCTTCAGGATATCTGGCTCCCGAATCTTCAACTGATGGTAACCTAAGCGCAAATCAATCTTAGAAAATATATGTGCGCCCTGAAGCTGGTCAAACAGATCATCAATACGAGGCAAAGGATAACGGTTCTTCACTGTAACCTTGTTTAACTGGCAATAATCAATACATATATGCATAGAACCATTCTTTTTCTTCACAAAAAAAGGCAGGAGCACCCCAAGGAGATAAGGAGCACCCCAAGGAGATACACTGGGCCGAATACAACCCTTATCAAACAATTCCTGTAACTGATCCTTCAACTCATGAGGAGCCATACGATACGGAGGAATAGAAATGGGTTGAGTGCCCGACAACAGATTAATGTCAAAATCAATATCTCTATCAGGCGGCATGCTTGGAAGATCAGCTGGAAACACATCAGGAAAATCACGCACTACTGGGACTAAATCAACTGAAGGGGTATCAATACTGACATCTCTCAAATAAGCTAAATACGCATCACACCCCTTCTCAACCATACGCTGAGCTTTAAGAAAAGAAATAACTCTACTAGGAGTGTGATCTAAAGTACCCCTCCACTCAACACGCGGTACACTTGGCATAACCAGCGTCATAATTTTGGCGTGACAATCAAGAATAGCGTAATGGGGCGACAACCAGTCCATGCCCAAGATAATGTCAAAATCTACCATGCTAAGCAACAATAAATCGGCTCTGGTCTCAAAACCACTAAGAGCAACCAAACACGAACGATAGATGCAATCCACAACAAGAGAATCTCCCACAAGAGTAGAAATATAAACAGGGGAACTTAAAGAATCCTGAGATACATCCAAATGCAGAGTAAAATAAGAAGACACATAAGAATACGTGGAGCCTTAATCGAATAAAACTGATGCATCTCTGTGACAAACTAGTATAATACCTATGATGACAGAATTGGAGGCAACAACCTCGGTACGGGAAGGAAGGGCATAGTATTTGGCTTGGCCTCCCCCTCTAGGGCGACCTCTACCTCATCGACCTCCACCTCTAGCTGGCTGAGTAGGTGGGGTAGCAACTGGAGTTGTAACCATAGCCTGGGAACTCTTGCAGGGCACGTTATGGTTGAGAAGTCTATGGAGGTGCACCCCTACCAAGTTTGGGGCAATACCTCACCATATGACATGTGTCACCATACTCAAAACAAGCTCTGGGAGGACGTGGTGGCTGTGACTAGCTCAGGCCAGGTCTGCTAGACTGACCTCTAAAAGCACCCAGTGCAGGAGGCGCTCTAGATACCGGAGGTGCATAATAAGGCTCATGAGGTCTAGGAGGAGCTGGAATACCACTAGCTGCTAGAAGAGCTGAATGAACAGGGCGACTCATATAAACCCTACCATGACGACCTGTTGCTGGGGCACGGGCACCAGAGAAATGGCCCGACTCTAGAGACCTCTTGGCCTCCCTCTCCTCTCTCTCCCTAGCATGCATACCCTCAATCCTCCTAGAAATGCTCACCACCTGCTGACAAGAAATATCCATCTCCAACTCACAAGCCATGCTAGACCTGATGCTGGGAATAAGGCCCTCAATAAACCGGCAAACCCTCTCGCAAACAGTAGAAACCAAGGTTGGTGCATGCCTAGCCAAACTAGTGTTACGGACATCATACTCTAAGACAGTCATAGCACCCTGGCGCAAATGCTCAAACTCTGTGCGCCATGCATCCATGAGGCTCTGAAGAACATACTCTCTCAGTAACAAATCTGAAAACTAAGTCTAAGTCAGTGAAGCAGCCTCATCTGGACTGTCTAACTCATAGGTGCGCCACCACTCATAGGCGGCTCCTCAAAGCTGGAAGGTAGTGAAGGAAACCCCTCTCAATCCTGATATACCCATGGTACGGAGAATGCGGTAACTCTCATATAAAAATACCAGAGCATCTTTCGATGCTAGACCGCTGAATACAGGAGGCTTGTACCTCTTGAACCTCTCAAGCCTCAGCTGCTCCTCCTCGGAAGCCGATGCATTGTCCTCGGGCTGAACTGGCACTGCAGGCGGTACAGGAATAATCTCAGGGACCTGCTCAACATGAACTCGCTGATCAGGAGTGCGGGCGGCGGGAGTCTGTGCTCCTCTCCCGGCCTGAGATGTAGCTGTAGCAAGGGGAAGCAACCCTGCCTGAGCCAGAGTGGTGTACATGCTCATGAACTGTGTCAGAGTCTCCTAAAGAGCTGGAGTAGTAATAGCAGTAGGCATGTCAGGTTCCTGGACTCCGGCTGGAACTGCTGGTGGTACCTTGGCGGAAGCTCATGCAGGTGCTTTGAATGCACCACGTGCGCGTCCTCGGCCTCTATCCCGGCTCTGGCCTCTAACGACTGCAGTAGGGGGCGCGGGTGCCTGATCATCTCGGGTAGCACGTGTCCTCACCATCTGTGAGAAAATAGAAGACATAAGTTTAGAATTGTGATGTCAAAAAATCGCACTACAAGGAAATCAAATAAAGTGGAATTTTTTTCCTAACAGTTACATAGCCTCTCGTATATAAGTACAGTCGTTTCCATACTGATCAGTGAGACTCTAATAAACCGGCTTGTGATCCATGACTCCTATGAACCTAGAGCTCTGATACCAACTTGTCACGACCCCGGTTCGCCCTCCGTAAACCATCTGACGACACCTAGTCCTACGACTAGGTAAGCCTAAATTGCAGAAGATAAACCAAGTTGCGGAAGTAAAACAATTTAAAACAGAATTAAAATAATAAAACAGTGTTTAAAAGTGTCGCTCGGCATACACAACATTTAACTCTCAGAAACCAATACATATCTCCAAACCCCGAAAACCCATGAATCACAAGCTAAGGATCACTACACAGTAACTCTAGAATATCTAACAAGGAAAGAAATACAGAAGGGCAAATGTTTAAAAGCTAGAATAGAAAGGGACTCCTTGGTCTGCGGACGCGGCAGATATATCTTGAAGTCGTTGGAGCAGTCACCTCGCCTAAAGGGTGATAGGACTGAGTCGCAGTACCTGGATTTGCACATGAAAAACATGTGCAGAAGGGGCATGAGTACACCACATCGGTACTCAGTAAGTGCCAAGCCTAACCTCAGACGGGTAGTGACGAGGAAGGTCAGGTCCCTACTGAGGTTAAATAAAGTATAAAGTTTGACAGTGTATAACAAAACAATATAAATAAATACAGCAGTAGAAGTAACACATGGTATAATAAGGGCAACAACAACTATTATAGAGACAAGGCAAAACACAGAAAGAAATACGACTTAGCACCAAATAACAACCGGGAATCTCCAAGGATACCGTCCTGTAGTCCCATATGTATATATCCAATGGATCTCCCGGGATTCCGTCTCGTAGTCCAACTCATAGTGTGCGGGGATCTACCAGAATCTCGTTCCGTAGTCCTAAATATAAATACCCAGTACTGGGGGAATCTACCGAGAGCATTCTCATAGTTCCATATAACTGTGCAGGGAGATCTACCAGAATCCTACATCCGTAGTCCCAAAATAAACGTACAGCAGCAACAGGTAAATATAAAGAAATGGCAAAATTTCATATTAAGGCAATAAGTGATCCTAGCCTAGCATGCTGCACAAAATTCAGGTAAGGCAGTTTGAGCAAGTAAAGCAATTAAGTCACTTAGACATACTTTCCTAAGCTAACAACAGGATTAATAGTGCAAGTAATAAAAGCAGGAAAGGAAATACACTAGTAATTACTTAAAGAAAACCGGATTTCCAACAATTAGCACAAGTATAAACTCGTCACCTTACGTACAAGGTATTTCAATTACCAAATATACCAAATCCTAAGGGGAAGGTCTCCCACACAAGGTTAGACAAGCCAATTACCTCGAACCGGCTCAAAATCAACCCAAAACCACGCTCTTACCACGAGTACGCGACTCCAAATGGCCCAAATCTATTCAATTCAATTGTATAATGTAAATAACACTTCAAGTAACTGTATCTACAAAGAAATTCTAAGCTAATACGCGAAATTAGGTAAAATAACCAAAACGTCCCTCGGGCCCACGTCTCAGAATCGGGTAAAATTTATATTTTCAGAATCCTCACACTCTCCCGAGTTCATGCATACCAAAATTATCCAAATCTAAGGTCAAATTCCCAATCAAAAGGCGAATTCTAGGTCTAAGAACTCTCTTCCAACTTTTCCTCAATTTTCATCTCCAATCCGAAATTAAATGATGAATTCATGTTTGGATTAATGTGTTACATGCAAAAGGGAATTAAGAATCGTTACCCAATTGATATCTTTGAAAATCCCTCAAAATCTCGCTCAAATTCGAGCTCCCAAGCTTAAGTTTTGATAAAAATGACTAAACCCTCGATTTTGAAATTTTATATTCTGCCCGGGTATTTCCTTCTTCGCAAATGTGGAAGGACCCTTGTGTTCGCGAAGCAAAACTTTGCTTGGTCCAGCTTTCCTTCATCGCGAATACGATGCACTAGTCGCGAACGTGGTGCACAATCTCCTCCTCCTACGCGAACGCGGGAGCACCATCGCGAACGCATAGGTATAAGACCTCTCAGCTTCACGAACGCGGGAGGAACTTCGCGAACGCGAAGCATTAAACCTCCCCCAACCCCAGCTCCTCTTCGCGAACGCGAAGAAGGAAACCGGAACTGGGTTGCTGCAATTTTCTCCAATTTCTCTAAGTTCCAAAATGACCCGTTGAGCATCCGAAATACACCCGAGGCCCCCAGGACATCTACCAACCCTGCCAACCAATCCTAAAATATCATTCAAACTTTTTCCAACCTTCAGAACGCTCAAAACAATATCAAAATACCTATTTTTCATCGGATTCAAGCCTAAGAATTCCAAAAGAACTCTAAAAATACGCTTTCAATCAAAAAGTCTACCAAACCTCGGCCGAATGACCTGAAATTTTGCAAACACGTCACATTCAACACTACGGAGCTATTCCAACTTCCAGAATTCCATTCTGACCCTCAGATCAAAATCTCACTATCGAACCGGAAACTTCAAAAATTCAACTTTCGACATTTCAAGGCTAAATTAGCTACGGACCTCCAAAATACAATCCGAATGCTCCTAAACCCGAAATCACCCAACGGAGCTAATGGAACCATCAGAATTCCATTCCGAGGTCGTCTTCAAATTATTCCAACTATGGTCAAATTTCCAAACTAAAGCTCTCATTTAGGGATTAAGTGTCCCAAAACTCTCTGAAACTTAAAATCGAACATCCCGGCAAATCAAAATAGTAGAAATAAACTTGGGAAAGCAGTTAATAGGGGATCAGGGCATTAATTTTTAAGACAACTAGCAGGGTCGTCACAAGACTTAAACCCTAGAATAATAGAAATCAGTAAGGGTTGGTGAACAAGATAAACTAAACATGAATTAGGGACTGAGTGATTTGATAATAGTCATCATCATGAGAATTTTAGATTGCGTTCCTGCGATAATAGAATGAACAACAAAAGAAGATTCATGAGAAATTCAGAGAATGGTCATCAGGAAGACGCTTCCCTAAAGTAAGCAATGTGAGCAAAGTTAAGCTTAAGGGACTATATGTGGCAGTTACACTAAGTGTCATCATCGCGAGTAAGGAATTTTGTTATCCTTGGTACAGAAGGATTACCACAAGGCAAGTAAGAGTCATAGATAATATGAAAGGATGTCAAAGATGAAGAGGTAAAATAGCTATAGGTAGATCATCGTAGCTCTAAATCTTAGTACTCCTCTAAAGGGGGGAATATGGAGTGATGTGGCATTAAGTCAAAATTAAGTGGTTCTAGTAACTATGGAATGGTAAAAGAAGAATGCGATGAAAATGAGAAAAGGGATGAGATTGCACTTACTCAAATCCTACTGATATGCTACAACTCTAGAATATTATGCAAACACGATGTCAAGGAGAGGAAGTAAGGGTTCTTGCCCGAGATGTTATTGATAGATAAGAAGCCAGTGCGGGACGCAAGTTAAGACAAAGAAAATGACTCAAGAAAGATTACGCAGAACATTGATATGAGAATGGGCCAACGAGTAATTAGTAGTTGATTTCGGAAGAGCCTAGTCATGGCTAGATAAGAGGTTACAGACAAATCAGCAGATCGTGTAAGATAAACATAGTAAAACCTAATATAGTGAATTACGTCTCGCAAATATGACATCAGAACCCTTGAGAAATATTCAGATAGGAGTTGGGGTAGCTAAAGGTATTGTATGAGTATTACGGAAATAAAAGAGAATGCTACTGGGAAAACAGTCAAAACTTCAGTTCAGAAGCAACCGCATGAGCACAAGTGCACAGAGGTATGTAACTACAGATATTTATAGGTGAGTAAGAAGATCAAAAACTTCTTCGGGTATACAATATAACAAGCTCCTAACATTACAAGAGTCAAAGGGTCCTCCCTAAGTACTACAATGAAAGACTAGCTGAGTAAGTAAGGAGGAAGGCTTCAACTTAAGCTCAGTGACCTAAAGAGGAAGTGATCTTATAACAAAAGTCTCACAACAATATTGTATGCACTCCATAAGAAAGTGGCACCTACTGTGGCTAATGGACGGGAAGTAAAAATCAGAAGTGATATTCAAGATCATATGAGTTGTATGGAATTACAATATGTACAGACACTAAGATAAGTTAAGTATGCACGCAACAAGTGGCAAAACGACCAGGAAAAGCAATTGCTTGCATTTAAAGAAAGTTGAGAAGGAACGAAAGGACTTATTCGATCAATGATCCAGAGATAACTACATTATGAATGCACCTACGATTTCGGAGTATTATCCATGCAACATATATGTTGACAATCATACAGCCGTAGAACACTCTGGTATAAGTTAAAAAAAAGAATTGAGTCCAGGTCATAGACAAAGGGTTGAATTATGGTATCACGGATATTCCATAGCTTCCATGAAAGGCAAAAGTAATAACTAATACCATGATCCACATAACGAAAGATAGCTTAAGCCTACATAAAGGTTGATCAGAGGGGAGAGGAACTAAAGAGTTACATCAACTAAGTAAATCATGAGACTGATTATTGGACCAAGAAAATTATAGACCTCGTGATTGAGAACATTGCAGGATCACTCTTAAATTTCAGAGGTATAAGAGAGATAGTACGGTAGCCATATTCTATAACGGCTCTATGATAAAGCCAGTAAGTAACAGCCTCATAAGAAACTCCCACCAAATTGTGTATGCACTAGAGGTACAAGTATTATAATGGAGCTTCAAGTCGTAAATGTGAATTATACCTATATGGAAGAGAGGTCATGAAAGAGATAGAAGATGTTATGTGTGATTTTAAGGTAAGTAAGGTAAAGGTGAACAACGTACGAGATACTCAAGTACATAAGTTTTTGAATAGTCCATACTTCAGATAGAAGGCTAGAAGCACTGAGATTTAGTATTCAGGAATGATAGCCGCGTCGTCAGTGGCATATCTTCCAGCCTATAGTTTCTAGGTACTGAGAGGTCTAGTTAAAAGAGTAAAGAAGAGTTTGAGCCAATGTGATATCTCGCTTGATGTTCCAGAAATAACATAAAGAAATCTATGGTGCAAGCAAGTTGAAGAAAGGTTCCGAGTAGTATAAATGGATACGTGTAAATCGTAAGCTAAAGTATGGTAGAGTGACAAGGTTTTAGGAAGACATGAGTAAGGGAAAGGAAAGGCAAGTGAGAAGGTAACGAGAATGGATAAGTCCTCAGGATTAAGCCCGTGAAAATAAGAGTACTAATAGTTTCTCTAAGTTATAGAAAGTTCAGTATAGCCTGAATAAATGCAAAGGTGTCTAAGACTAATAGCATTTAGAAGAGATAAAATGCTGCCTTGGTAATAAAATAAGGGTGTAATTTTGATAAATAAAAGATGATGTTTGGGCCTTCGATTGAGTTATGATTTGAAGGGAAAAAGGGGATGTCATGAGTTGTTCGGGATTAGAATAACCCTCATAGGATGAATCACATTGGGATGCTATGAAAAGCGGTTATAGAAGCATGGTATCACCCCCGGGTGAATAACCCCTAGCAACAGTGTTACATAAGAGGTCAAGTTATTGGTATTAAGGTGAATCAATAATGGATGGATAAAAATTATAAAGTATGAGATGAGATTAGACCATCATTCTTAAGACGAACAGTAACAAAAAAGCATTAAAGGACTTAGATTTATGCATATATGATAAACAACAAGAGTAACCTGGAGTTTGGTAGCAGACCTCATTAACGATAAATCAAAGTAAGAGTTATGGCAGTAAAGTCATACGGATGGGTAAATGGATCTATGAAATAAGGTATAACAATATTCGTAACTCAACAAAGTACTCGAGTGAAGAACTTCAACATACCCATAGATGCCCAGAGGGACATCTTATCAAGCTATGTATAAGTTTACAAAGTGATGCCTAGAGATTGGCTAAAAGCCAGAGGAAAAGGGAGAGAAGAGTCACATAGGTGCACTTACAGGTAAGAGTCGTACAGGCTGCATGAAAGAAGGTAGCAGCAGTTACGACCATAAGTCATGGTGCGATAAAGAGGCCTAAATGAGGGAATGCCCTCACCTTTGAATTTATTCATAGAACAGTTGCCTAGATGGCAAGGAGAGTACTAAAGTATTCACAGGAGCTATAAGTTATGATAATGATAAGTGCATCGGTCAACATTCGAGGATGAATGTTCCAAAGGGGGAATGATGTTATACCCCATATTTTCGTACATGAAAGTATGCCATAAGTAAATTGATGAAAGCTTGGAAATGAGATGTTACATCCCAAATTTTTGTACGTTAAAATTTCGTCGTAAGTTAATCGATGTAAGCTTGGGAATGAGATTATTTTGAGGCTATAAGTATTATGCTATTTCAAACAACTGATAAGTGAATTCATGAAGGTGAGAGGGTAAGCGAATCGAAGAAAATGAGTTTCGTTAAAGTTCGACATTTTGAGATAAAATACGGTCCGAGCTATAATACCCGGTATTTATGAACTAGTGCCATATAAGGTACCACTTGACCATAATAATAAGGTGTACAAAGTGTGTTAAAAGTAAGTAGTATTTTAAATAGTTTGGGATAGTTCCTAATTATTTGGATAATTGAGTAATTATTAGTTAGTGGGGGATTAACAAATTAATTAAAGAATTAAGTGGATAATTGTTGGATAAACCTAAAGGGCTCAATGTGGCAGCAAATCAAATTGGGAGATAAATGACTCTTTGATTTGCAAACTATGTTGCACAATTAGAACAATGGTTGGCTAAGTCATCCACATCTATATATAAGAGACATCTCAAACATTAAGATTTTGTAAGTAAGATGGTAGGTAACGCGAGTAATTCATATATGCATATCACATAAGCACGTAAAATCTTCAAAAATTTAAAGCAATGTAAGATTTTGTAATTATAAGAGAATACGGTAAAATCTTTCTCGAGAATATTATACGGATTTTTCCCTATTTCGATCCACTATTACGTGTTGTCGCAATTGACGTATGTTAAAGAGATTGTCAAGAGAATCGGCTCAGGTATGTTAAGGTTATCCCTTCTTTCTTTTGGCATGATTTATACGACACAAACGAAACGAGAAAATGCACAATTTCCATAAATAACTCTATTCATAGAAATACTAGAATGCTTATGTTCTTGATTCCCCATGTGCATATTATTCTATCATCTGTCCATGGGTCTCAGAAAATACGTAAGCTGATAAAGTTTATTTCATGATATTAATCAAAGGCATAATGGATATATATATATATATATATATATATATTTATATAGGATATGGAAAAAGGTTATGGCATTATATACGCACCACCACCTGATCAGCTGGTATACGTTGATGATTTGCCCATAGTGGCCGAGATGATATGATGGGATGCCCTCAAAGGCTTGATGATGTTATGAATGCATATACCCATGCATGGTATGATATTTATACGCATATGTATATGGGATATGGGAAAAGGTTATGGTGTTATATACGCACCACCACCTGATCAGCTGGTATACGTTGATGATTTGCCCACAGTGGTCGAGATGATATGATGGGATGCCCTCAAAGGCTTGATGATGTTATGAACACATATACCCATGCATGGTATGACATTTATACGCATATGCATGACATTATAATATTAAATAATTCACAGAGATATTCAGATATGCATGTTGAGTCTTTTACTCCATGTTTCTCTCATGTCTATTGTTTACTGATTTTCATTCCTTACATACTCGGTATATTATTTGCATTGATATCTCTTTTGCTTGGGGACGCTGTGTTTCATGCCCGCAGGTCCCGATACACAGGTTGAGAGTCTTCCAAGTAGGCTATCAGCTCAGCGGAAGATGTTGGTGCGCTCCATTTGCTCCGGAGTTGCTTATGTAGTCAGTATGATTAGAACATGTATTGATTAGTATGGCGGGCCCTGTCCTGATCTTTACGATATTTATGTACTCTTAGAGGCTTGTAGACATATGTCATGTATATGAAAGATTGTATGGACTTGTCGGCCTATGTTCAGTGTATGAGTGATCATTTTGGCCTTATAGGCCCGTATGTCACATGCATAAGTTTTTATATTAGGTTGGATCGTTCTATATTGAGTACTCCTTTATGTTTATTCTGGTCAGCCATTTGGCCCATTTGCCAATGATAGTACGATAAGAAAGATATGTAACATTGGTACTCGGTTAAGAAGGCACCGGGTGCCCATCGCGACTCATCAGTTTGGGTCGTGACACTTGTTGTGCCTCATTGAAGAGGCTCGATGTGCCCACTTCGTTCATCTTCACCGGAGCAGACAATACCCGGGTGTATACCGGGATAGTAAATATGATTGTTCCTTTATAGTCGGGATCCGCGCTCGATGCAGGGAAGTGTCTCACTAGCTTCGGGCTTGGGATCGACTCGCCTACCCCCAACGACATGTCCTTTTTTGGGATCTCTAGGTGACTAAACCTGGAATAATCCTATAATGCTCCCATGTCCACACCATCAAATAATATGTTGAGGGCCTTGTTTGCACTCCGTACCATCTCGTTTGACTTCTCCTAGTCGGCCTGAGCCTCGTCGAACATGGACTTTGTATGAGACAGTGACTCCGCTATGTCAATAACATCGACTACTTCCTTCGGTGCAGGGATAGTTTTTTGGGAGGCCGTAGCCTCATATTTTCCTTATAGCACCCGAGTTTAAGAGGGATCAGCCTCTAGACCATCTTCCCCGGTTTCCACATGTTTTTTTTCGTCAATGGTTGACCTATGAGTGACGAACTCTAGTTCATCATCTTTGGGGTAATCCTTGAGCCGGTAAAGGGAGTCGGGGTCCAGTACCTTGGCTTGGGAACTCTTCTTGTTGCTTTTTCATACCCAGACAGTCACCCTCTTCTTCTTGGCGTCGGCGTCTGGGGAGCCATAAGATTTTCTTTTTTTTCCTCTTTTTCTCCTCATGTGTAGTAGATCCAGGATGTCCCGAAGCGGAGGGTTTAGCAAGTGAAAACAGAGCCTCGTCCTCGTCCAATGGCCGAAGCTCAGTGGTCTTGGGCAAACCTATAAAAGAAAAAGAACTTAGTAGGAATAAAGGTTCAGTATGAAAGAAGACTTGTTCGGGAGGAGCACTTATCATGTGAACGGGACTCCCACTTGCCATTTGAAAGTTTGCGCCATTTGCGCTCAAAATACAACATTTATTTGCAGATCCCCTCGATTCACTACTTGAAGAGAGAGACTACGTTGGAAACTTTGGCGACTGGTGCACGATGGTAGAAGCTGGCAATAAGAAAAAGGAACAAAAGAAATTCCAAGCACTCAGGAAGGAAAGGAACTTACGGGTTGAGTTCCACTTCTCGGGGAACGACAAAAATTCGAGAGGGGATGAGATCTTCGGTTTTCACCCGAAAAAATCTCCTCTCCTAGCCTCGATCCCAATCTTTATTGATACTCGAGAACGGAGCTTTACTTGCTTGACAAACAAGCTTGGTCAACCCCGTCAAAAAACTCGGGTACTTTAAAGACAAAGCTGGTGGTCGATGGTAAATCAAGGTGCTTCGGTGTCATTGACAAAATGGAGGAGGAGGATTACGATCCTCCAAATAGACGGGTGAATATGCCCAAGGCATACCTCACACCTTTTGCAAAAGCTAAGGCTTATAGGGTCCATCGGGGCAAGTAAAAAGGGGTAAGTGTAAACACTTAGATACTCTTTCACGTGAATGTTAATGTCCTCATCGGGAACAAGGACAACCACTTCTTTGCCCTCCTAGTTGTTGTCCTCCCGAACTGTAGGGACTGTATCATTGGTAACGGAGCATATGTACCTCCATACCTCCTCGCCTCGGTCTTGTTGACTGGAGGCTTTCTCAACTTTAAAGTCGTCCTCAATGGAGCAGCCACCGGGGATGAAGCTCTTCAAGCGATGTTCCGGGGCCACCTTAGGCATGGTCACCTCGGCATCCATGGAAAATTTAGTAATTGAAGAGGCGGTCTATTGAGGCACATATTTCAAAGTCTTCGCCATCGAATTCTGGAAAATATGAAGATTTGAAGGTGATGATGGAGATTGAAGATTTGAAAATATGGATGAAGGTATGAAGGTCAAATTTGAAGATTTTAAGATGGAGTAAGAAGATGGGAAGATGAAAATATAAAGATCTAAGAAACATTGTAAGAAGGTATGAAGGGGTTAAGAATAAGTGAAGGGTTCAAGGGTTAATTAAGGAGAAATAGTAATCAATGCGTTACGTTTCATATTCGGGGAGAGTCAACCGGTGGCTGACATGTTCGAAGTCAGAACGACGCGATGGGACGTTTCACTTGACCCGTCAGCTTGGTTGTGGTGTTCGGAAGAAGGAACCAGGGTTAATTCATCGCTTCACATCGCTTCGATAAATTTACTCTCCGAGAAGCGAGGAGACTATATGTGTATGGGTAATCGGAGGCAGAATTTTTTCCAATTCCCCGATGAGGAAACAAAAGGGAAGCATGGCTCGATACAACTACAAGTGAGGCCGAAAGACTCCTCGTATCGGAACCCGGGAGGTGTGAACGACACATCTGGGAACGGGCACGATGATATAACAGACCCAGGCCAAGTAACGTTTATGGACCACAAGAAATGCGGAGAACGATGATGCATGACGAGTAGGGAGTCGTAATATTCGCTCTCAACCAGATATTACGGCGTGAATCTCGTCCATTATCAACTACGGATCGACATTCACAGGAAAAAATAGTTTTTTACATTATTTAGACTTGTACTAGGATAAAAATTCCCCTACTATATGGAGGAAAATATTTTTTTTTATTTTGACACACTGTGACACGCAAATCAAAGGAATAAAGGTTTGTTTTTGTCTTCTAGCTACCGTTGAAAGTGTTCTTAATTTGATCTCTTCTTTATTCGCGACCGAGCTTATATCGAGGGTCCGACCGAAGATGAATCCCACTGTTCAACCTAAGATCAGGCTTGATCATCACATTGTGGTTGGTTTGATCATTTATTTTATCTTTAACTTAATTACGTGTTGTTCTTAACCATTCGTATTGAATTAAATCACATATCCTTTAAACCACGTATAAATTTAATTGTTACTCGTGTTTTAGGGTAAACAAATATAGTTTTTGCTTTTGCAATAAATTCAGATGTAGGTATAAAAATTTGTATTTCAAGAGCATAAACATATGAAATTGGAGAAAACAGTCTAGAAACAACTACTCCATAATAATTAGAGGCAATTATATATTGACCAAAAAGATAATGTACATAACTTTACATTTGATGATAATTTTTTTTTAATTTACCCCCAAAAAGATAGTAAAAACAACGATGACACGAACAGTTCTTCAGAAGTAGCTTCAGACAAAAAAGGAAAGAAACAGCTTATACAAATAAGATGTCCGCCTATATCTTATAGAGCATTGATCCGCATGTAGCTCGCTCGAGTTGCATGTCACAACTGTTGTCCGCCCTTAGATTCGAAGTTATCTTTTATTCCAAAGCATAATTTGTAAGTTTCCTCCAAGAAATATAGCCATCCATATCTATTCCTCGCGTCAATCGCATAATAGCCTGTTTGACAATTTTTTTTTTTTTTTGCCAAAAGTGTTTTTTTTTTTTTGTTGCCAAAAGCACTTTTGGCCAAAAATTGAGGTGTTTGACCAAACTTTTGGAAGTAAGAAAAGTATTTTTACGGAGAAGCAGAAGCAATTTTGGAAAAGCAGAAAAAAATAGCTTCTCTCCAAAAGCAATTTTTTGAGAAGCACTTTTGAGAAAAATACACTTAGAAACAATTTTTTAAAGCTTGGCCAAACACTAATTACTGCTCAGAAGTGCTTTTCAAACTAATTAGCCAAACATAAATTGCGTCTCACCAAAAGTACTTTGGAGAAAACCACTTTTGAAAAAAAACACTTCTCAAAATAAGCTGATTTTTGCAACTTGGCCAAACGGGTTATAAGTCTCTTACCCTTCCGGCCTTCTCGTTGAATAACGACAAGGAGCAAATTCAACTAGAAAAATTTAATATGAATAAAAGAGTCAAAAAGAATTAAGTTAAAAATTAACGGTTTGAACTTTAGGGAGCTAATAGATTAACGAAAGGCAATCATAAAACAATTGTGATAGTTTAGTGGTATTTTTTGCCTTCTTTTTGTTTTATTTAGTTTATTCATTTCATTTACGTTTGTTCATTGCAATTCAAAATCATAACTTCAGAATAATATTAAATTTAAGGAACCAATCGAATTTACCGATAGCAATTACTACTTATAAAACAAATCTGATAAGTTGAGGGCATTTTGCACCCGTAGTTAAGGGTGTAAGGTGTTTAACGGCTGGGCCGGGCTGGGTAGGGATTTTTTGTACCCGTATGGGTTATGGTCCGAGCCGGTTACGGGTTGGGGCTTACCGGATTTAACGGGTTCGAATTCATCCGGGTAAAAATTGAACCGTAAGGGTTACGGATTGAGGGGGCCGGGCCGGGTTTAGTATTTTTTTTAATTTTTTTTTTGTATTTTGTATAACTATTGTAAGTTCTATTCATACAAAGTAAAAATATAAAGAATACAAGGAAGATGAGAAAAAATTGCACTTATAAATTGCAAGTGCTACATTTATTTCAAAATTACAAAATTGAAGTTTGCATTTAAAAAGTAAATTAACAAAAAAATAGTAAAACTAAATTTTCATGCATAATAAATTAATAATACTTCAAATTAATTTAACAAACTAAAACATTAAGCATAAATACGTCTAATAATTTTAAAATAATACATATTGTCTCAAATCAACTTAAATACGAATTTTCGGAGGACGCTCAAGACAATACTTTATATGCCTTCTTAAACTGCCTGTGCCAGACTTTGAACGAAGATTTAAGGCTTGACCACAGTTCTTGCACATTACTTTCTAAACTTCTTCATTTTCTTCTACCACCTCAAAGTGTTCCCAAACATATGAGCGCACTCTAGAAGTACGAGACATGATTTAACTTGAATTGAGATTTGAGAATTGAGAGATGAGTGAAGAAATGAGGAAGAAGGGGGGGCGGTATTTATAGTTTTTCAAGAGGGGTTAATTTCTTTTAAAAAAACCCCAAAAATGGGCTAAAAATGCAATTAAGTCGTTGGGCAATGACCATAATGTGAAATGAACCGTTGCCAACGGTCTGAGCCCACATTTAAAAGAAAAAATTGCTACCTTTAAACCGGTCTGGGCCGGTCCGGGCCGGGCCGGTTAACCGGATGAACAATGTTGTTCGTTGACCGGGTTTGACCGATCCGGTTAACCGGTGGTCAAAATGTGAACGGACCAAACCCTCCTACACCCTTAACTCAGCCCCCTTCTACCGGTCCGGTCCGGTTCCGATTTTAACCGATCTGGACCGGTTCGGAACCGGGCTGATCCGACCCGTTTAACACCCTTACCCGTAGTTATATGTCAAATGAGATAAAGAAAAATGATTTAACTTCCAATTGGGGAGGTGTGTGTAAATTCAGAAAGCCATAGGTGCGATTTTTATTTTTTCCTTATTCCTATTAAGAACAACAAATAAATAACGTATGAGAGAGAGAGAGCTCAATTAGGGGGAATAGAATTGAGAAGAGAAAGTGTGAGTGAGAACGCAGCTGGGACAAATTGGTTACAACTCTATTTCAGAAAGTTATGTTGCAATGCATTTTTCTGCTCTCGGATTCTGGGTATCCCTTCTTCTATCATTTTCTTTTTATAAATTTCGTTGAAATCAAACTCATATTCATAGGACTTGAAAAAGAGTAAATTTGTATTTATTTGGATATCGAATCACTGAAAGTTTGATCTGCTTAATTCACTGTGAATGTAGGGAGGTGATGCTAGAAAAACAGCTGACCGGCCACCGGGTTGACAGGTCAATTTGTTCCTGGTTTTGGGATCAGTTAATTGCTCAAGGCGACTCTTTCAAGGTAGGCACATTAGAGTAATTATTCCAAATGTTAAAGTTAAGTACCTTGGGTCTATTATTTAGGGGATGGGGAGATTGATTTTAATGTCACACATCTTATTGGGGCGGGATGGATGAAACGGAGACTCGCTTCTGGTGTTTTGTGTGACAATAAGGTGCCACCGAAACTTAAAGGTAAGTTCTACATAATGGTGGTCAGACCGACGATGTTGTACTCATGTCCAGAAGATGAAGGTAGTAGAGATGAGGAGGTTGAGATGGATGTGCGGGCACACCAGGTTAGATAGGATTAGAAATGGGGTTATTCACGACAAGGTGGGTGTGGCCCCTATTGAGGACAAGATGCGGGAAGCGCGACTTATGTGGTTTGGTCATGTGAAGAGGAGCACAGACACCCCGGTGAGGAGGTGTGAGAGGTTGACATTAGAGGGCATACGGAGAGGTAGAGGTTGGCCAAAGAAGAGGTGGGGAGGGGTGATTAGGCAAGACATGGCGCAGCTTCAGCTGACCGAGGACATGACCCTTGATAGGAAGATATGGAGGTCGAGGATTAGGGTAGTAGAGTAAGTAGTCTAGAGTGTTCATAATAGTAGTATTGGCACGCAATCTCGCCTTCTGTTGGTAGTAGGTTTTTATGACTAATCGTTATTTTCTTTCATTGTTGATCACCTTACTATCTTGTTGTTTTTATTCTGCTTTTATATGACTTTTTGGTGTTGTCCCTTCTTGTCTATATTTTCATTAATGTGGTGCTTATGCTTTCCTGAGCCGAGGGTCTATTGGAAACAACCTCTTTATCCTCATAAGGTAGGGGTAAGGTCTGCGTACACACTACCCTCCCCAGACCCCACTGGTGTGGGATAATACTGGGTATGTTGTTGTTGTCAAACTTAAAGAAATATAATCATGGTATTGGGAAAATCAAGATGCTTGATCTTTTTGAGTTTGCATAACATTGTATATTTGCTTGTTCAAGTTTGAAGGTTTTGTTGTGTCTTTTGGCTTGTTACAGCATTTACCAGTAATTGCTTCACCAACCCATTACCTTTTCCAAGTTAATCGTGAAGGTGTTACATTCTTGGCTTGTACCCAAGTGGAAATGCCACCTTTAATGGCTATCGAGGTAAATGCACTTGTTGATTTCAGTTCTTGCTTGGTTATTATGTTGTTACTGCTAGATTGCATCTCTTCTTGAATAAGATTATGACACAAGATTGGTTTAATGAAAATGTTTTCGAACTATCAAACAATTGACTGGAATTCGTTTAGAGCAATATGTCTCATTCATAGGTGTAATGCCTGATAGCATGATGGCTGGACAGCTGGGGCGGACACGTTGTAAATTCTCAGTTAGAAACTTGAACATCCTAGGGGAAACTACTGCTTTCAATGAGTATATGAAAATTTCCTGTTTGATGAGTATGTCCTGAGGATATTGAAGGGATTTGAGCTAAAAAAGGAGACTTCTGGCCCTAGGGCCTTGGTTCAGTGATAAGGATGTAACATTGGATGTCTAGATAGAGTGCACATCACAATTTTGAACCCTACTATTAACGAGGAGCTTGATTTTTAAGTGAAAGTAGGATAGCGGGGCAGGCCCGTACTCTCCCTTGTTTTATGCCAGACATGCTTTTGCATCAGAGTTTACTGCAAGATTAATGTTTGCTGTCACTAAAGTTGGTATGCCCTATGTGTTTGACAAAAAATTGGCATCAGAGAGTATCTTATTTTCTAAGTTCTTCTTTTGATAAGTTTTTTCTTCCATGCCTCTGCCGTATTTTCTGGGCTTTTTTAAAGGTAAAATGATTCGAAGTGTAAGACTAAAAACGGAAAAAAGAAAAAAAGCTATATTGGAAGTCCTTACCTGGAAGTTAAATTTTTACTGCCAACTGATACATTCAATTGATATGGTGAAGTTCTAGTTCCGATTATTGTATTCGGTGAAAGCAGGGAGGCTAAATTCTACTTATTAACCATATCGTCTCTGCAAATAATGACTTTATTGATCATTTGACTATTTACTTTCTAGTTCCTGTGCAGAGTAGCTGATGTCCTGACAGAATATCTTGGAGGGTTGAACGAAGATCTGATAAAGGATAATTTTGTAATTGTATATGAGGTATTTGACATCTTCAAGCTCTTTTTTGGAATATTTTCTGCAAAATATCTTTTGTTAAGGAAAAACAATTATTTTAAGAAGTTTACTATGATGCTAATCGGGTTATGTTGAATATTCTTTAAACCGTTAAACTAAGAAGTTGTTAAAAAAACTGTTTTAAAGTTGCATAACAATATATTTTCTGATTACAATTTAAAAAAATGTACCTTCTGATTTGAACTCTGTTGTTCTTTCTTTCATTTTATTTTTATTTTTTTCCTACTAAGTGCTTATCCACTATTTCCAGATTGCAATGAAATATTGTCCGTTAGCTTAAACTGTTGAAACAGTCATGTACAAGTTTTGTGTTACTGTTAACCAGCGCAAAACTTGTTGGATTTTGGTCAAAAATTACATTGTGATGAGATGTAAATCCTGGCCAAGGTTACCAGCATGCCAACCATCGCTGCAACTGTAGAGGCTTTTACCATGACATCTATAGATGCACAAAAGAGCCAGTTCTCCTCTTTGAGAAGTCCACGGGAGCAAAACCACTGCCAGATTCTGGCTTGTAAAGATACCTAAAATGCTTTTCCATTTCATTTTAGTCGAAATGCAACACTGCAAAACTTTGGCTAATTTCAAATGCCCAAAACCTGATGCAAGACATTCCATTTATTGAGGCTTGAATACCAGCACTAGAGAACACTGCAAAAACAGTTGTAGAATTTGGTTTCCTGACTTGATCCTTATTAAGGTGCTAGATCAGTTCATCTGTAAACATGGTGATTTTGCAGTACTGAAGACTAACTAGAGAGAAGCTAAAGTTGATATCTGATTTGGAATATAAACAGGTGGTTGATTTAGGCTCCTCTGGCTACTTCAACTAAAGGAGAGAGTACTAAAATTTGTATGGACACAAAATCAGAAAGTTTTTCTCTTCCCAAGTGTCCCGTTAAGATTTCCTTCTACACAATGATTAGATTCTGATGGACTTCAAGTTAACTATGGTCTTCCTACATTTGTTTGATTTGCAGCTTTTGGATGAGATGATAGACAATGGTTTCCCTCTTACTACAGAACCTAATATACTGAGGGAGATGATAGCTCCTCCAAATATCGTAAGCAAAGTGTTGAGTGTTGTAACTGGTAACACTTCCAACATGAGCAACACACTTCCAGGCGCAACAGGATCTTGTGTTCCTTGGAGAAAAACAGACCTGAAGCATACAAGCAATGAAGTTTATGTCGATCTAGTTGAAGAAATGGATGCAATTATAAATAGGTAATATCTGATTATTACATAACCTCCATTTGCTGCTCCTTATTTCTCATTATTGTGATAATATCTTCAAAGTTTTAAAGTTATCATTGAAGTTCTCTTGTTTGACATAATGTGACCCATCGCATCACAAGAAGTGTAGGTAAAGATAGTAATATGCTATTTTAAAGCAATACAGGGTGTAACCTAGAGGTTAAGATTCCACATAAAACCATCTAGAGGTTAAGATCTTAAAAAATTGTGGGAAAGCTGCTACGAGTTAATTTTGAAAGTATACTTTGTGCATTATATGTTACATTTGAACTACTTCCTCTATTTCAATTTATACCATAATCTTTCTATTTTGGGATATCTCAATATGTACCACACTTTTACATTATTATATTATGCAATTTTCAAGATCTCAAATTCATTTAGCCAATCATTTTTTTCGAGAAAAAGTATCACTTAACCAATCAAATTTTTTCTTTGGTGTCATTTTTCTATTAAAGTAATTTTTCAACTACGATTTAATATTTTATTCCACTACGACAAATATGATATGTCTGTAAAATTAACGTTTTGAAGACATGCCCAATCAAGTGGTACCACATAAATTAGGATGGAGATTAAAAAAGATTATTAGAAGGTACCTGGTTTCCGCTTGTTCCCTTTCAGGTCCATCAAAAGGTTAAAATCATTACTTATCCCAGAAGGAGGGTAACTCTTACTAGCTGTGTCTTCTACTGAGAGATGCTGCTTCTCTTGAATCGTATAACTGTAGTAAAAAGGGATATTACCAGCTTTCTTCATCTTAGAGATATGGTTTAAGAATCAAAAGCTCCAACTATGTTGCGCTTACTTTTAGGTTCCTCTTGGCATGTAAGCTTAGTTATCTGCGTTGTGCATATAGTTGAAACTATTTTTATGTGGAATCAGTAGGAACTTTAGAGTTAATATCTGCTTTTGGAACATACAAAGGTATGCATTCGTGATCCAGTAAAGATGTTTTTGTGCACCACTGCAAAGGGCTCTTCAATTGAATTTGGCAGCATCACTTGAGATTTGAAGTGCATTATAGTATACACACTCACGCAGATATATACGTGTTTGCAACTTTGCCAAAGTATGTAAAGTGGCATTCCTTTTACTGTATTGATGACCAAATGTCTTAGCTTTCAAGCTGCTAGATCGTAAAAATGAACTCTTAGATTTCGTTTGGAAGTCGAGAAAGTTGCTAAAATTATGTTTCTTGAGAAGATTGCAGTGAAGTAAAATAAAGGACAAGGGTATTATTTCCTTGGGTGTTTCTTTGAAAGGAAAAGGAAATTCCTTTTCTTTTATGTCCTCTGATTTTTGCAGAACATTTGAGAAGTTTCTAACCTTTTTCTTGACAAACCATCCTCCATATCAAGCACACAAAAACTGCAAAAAGCTTAACTTGCGGGCACTTTCCGTTCCCTCTCATGGGCAACAAATTGATTCCATTTCCTTTTTCACTCATGAATATGAGACTGCCAGATAATGGATTGTTTTTCTATCTTTTGGCTACTAAGTTTGAAGAGGGTTGACCCTTGGATGTCCGCAACATCTTTTGCTTATTTGGGTTTATATGCTTGAACCGGGGTTTACAGGAATAGTCAACTACTCAAGGCTTCTCATTCTATTTTTTTTTATGCTTCTCAGAGACGGGATTCTGGTGAAATGTGAGGTCTGTGGCGAAGTTCAAGTGAATTCTCATCTTTCTGGTCTTCCTGATCTTACCCTTTCATTTGCAAATCCTTCCATCTTGAATGATGTGAGATTCCATCCTTGTGTTCGGCTGCGAGCGTGGGAATCAAACCAAATTCTGTCTTTTGTTCCTCCTGATGGACAGTTTAAGCTCATGAGCTACAGGTTTGTGTTGTTAATAATTGGCATTGCCTTCATTCATGAGTAAAATTTTATAGTTTGGCTTTACCTAAAGAATGTTCTAATCTTCTGTTTACACTTAGAATGTACTTGCACATGTATAGAGTTACTACTCTTTATCCCCTCTAATATTGAAACCCATGACATTAACCCCTCCATCTTTGGCAGGATGTTCCAGAACCCCTCCCCGCAGCTCCCTCCAAATAATGAAAGTTGAACTGTTAATAAATGCATAATGAAAGTTGAACTGTTCATAAATGAACTCCATGCACAGAAAGAAAAGCTTGTCTCTTTTTTCTCAACCACTGCTCCCTCCGTTTCAAAAAGAACGAACCTTTTCCGAGTACGAGGGTCGAATTGACTAATTTTCGGTGTGAATTTGCATAGGTTTTTTTAAAAATTTTGAAATAAAATTGACATATTTAGAAATTACGTAAAAAAATACTATAAGTCACAATAGTTTAACGATTCAAAATATTTAAAAAGTATTTGCAAAAATGTGGTCAAAGAAAACCTTGTTTGACTTCCCAAATAATAATAGGTTCATTTTTTTTCAAACGGAGGGAGTATTTATTATAAGATGTATCCATAAACAGTGACAGTTAGTCCATTGTTGATGAGGTTATGGGCAGATCGTGAACTACGAGGTGCATAGCACAAACATGAAAAACAGGAAAATTCACCTGTTTGCTGTATTTTCCATAGGCAAAGTGCATTAAAGAATTCACTTGTTTGCTGTTTTTACCTTCTCTTGGTAATCTTCTGTTTTCCCCTCTAAAATATCCAATGCAGAATAAAGAAGTTGAAGAGTACCCCTATATATGTAAAGCCACAAATTACTTCAGACTCAGGGACATGTCGTATTAGCTTGCTAGTTGGGATTCGCAATGATCCTGGGAAGGCAATTGATGATATAAGCGTGCAATTTCTACTGCCCCCTCGTGTTTTATCTGCAGACCTTACATCAAATTATGGAACAGTAAACATCCTTTCCAATAAGGTATTTGGTACTTCATCTCATTCTCAGAGTTGGCTTATTCTTGGTGCCTTTTCTTAATGGAAGTATAAATGTTATTACCTGCAGTTGATTAAGAATAACTGAGTAAAGATATTTTCTACACTAGTCAGTTCTAACTGTACTGTAAAATGACAAAAAACTTGGAAATGGATGGTAAACTTAGTTTTTTTCTTCTTTTTTCTTCTTTTTTCAGGCTGACTCCATTTTTGTATTATGTGATAGGATCTAATCTATCTTGTTTAGTTGGATCCTGACACATTGCTTTATTAGTGCAGACCTGCACTTGGTCCATCGGCCGGATGCCGAAAGATAAAACTCCTTCAATGACTGGAACGTTAGTGTTGGAAACCGGTTTAGAGCGGCTTCATGTATTCCCTACATTTCTTGTGGAATTCAAAATAATGGGTGTTGCGCTCTCAGGTTTGAAAATAGAAAAACTTGATTTCAAGAATCTACCTTCACGACCTAATAAAGGTTTTCGAGCTCTAACCAAGGCTGGGGAATATGAAGTCAGGTCATAATTGTTACAGTTTCTTGAATATGAAATTCTGAATATGAAGTAGGTGTTGAACAGTTCTTTTTGTATGATGGATACCAGTATTAGAATTTCTCTTACATGATTTTTTTAATCCAATCTGGAAAAAGTATCTTGCTATTTCAGAAAGAGATTTGTCTGTAAATTACTTTCTTTTTGTAAACTAGATTCTACCACTTGGATTTTTTGTCTGGTTGTATTGAATATCCCCCTTATTTTAGGCCAAAATTTGTACCTGGAGAAAAGTGAACTTTTAATCATTTGGATTTCCCTTGCCATCTCCTGTTTTTTCTTTTTGGTGCCAATCAAGCATCAAATAATTCATCAGAGGGGGGATGATTTCCCAACTTTGTTATGTGGTTACTGATTAAAAGGGGCTGATAAATGTGTGAGCTAGCAGGAATTGTTGGAAGCTTTGTCTAGATCTCAGAGGACACATTATTCAAAATTAACATCACTTCTTTAGAATTTGAAAGATTTAGTTGTAGTATAGCCCGTTTGGCCAAGCTTCTAAAATCGGCTTATTTTGAGAAGTGTTTTTTTCAAAAGTACTTTTTAAAAAAGTGCTTTTGGTGAGAAGCAGTTTGTGTTTGGCTAATTAATTTGAAAAACACTTTTGAGCAGTATTTAGTGTTTGGCCAAGCTTTTGAAAACTGATTCTAAGTGTATTTTTCTAAAGTGTTTTTGGAGAGAAGCTATTTTTTTCTGCTTCTGCTTCTCCTCAAAAACACTTTTTTTCCTTCCATAAGCTTGGCTTCAGAGGGACAATTCGTGGAGCAATTAAAGGGGGGAGGCAGCCTAGTGCACTAAAATCTCGCTATGTGCGGGGTTCAGGGAATGATCGGATCATATGGATCTATATTGTACACAACCTTACCTTGCATTTCTGCAAGAGGCTATTTTCACGGATTGAACCCGTGACTTCCTAATCACATGGCATCAACTTTACCAGCTACGCCAAGACTTCCCTTCAATTTGTGGAGCAATTGCTTATGATTTTATCTGGACTTATCCATCACTTTAATAAATGGTATGTCCTATTGAGAGAGAGAGATATTGTTTGTGGAAACTCCTTTAAAGGGACAGCTCTCTCTCCTGAAGCAAGGTGCTATCAAACCTTTGACATGTTGTTTTACAATCAGATTATATATATTGAAAGAAAGTAAAAGAGGAAGATCGAAGTATGATAAAAGAACACGTTTTGTTAAAAAACTTCAACTTGCGAGTTGCCTCACAAATGGATTTACTCCAAACGCGTTGTCCAAGTTGCATCGGAAAAATACAAACTTTGTCATTTTACTATGGCGTGACATGAGAAAGAAAATGTGCAAAAAGAGAACAAAAAAGCACCAACTCATGGTTGGAAAATGAAAGCTAGAGAGATATTTGCCAATACAAATGGATTAACTTCAAAAAGTGCTATGCACGATTTAGCAAAAACTCATCCAATTTTACCCATTTTTCTCATTGTTGCAAATTATGAGAGGACATGAATTGTTGCAATACTATGGGCCATAGTATTGTCTTTGTGGATAACAATGCTAATGGTGGGCACTAATCTATTTTTGTTGAAGTTGATTCTTCCCTACATTGCTTTTGTTGTACATGTCATGTCTTGGAAGGGCTATATTTTTTTCACACATTTTTTACACCATTGTAATTTTGATGGAACGTTTCTTGCATACGTGGCGAGACTGTATTTGCTTGGAGATTTTTTTCTCCCATTTTAAAAAGAAGGCGATCGAAAATTACTTATTTACAGGTCACCAATTCTTATCTCAAATCTCCAAGTAATGCAAATTGTGAGAAAGTGTACAATTTTGCAACTTGCTTTTAGATTTGACAGTTTGTTGCAACGTGGAAAATTCTAAAGTCAGATCCTTACCTTTTTCCTTCCTTAAATTTGACAGTTTCTTTTTAAAGTCATACCACTAACGCGTTTGGACATAAAAATTGCAGTAATTTTTTTTAAAAAAAATTTCGAATTTAAGTTGAAAAATAATATTTGAAATTTAAAATTATGTTTGGATATATATATTTCATTTGAAAAAATATTGCAGTTTGTGGAGTGAGGAAAAAATTTTTTTGAAAATTTTGAAACCATGGTCAAACCCACTTTTTGATTTTAAAAAAACTCATTTTCGAAAAACTTTCTTGGACAAACACATTTTTTTAAAAAAAAGTTATGGACAAAGGGGGCCTAAATTGAGTTCTAAGTGGAATAGAAAAATACTATATGCGGTTCACTTTTTCTTTTTCTTTCCAATATATGTGGATTTCATTTGCATTATTTCATTAAAGAGAGATGAATTAACTTTGGTAAACTGATATAAAACTATCTGAAAAAGAAAAATTAATACTCCCTCTTGTACATAAAAAGTGACTATTTTACCTTTTTATTTTGGTTCAAAATAAGTGCTCATTTACATAATCAAAAAATAATTATTTTTGTATTTCCAAAATTTACCTTTATTTACATATTCCACTGTATCAAGGTAACAATTAGTTAAGGTTAATTTAGTGAATACTATCTTTTTTTCTCGTATTTTCTTAATGAGTATGTTAAAGGTGAAATTGTCACTTATTTTAAATCGGAGTGAGTATAAAGCAAGAAAATAAATTTTATCGTTTGAAAACATAGTCTTCGTCTAAATTGAATGTTTTAACTTTCTTTTTGAAAGATGAATTAATGCTTTAGTAGCAAAAAAAGTCGAAAGTTGGTTAATCTGTTAGCTGCAAGGTACTATAAAATTTCCATATTTATATACAACTATTTCTTAGAAATTAATAAAGTAACAAAGAACCTTGTAGCCAAATTTATAGTACTTGTAGACCTAGCAAGAACCGGTTGCAGACGCCTTGAGTAGAAAGGCGGAGAGCATGGGCAGTTTGTCTTTCATTTATGTGTACAAATTATAATTCTGGAAAATGACATAGGCACATAGCCAAGTGCTTCACGACATCTTATTGTATCAGAATATAAATGAATATTTGGACTTAACCATGTTTCTTATCTTTTCTTAGGGATGATCTTTTGGCCTTTATTCTCCAAAACTAGCAAGAATTAATACAAAAAAATGAATATATTCACCTTATTATTGCTATTTTTCGTACAACAAATGCTCCAAAAAATAAAACAAAAATCCCACTTATAAGGTCAAAAATATTATTGATTGCATTTCATAATGAACAACTCCTTTTTTCATCCGGCGAGATTAAAAGGAATATATTTGTTCTACTATTTGTTGCTTTTTAAAACCGTTTTTCTTGTGGACGAAAAAGAAAAATAGAAAATATAACATCTTTCATCACAAGGCAGGCCTCCGTCTATAAATAACGCTGTGCACCAGAATCAGAAATAGTCATTCCCACTTTCCATAGATCTTCAAACTTCACAAACTAATTATTGCATTTCCCTATTTTTTCTGTTTTATCTTATCCCAAAATTTTCTCATTTCCCTATATGTGTGCAGATCCAAATATTACTATTCATCACAAGAATCTATTCATTCCACATTCCATTACATTATAAACAAACTTTTTGCCTACTTTTTATTTACCAGATTTTGGATAATTTTGCTATGAAATCAATGAATTTGATAACTATGAAGCCTTGTTGTCGAATTCTAATCGCAACTAAGAGCAATTCCTTTTTGGGTCTTCCATTCAAGAAGGCACATAATTCATTCAGCACAAATTCGTCGAATTTTCGTTTGAATTTGAGGCAAAAATCTGATTTTTACAGCTACCCAATTCGTATTTTGGGCTCTGGAAGGATTATCAATGGGAAGCAGAAGTTGTTGTGTGTGCCAAATTCATGTTGGGGTCAATCTAGGGTTTTCTCAGGCCCAATTGGGGCCTCAAAGAGAGGGTTCCATGCTATTGCTAGTGTTGCATCGGACTTTAGGAATTATTCAACTTCTGTTGAAACTCGTGTTAATGACAAGAACTTTGAGAGGATTTATGTGCAAGGAGGTTTGAATGTGAAGCCATTGGTAGTGGAAAAGATTGATTTAGATGAACATGCTGCTGGAGTTGATGGTGAACGTGTGAAAAATGATGAGAGCGTGAAAGAAGAGGGTGAGGGGCAAGTGGAGGTTCGGGGCGGGGAGGAGTCAGAGGCGGTGAAGGAGGCATGGAAGTTGTTGGAGAATGCTGTGGTTACATATTGTGGGAGCCCTATAGGGACTCTTGCTGCTAATGATCCTAATGATAAGTTGCCATTGAATTATGATCAAGTCTTTATTAGGGATTTTATCCCATCTACGCTTGCTTTTTTGCTCAAGGGGGATAAAGACATTGTTAAGAATTTCCTACTTCACACCCTGCAACTGCAGGTAATCTTTAATTTTAAGTGTTTCGTGATATCATTTCCTTTGAAAATTTATTGCTTATGGTCTTATGATTGCCTTTTGTCTGTCTGAAAAAATGAGCTGCTTCTACCAATTGGAATGTTAAATTTTTAATGATGGAAACATTTTGCAAATGGTTTCATTTGGAAAAATAGAATGCCTATTGGATAGGCTAGTTGTGGTAGCTTTAGATTCACATAATTGTGATTGCTTAAAACGCATTTGCCTACTTCCAAGAATAAAACACAAGAAAAGTCTACCTGCACCAGTGGTATTTAATTAGTACTTAGAAATGATAATGCTTTCTCTTTTTTTGGAGAGAGGGTTGGGAGCCTGGCTGAACTTTTTTTTTCCTTCCAAATACTCAATGCAATTGTGAGCTAGGGACCAGATAGGATTTGCTTTTCTGATATTTTTCTTTGACTCCTTATTTGGTGGAGAATTAATCTTTTAGGAAGGAGTCTCATGATTATTTTGTATTTGACAATATGTCCTTCATTTGGTAGCGTCAGCATGAGATGATAACCTTTTTCTTGACTTCTTAGAGACAGGTCCTTTTTAAGCCTACAAAGAAATTAGTTTCTTAAATTGTTACTTTCATAATGAGATCTTTCGTTGATGCTTCATCTATAGATTTAGTCAAAAACAAATGATTGAAGAAACTTTGTTTGGTTGCATTCATGTTTTTCATTCTTACTTTCTGTGTGTATTAATAGATCTTGGTCTAGGTTATTGATTTACTGTAAAATAATTGACTGCTGTCGGTTTCTGTAATATAGAGTTGGGAGAAAACTGTGGACTGTTACAGTCCAGGGCAAGGGTTGATGCCTGCAAGTTTTAAAGTTAGAACAGTGCCCCTTGATGATAACAAATATGAAGAAGTTCTAGACCCAGATTTTGGGGAGTCAGCTATTGGCCGCGTAGCACCTGTTGATTCAGGTAAGTGTTTATTTTTGTTGAATACTAAGTCCCTTAATGGCTGGTTATTCAGGGGAGAATTCAAACTTATTGTTTATTAACCAGTGATCGAACATTTGGGAACTGTTATTTACTTTTTGATCAGTTGAAGAAAAAGTAGCCTTAACAAGAGGAAATCTTTTCTCACATTTTCGCTTACCATAGGAAATACGCACAACTTTTCCAAGTAGACCAATAAACTGTTAACTGTTTGTACATATTTACAAAAATGGAAAGTGGATGCCAATATGGACTGGACCAAAATAGTAAATTGTTCGTTGAATGTAAGAAGAGAGTATTAATTCTTACCTTCCTTAAAAGAAAATGTAAGAAGATAGTATCTAGATTCTATTCACCATAGGTGTTTATCAGTAGTTAAGGGGAAGTATTTCACGGTTATAGTAAATTGTTTTATTTCCTTTTAGACATCCTCTAGAAAAACTAAATGCTCAAAGAATATCAGGAGAGGAGGGTAAGGGAAGAAATACATCAGTAAAGAGACCAGCTCAGAAGTTTTGTCACTTTATTTCCATCCGGTAAATGGACGTTGAAAGATCTAAAACTGCGACTTTTTCAGGCTTGTGGTGGATTATCTTGTTGAGAGCTTATGGGAAGATCACCGGTGACTATGGATTACAAGAAAGAGTGGATGTACAGACTGGCATAAAGCTGATATTGAACCTGTGTCTGTCTGATGGGTTTGATATGTTTCCTTCTTTGCTAGTCACTGATGGTTCCTGCATGATAGATAGGCGTATGGGTATTCATGGACATCCGCTTGAGATTCAAGTAAGTTGAATTTGCTAAATTCTTCTTTGAATGTTACAAGTGGCAGTCAGTTCCTTTTTAGTTTTTAATATACATTTCAAGTTCATCTTGTGAGTCTTTCCTTAACCTGGTATGCTGACATTGGTGAATTAGGATATTACAGTGAATTAGATTGGTTATAGATGAGGTCTATGAACTTTTGGAGGGATACTTGGAACTTGATCTGTCCTTAATTTACATTGTAGAGAGAATGACATAAGCTTAATATTTTTACTTTATATTGACAAGTGTAGGATTTGACCCCACTTATGGGATTTTACTGGGTTATTGCTGTTGTTGTTGTATTGACAAGTGTAGGATTACTAGTGCAAAGGACCCTCCACCTGCAGCAATGAGGTTAGAGGTTTAGGGGGGTGGCTTTACCAAATCACAGATAATAAGGATAATAATTTATTCTATATATTTGTGTTGCACATGTTAAGGAAGTGATCTGAGATGCTATCGTTGTTTCCTTCTGTGATTCTCTCTTTGATCTTTTCTGGGCTTGACATGTTTGATGTTGCAGGCTTTATTTTACTCAGCACTTAGGTGTTCCCGTGAGATGCTCTCTCTGGATGAAGGATCCAAGAATTTGGTGAATGCCATAAACAACCGACTTAGTGCATTGTCATTTCACATTAGAGAATATTATTGGGTTGATATGAAGAAGATCAATGAAATATACCGATATAAGACAGAGGAGTATTCCACTGACGCCACTAACAAATTTAACATCTACCCTGAACAAATCCCTCACTGGTTGATGGATTGGATCCCTGAGGAAGGTGGTTATCTTATTGGCAATTTACAGCCTGCCCACATGGACTTTAGATTCTTCACACTTGGAAATCTGTGGTCCATTGTGTCATCTTTGGGTACCCCAAAACAGAATGAGGCGATCCTGAATCTGATTGAAGCAAAATGGGACGATATTGTGGGTTCTATGCCCCTTAAAATATGTTACCCTGCTCTGGAGAATGAAGAGTGGCGTATAATCACTGGTAGTGACCCTAAGAACACGTGAGTTTTCCATAAATCTCTCTCTATCTATATATGTGTGTGTGTGTGTTTCTCTGTGTGTGTATGTGTTATCTACGGGTTACTAAGCTGTCCAGTTTGACTGTTGCAGACCTTGGTCATATCATAACGGGGGTTCTTGGCCAACTCTTCTCTGGCAGGTAAGGCCACATTCTGTACTTTTGGTCGATTGATGGTTTTCTCTTCCTTAATGATCCTTCTTTCTTCCCGACATCAGAATTTGAAATGATTTTATGTTATATTCAATCAATTTGACAAGTTTCTTTGGATACAAGTTCCACTGAAGTCACTTGGCTGCTTTCCCTGAAATATTGTGATTATACCCCTCCCCCCCAAAAAAAAGAAGGAACTGTGACTGTAGTGCATTATTAGTTTATCTCTTTCTGCATGTATTTATTTTGTCTTTGGAGGCTGAGCAATATTTCAATAACCGTTATACATGTTTTTTATCTTTTAGTTAAAATTGCGGTGTCCTGGATAAATTGGTAAGTAAAACAGTGATCTTAGTGTATTTCTAGTAAATTGAACCACTGAATTATATGGAAAGCCCAAAATTTCCATAACACAGTCTGAAGAACCATATTATATTTATTGAAAGAAAAGAAAGACCCAGATTAAGAGTTTTCTCTCGCCCTTTCTATCCCTCCTTTTGATTTAATTAAGATGATGTAGCCGCTGAATGCTGAATTTAAAATGACTGAAATCTATAACGATTATTCGTAAATGCATGTGGGACTAGTGCAGAAATCCGTAATGCTTTACACATTTTCTCCTTACTGTACGTTGCATAGTTTTGATCAGTTGGTTTTCTTGAATTGATGCTTAAGATGATAAACTAATGTTGGCTAAAAGTTATCCTAATAAACGACGCTACTTGCTCTCAGCTTTACTGTTTCATGATGTTGCTCTTTCTATTCTTTCAGTTCACGCTGGCATGTATCAAGATGAATAGGACTGATCTGGCTAAGAAGGCAGTTGATTTAGCTGAGAAAAGGCTTCGGGTGGATCAGTGGCCTGAATATTACGATACAAGGTACGGCAAGTTTACGGGAAAACAAGCCCGGCTGTACCAAACATGGACTATAGCTGGTTTTCTGACATCTAAAATGCTATTGGAAAATCCAGAGATGGCTTCATTGCTATTCTGGGAAGAAGATTATGATCTTCTTGAGATTTGTGTCTGTGCTCTTAAGAAATCTGGAAGGAAAAAGTGCTCACGCGGTGCTGCCAAGTCTCAGATCCTTGTATGAGTTAACCATCATTCTTTCAGAGGTTAACACATTCTACATGTACAGGAAATAGTTAGGATTAGGGTATCACACCCCTTGGGGTGCAGCCCTTTCCCGGACCCTGCATGAATGCGGGATGCTTCGTGCACCGGGCTACCCTTTTAAGGGTATGTCTAGAGGGTTTTTCAACCTCAAACTTTTCTCTATTATATACTTTATTTTTCACACAGCATTATGGAATTACCATTGATTTGTAAGCCAGTTAATTGTAATAGTTCATCAACTTAGGAAATGAAACTAAATTTCCTTGAAGGCCTTCATAACAGGCATCTTCCGGAATTAATCTGTATATATATACTATATACTCATATAATACTATGATGATTGGCATGTTTGTATTTGTCTCATATAATCTGTGTAAAGATGTATAGGGACGCATTTTTATGATTTATCTCGTCTTTATGAATGATATTTGGTCACTTTTTCTTTGCCGTATATATATGAGGGGTCCTTTGGTCTTAATATTAGCTTATTATTTGTCTTTAGTATGTATGGTTATAATGTGGTTCGATGTTGGAGAAATTCTTAAAAGAATAGTTGATCAGCGAAATGAGTATTATAAGGAAGTCCTAAGGAAAATGTAAGGAGTTAAACTTTGTAAAGGAGTAAAAACAAAGACGACTAATGTAAATGGGGTGGAAAAAGCAAAGCTGTTTGCATTTTGCAGCCCTGATTTGTTTTTGTGATTTGAAATCATATCTTAATATTTTTAATAATTTACACTGTAATCTCTTTATTTCCTTACAAAATAATAAAATCATTCTTTATCTCAAATTATCCATGAAGGTAAAACAAGAAAATATGAAGAAGTAAAAAGAAATGCTGCAAATAAAAAAGAGGAGTGTTAAACAAGTAGCTTTCTAATTAAAATTAGTTTTCAAATTAGCATCCACCTCACTATCTTTCGACAAAATTAACTCTTGTTATTTTAAAATCGCTGAACTTAGAATTGATTACTTAAATCCATTATCTCTCATAGGAAGCCAAGTAGTCATGCCAAATAACCTAAAATATCGAGGTAAAAATTTATCTGTCAAATTTGTTTTCTTAGTAACTAGTCATAAGTTCACTAGTCACTACCATTTGAAAAATTAGCTTCTACTGATCACTAATTTGAATAAAAAAAGTTCTTGGGACGCGGAGAAGGAGAGAATACCAGTTGAGTTTATTCATTTATGCATAAATGAATCAAAGATTCCTTCCTTCTGTAATCTTAAGCACATTCATTAAACCGATTTGTTTAGTCATAAACTATGTTTAAGCAATGAATGCAAGAAAACTAGTGTTTCAAACTCATTGTACTCAAATTCCTCAAACTATCCGAAACTCTCTTCTTTGTGCTGGAACCAATCCACCCTCTTCAAACCCGCCATTTTTACCAAAGCCTCCTTCTGTCTTGGCCACTGGCCTTCTCAAATCGTATTTTGAAAGGGGTCTAATTCGAGAAGCACGTACACTGTTCGATGAAATGCCTGAAAGAGACGTTGTTGCTTGGACGACTATGATATCTGGGTACACTTCATGTAATCACCATGCACGTGCTTGGCTGGTTTTCTGTGAGATGATGAGGTATACGGATGTGCGCCCCAATGAGTTCACCTTTTCTAGCACGTTGAAGGCTTGTAAAGGGATCAATTCGTCCTCTCGTGGAGCTTTGATTCATGGTTTGGTTCTTAAGCAAGGCATGAGTGTAAGTATTTATGTTGCGAATGCGCTCTTGGATGTCTATGCTACGTGTTGTGTTAATATGGATGAAGCATCTGCGGTTTTTCATGAAATTAGAGTGAAAAATGATGTGTCTTGGACTACCTTAATCGCGGGATATACTCATCGTGGTGACGGCTATATGGGGCTTAAAGTTTTTAGAAGAATGTTACTGGTACGTATTTAGATATTTTCTTGCAAAAGGCCAGCTGATGCACATACGAAATGGTGTTTTTTTTGTTATCGCTTGAATTCACCTGTTGTAGAAAAATGCTAGATTGTATCATATTCAATTAAGTGCTACTTGCAGCAAGTCCTTTGTGACTCGAAATTGTAGTGGATCTAGTACTGCATGTAGCTTAATTTGAAAGCTACTTCTTAAAGTTTGAAAATGTGAAACTCAAAAACATGTAAATCATTGCTTGGTCTGTATGTAGGTTTTGTTGCATGATCAGTGAAAGTCTTACGTAGTTGCTTCAATAAAAATAAGTTGCTAACATAATACAAAAGGAAATTTTAATTCTGACCTTTCATCCTTTTTTTGTGTGTTTGGATGGACAGGAAGAGGGTGTATCAAACCCATTTAGCTTTTCAATAGCGGTTAGAGCTTGTGCCTCCGTCCATTCATGTACATACGGGAAGCAACTTCATGCTGCAATCATCAAGCATGGCTTGGACTTTAATCTACCCGTAATGAATTCTATTTTAGATATGTATTGTAGGTGTAGTAGCTTAAATGATGCAAAGCAATGCTTCCGTGAAATGACTCAAAGGGATTCAATCACGTGGAACACTTTGATTGCTGGGTACGAGAAGTCTGATCCATACGAGTCTATCAGCATATACTCGAGTATGGAGTCTGAAGGTCTTAGCCCCAACTGCTTCACATTTTCCAGCGTTGTAGCAGCTGTGGCCAATTTGGCAGTTTTGAGTTGTGGAGAGCAGATTCTTGGAAGAATCATAAAGAGAGGCCTTGGCGGGAACTTGGAGTTGGACAATGCCTTAATAGATATGTATGCAAAGTCTGGAAATATTGCAAGTGCACGTAGAATTTTTGATAAAATGCCCAAGAAAAATCTGGTTTCGTGGACCTCAATGATGATTGGTTATGGAAGCCATGGTTATGGAAATGAAGCTGTTGACTTCTTTGAAGAGATGGTTAAATTTAGAGTCAGGCCAGATAGGATAGCTTTTGTGGCAGTTTTAAATGCATGTAGCCACGCTGGGCTTGTAGATAAAGGTTTAAGGTATTTTATCTCAATGGTTGGTGATTACGACATAGCTCCAGATCAGGAGATTTTTGGGTGTTTAGTAGATTTGCTAGGACGTGCTGGAAGAGTTGAGGAGGCTTTTAAGTTGATAGAGAGTATGCCATTTGATCCTGATGAATCTGTTTGGGGAGCATTCCTAGGAGCATGTAAAGCCCACAATCTTCCAGATTTGGGCAAACTGGCCATGAGAAAGGTGTTGGCTTTGAAGCCGAAAATTGCAGGAACCTATGTGATTTTGTCAAATATCTATGCAGCTGACGGTAAATGGGGTGACTCTGCGAAAATGAGGAAGTTGATGAGAAGGGTGGCTACTAAGAAAGAGGCTGGGAGAAGTTCAGTAGAGATAAAGAATCAGAACTATAGTTTTGTTGCTGGAGATAAGATGGGTTCACATATGGATTGCGTTTATGAAGTTGTAAATATCCTGGTCGAACATATGAGTGACGTACCATATATTCCTGATTTTGACTTCTTTATACATGATTCTGAAGATGGAACTTGAAAAGTAACAGCACTGAGGTTTAACGGGACTTCGTTGTTGTATTTGTTAATGTATTTATTCTTTGGGGGGGCAGCGGAATTCAGTTAGAAGCAAAGTAAGATAGATTCGTTTTTTCCACAAGGCATATCACATTCTATGCAAGAAGAGATTTTATTAAACACGATCTTGATTATACCCAACTTGGAGTCTAGTGGATTTTCAGTCTTCTAAAATGCTCTTGGAACAAGCGAGGGGACATTGTTATCATGGGAAGAACCCTGTGATCTTCTTGAAATTCATTTATGTGCTCTTTACTTTGTCTGGAAGGAAAAATAACTCAGTACTAAACATGACTAGAGTGGATATGATACAAGACATTTTCGTGGGAAAGTAAGCTCGATTGCTCAAGTAAATCCAGTAGATCTTCTGACTTATAAAAGGTTCTTGGAAGATCCAGCGATGAGTACATTGTTATTATGGGAAGAACAATATGATCCTTAGAGACTTGTCTTCGCGCTCTTTGAGATTTCTGGAAGGAAAAATTGCACAAGTGGTTGCTAAGTCTCAGATTCGTTTACTAAATGACCATTGTTTAGGAGGTGAAACACATTCTACTTACATGTCAAACTGGTTAAGATTGGTTAAATATAGGGGTGGCAAAATGGTTAAAGGAAAAGTTAACCACCCATATTATCCACTAAAAAATGGGTTGGATAATGAACTTTTTAAAAATGGGTCAAATATGGATAAGAATCATATTATCCATTTAGAAAATGGATAACCAATGAGATACCAATGGATAACCAGTTGGTCTATCTTTTACATTTGTAAAGCTTCAATTTGGGGGTTCCTCAAGTTAGGGAGATTAAGAATTCTCCCAAAAGTGATCATATGCAAGAATTCATGGATAATATGGTTACCCATATTATCTACGGTTAACCCGTTTTTTATCCGTATTAAATATGGGTCAGGTCGAATAATTGATCCATTTTTTCATTACCTGTTTTTGACCAGAACCATACCTGACCCGACTCGCACGTTTGCCACTCCTAGTTAAATATTTCTCTGGGGGGTATTGTCGAATTTCTACTGTTTGAGCTAGTCAGTTGCAATAGCTCATTGACTTGAGGAAAAAATGTATGTCACGACATAATTTCAAGCACCAGTGAACGTAGTAATGAAATGTGGCTGATCCCAGGTTGGTGCCCACGAGTGACAATCTCTGTGAAATCAGAGGCAGAACAGATGATTCTATGCTAGATAGCTAGTGCTCAAGCGGAGTTAACAGAGATTTGGCTGATTAAGCAGGCAGATACGTCCAGTTTGAACGCGATTCTCCAAATTGATAGAATACATGATACCACTACAAAAATGGAGCAAAATATCAAAATTACAAGCTTACGGTCATGGAAACCTTCGTGATGCTTTGCAGATGAGATGCTACTTTATCTAGAGCACATGTTGTGGTTCTGAGTTTAAGAATATTATGGTACATGGCAGTTTTACAAGATTGCTGGTACATTCGGTTCATGTTTCTCCACCAAGAGCCCCAACCCATTTGCTTCCCCCATATAGCATAAATTTCTTCGCTTATTCATTAACCACTACAAAAATTCTTCAACGTACTGCAAAAATAGCACAGAGATGTCACCCTAATTCAGTATGCCGAATAAATGAACTGCCTCTGGTTGTCTCTCACATTGTGTGTAAGGAAATATTCCATTATTTGTCCATCAACTGTAAAGATACCAGGAAAACAAATAGGGTCAATTCTTTTTCAGCTACTGACAACCTTAAATTGTTACAAAAATTGCACCGCAAGAACTATACGAGTGGAATGCGGAAAAGTTACTCCTAGTTCAAGAACTTGAGTAACCAAAAGAACTTGCATTGTTATATAGAACAGACTACTCATCCATCTCTTCTGTGAACGAATTGCTAGTAAATTAAGCTAGCATTGATTATCCAAATTGATATAGACATGTATATAGTAATGTTGTATAGGTTTAAAACCAATACAGCAGTAACATCCAAAATCTTATTAACCTGTTCAGCTTCAATAGATCTTCAAGAACGAGGTAGATGCTGATTAAATACATAAAGAAGCTCCTTCTAGAGCCTGTAATGGCCAAGCTCCCAATGCACTCTGGGTAGCAGCCTTTGGTACCTACATCTGAATCGGTGCCAAATCTGAATTTGAGTGCATAATTAGATACTTCAGACTTAATTCAACTACTGCAATGCAATCTTACTATATCAAGCAGTTGTGACTACAACATAGCAACAATGTACAAATACCTGGTAGACTGAGTGACCAAAATTTTCAATTTTGACTACGAGCTCCTTTTATGCTATAGATCAAAATCCAGTCAGCAAAGATGTTCAAGGAGCACAATCTGAAATATGTGAAGGAGATCTTGATAAGAGATGACGAGAACTCGAGCAGAGTGAAAACTTAAGAAGCTTTAAATCCAAAAGTAGCATCAGAGCGCTTGCCTTACTGTCCATATCCATGGTAAAAGTCAGTTTGCCCAGAATGTAGATTGAAATGCAATGCATGTATTCCAATTTGGGAGACGATGGCCTAATGAGCCTACGCACAGTTCATACATGAACGGCAGCCAGTTAATGTTGCAAGGAAGATTTAGGCAATCAAGTTAAACAACCTTCATAATAGTTCCCTATGGCCCAACAACCGAGAATTAGTTACCAAAATTCCATACAGGAACAAGACCCATCCTTAAAATGGTGAAAGCGATGGCGATCCCTAATCACAATCTCGCGATTAAAAGCTTTAGATATTAGTTTTGCTGCTGTATGACAATCACTACATATTCGTAAGTTCTTTATAATTCTTATTGGAGTTGGAGGAGTGATAGAAATGAGCCCATAAGCAATTGCAAGCTTTTCACTATGTCTAAACAGGGTACTTTCTTTTTCTTCCTCGTCAATATCAAGTAAAACCTCATCTGTGCCTGGTGCATAGCCCATTATTTTCAATCGCTTTTCCATTTCAGCCAACATTGTTTCGATTTCATTTATCTGGGGATGAGACTTGTCTCCTGCCAAGAATTCCTGAACAGCACCATTTGATTCAATCATACTGCAGCCAGGAACTTTAACGACTCCCTGCCGCGACATTGCTCCTCTAATATCCAGAACACTGTCCCAATTACCTTTTGAGGCAAATATGTTGGACAATAACACATGAAATCCATCATGATCTGGCTGAAGTTCAATGAGCTTCCTTCCAACCCTCTCCCCTATTTCACTATTACCGTGTTTTCTGCAAGCTCCAAGAAGAGCACCCCAAGTGGCAACATCAGGAGCCATAGGCATACTGTCAATAAGCGTCTCAGCTTCTTTCAGCAACCCTGCACGTCCAAGTAGATCAACCATGCATCCGTAGTGCTTGATATTAGGTTCAACATTGTAATATCTGGTCATACTATCAAAGTAGGAACGACCCTCGTCTACCAGGCCCATATGTCGACAGGCACCAAGAATTGCCACAAAAGTAACCTCATTAGGGGTTACACCACATTCCTTCATTTCCTGAGACACTGCTAGTGACTTCTCCACCTGCCCATTCATGGCCAATCCAAGAATTAAAGCATTCCATGAAGAAACCCCTTTTTCTTCCATTCCATTGAAGACTTCCAATGCATTCTCCACACAACCACATTTCAAGTACATGTCAACAAGAGTTGTACCGAGAATGATATTCACTTTGAGCCCATTCTTTCTTATGTAAGCATGGATCCATTTTCCTTGATCAAGGGCAGACAAGTGAGTGCAAGCCGAAAGAACACTAACCAAAGTAGTTTCGTCAGGCTTATTGTCCTCATGCAGCATCTCCTGAAACAATGCTAGAGTTTCCGAGAAATAATCATGTTGCGCATAACCAGATATCATCGTAGTCCATGACACAACATCCTTCTCAGGCATGCAATCGAATAATTCTCTAGCCTTCTCCAGAGAGCCACATTTCAAGTAGCCAGAGATCATTGAGTTCCAAGATATCTGGTCCAAATGACTACTCGTATCAAACAATATTTGTGCAGCCGTTACATCTCCACAAGTGGAGTACATATGAATTAAAGCATTTTGAAGGTTGACATAAGATTCAAAACCAACTCTGATAACCAATCCATGTACTGATTCTCCTGTCTGAACAACCAACAAGTGTGCACACGCAGATAGCACACTTATCACAACCACCTCATCTATGGAAGTGCCATTAGCACACATTTGCATAAATAAATCCAAAGCTTGTTTGTACATCCCATGTTGCTCATAACAAGATATCAAAGCAGTCCAAGAAACCACATCTTTTTCCTTCATTTCATCCAATAATTGACAAGCCTCAGTCATCCTACCAGATCTACCCAAGAGTACAATCATAGAATTGGATGCAATAACATTCTTCATAGGCATCTTATCAAAAATTACTTTTGCCTCTTCAACATTTCCAACCTGTACATAACCTGCCAGTATCGAATTCCACGAAACCGAGTCCAGCACAGGACTTTCATCAAACAGCTTTCTTGCATCAACCATGTTTTCACAAACAGCATACATGTGAATCAAAGTGTTCTTAACATAAACATCCGATGTGAATGCCGTTTTAATAACATGATTATGAAACTCTTTTCCCTCTATTTCCGACAATCTAACTGTGCTGGCTTGAACCAGAAGCGGAAACGTATAATTATCAATACATACATCATTCTTCAACATTGATTTATACAAAAGGATTGTATTTTGAGGCTGGTTTTGCTGTAAATAAGCTCTCATCATGGTATTACAAATAAATCCATTTGGATTTTCGATGTAATCAAAGATTTTATGAGAGTAATTAACGTGAATGAAAAGGGAGTCAGTAGAAAATTTGAGAATCCTGCTTGCAGCATATGTATCTTTGATGAACCCAGTGGAGATAATCTGAGAAAGAATTTGCCCAAAATGCTTGGAATTTTGGCATTTTAGCAGAAGACCCTCCAAGATTGAGAGGTTTATGGTTGTTTTTGAGGTGGGTTTTTGAACAAGATTTGACTTGAAGGGTGAAAGAGCACATACCTTTGTCCAATTCATATACTTATGTCCTTGTTTGAAAATGTGAGTAAAGTAATGAAGGAGCTAAGAGATGTTGCCGGAGCACTGGCTTCCGATAATCGAGAATTCTGTTTGGGTTTTTGTGGTTTGTTTTCGCGCCTTTCTTGTTTTGTTGTTATGGGGAAAAGGGGCTATAGTGTATTTTAAATTGCATTCAGGTGCATCAATTTTTGGTGGTGATATTTCAATCCCCTCAATTTCTCCTATGTTTGAAACAAATTTATACCTCAAGGTTTTTGTTCCTTTTTTCCCTCCTCCTTTTCATCATCTTAACTTATATAATTTATCTTTATTTAAAACCTAATAAATATAGAATTCAAATAAATTACTAATAAATATTTTAGTTTCAAGATATTAGAGTAATATTAATTTAGATGTTTATTATACAAATTAGATAAATTATTTCTTCATAAAGCACGCTCTAAAAGCGGCTCAAGCCCAAATGACCTACCCAACCTATTCCACGTTGGGCTGGTTATTAACCTGCCTATTTATTGAACCCAACTCATCTTGACTCAACTTATTTTAACTCATTTAAAGTTTGGTTGACTTTTAGCCTAAATTGATTCATAAATAACTTTGCTAAAATATCCTTGCAATAATACTTTTTGTTTGATTTGTTATATATAACCATAACAAAAGAAAAAAAGTCTTATTTAGTAATTATACAATTCATAAAAAAAATAACACATATTAATTTAAGTCGGTAAGAGTTGGGCGGGGCTTTGACCCAAATTTTAGTGTAAAAATTGTGTGGGGTAGCCACTTTTTAAAGTGGTATTTACTTTTTATCTAGCATTTTTAATGCTTAGCAACAATAGTCACTAGTCTATTAAAATTAATATGAAAAGATTGTGTTACTCTTTCTTCTATCTCCTTCATGTTAGGGAAAAGAACTGTACCGGAAGGATTTTCTTCTTAGTGTTTCTTGGTGCACCATTTAACGAGATGATTGCTCTTCGAGGGCTAATTCCTCTTTACTTAACTATAAATCAGAGGCTACCATATTTAAATAACACATTAGATTTGATTCATACGATGAAGTTTCTTGATGGCTGAATTGATTTTGTGTTGATGAATTTTGTGTTGTATGATTTTGATAGAGTTTTGAGGCCTGGTGGGCTTTTATGGATTGGTAGCTTTTTCTGTTTGAAGGAAGAATTGAATGATTATTTAGAAGCATTCAAGATTCTGAGGTATAAGCAACAAAAGTGGATTGTTATTCCTAAACTGGATAAAGATGAACATTTTGTGTTCTTTTCTGCAATCCTAGAACAAAAAACTTTAGAAAATAAACTTTCTGAGTTTTATTTATTTTTCTTTTTCTTTTGGTTGGTTAGGTTCTGTAGTCTTTTATTTTTTTTAATTGTTTCTTTTTGTTATTAGCTTTCTGTTGTGTAATTTGATATTAATCTTATATGTAAATTGTAATTATTATTTTATTTTTTTGTGAAAAAATACAAATAACGTTTGGTTTTCTGCTACGTTATGGATCCTTAACTTACAGTTACAAGTTCAAAAGTTAAGGATACTTGGTCCTGATTTTAGAATTACAAGTACAAAAGTTAAGGACACTTGGTCCTGAACTTAGACTAACAAGCTCAAAATTTAAGGACAATAGGTCCTGAACTTATAGTTACAAATTCAAAAGTTAAGGACAATAGGTCCTGAAGTCCTGAACTTAGACTAACAAGCTCAAAAGTTAAGGACAATAGGTCTTAAACTTCGGCTAAGAAACCCAAAAGTTAAGGATAATAGGTCCTGAACTTAGACTAACAAGCTCAAAAGTTAAGGACACTTGGTCTTGAACTTACAATTACAAGCTCAAAAGTTAAGGACATGTAGTCCTGAAGTTAAGTTCAAAAGTTAAGGACATGAGCAGAAGGATATTTTCGTCCGGACAGTTAAAGTTTATTAAAGTAGTGACTAAAAACTAAAAACATTTTAAATAGTGGCTTAAAAGTAAATACATGTGTTATTAGTGGCTAACTGTGCACTTCCCCCAATTTTAGTCCATCTTGACCTAACTCATCTCAGTCCAAGTAACTTTGGGCGTGTCAATGATTCGCCCATTTATCGACTCTGTCTGATTCTCACTCGCCTAAAATTGATCCAACCTGCTCATTTGACACCCCTACTAACAAATATGGCTGCAAGGGCGGAGCTAGAGTGTAGCCAGCGGGTTCGGTCGAACCGAGTAGTTTTAGTTCGAACCTTGTATTTGTCTTAAAAATTCATTAAATATGTATAAATTATTAATTTAGAATCCATTAACTTAAAACAATTAGAATTCTAAACTCATAAGCTTGAAATCTTGGCTCCGCCTCTATATTGTTGGGCATGGTAATAGCGGGGATGATTTTAGAAGGTAGTGGTTGCTGGTGATCGTGGTGGTAAAGAGGAGGTTGGTGATAGTGATAGCATAATGGTGGTCCGTGGTGGTTGTTTTAAGGTAGTAGCTGAATGCATTCTGTTGGCTAATAGTGGTATAGGCGGTGGTTGTACGACATAGTTAGCTACAGGTGGTTGGTGGTGATGAATAAGGTAAGTAGTGAAGGCTAGAGGTGGAGGCGGTCGGAGATGCTGACTAGTGGTAAAGGTGGTTGGCGGGTAAGGTCAAGCTTCTCCAAGGACAACATTTTTTTTTTCTACTTAAAAAAAAATTTCAAAATTTGAGGTGGCCAAGCTTTTAGGATGAAAATATGTATTTTCAAGTAAAAGCATGAACTTTTTCTGAGAAGGTTAAAAATGTAATTTTCCATAAGTAAAAACAGAAACTAGTATTTTTAATTTTCCTCTTGCCTTTTTTTTCTTTTCTCTATACTATACAATTAATCTTCTAGTTGTCCTGAATGAGATCATGATGAACGAAATATTTGTTGTTGTCAGGGTTTATTATAATATTAATTAATATTTGAAATGATATTCATATTTTATTAATTATTTTAAAAAAACTAATACAATATTAAAAAATTATAAATAGTTATACATATAAAGGTTTAACTCTAAGGCACATATGTTAAAATTATTTGAAAACGAAATTCTTGCAAACGGTACAACTTCCTTATTGACACTTACAACATTTATTAGAATTACGTGGCTAGTAAGATATAATTAATAGATTACTATTTTATTATTATAAAAAATAAATACATAACTATTTAAGTAAAAGTGTTACAAAGATTGCACCATTAAATCATAGTAGTTGATGTTATTGGTAAAAAGTTATCATAGATAAGTGAAATGTAAATAAAAATTAGTAGAATAGTTCTGTACCCCTGAATTTTGCAACTTTTATTTGGTCCCCCTTAAACTTCATGTGGTCTTTAGTACCCCTTTGAACTTGCATTTTGATAGCCTCAACTCCATGGAAGTTGATAACCCATGAGAGTGTGATACACGCTGTCACATAGATTTTTTTGTCCATGTGGTATTTGTTTTACAATATATAATTTTACCTTTTTAAGTCCAACAATTATTTAAATTATTTTTTTCGTGCTAAATCTGTAAAAAAAAGGAATAATATTATTTGGCTATAATTTTTTATTTGAATAAAGGTAATGATATTTTAATTAAATATTTTTTATATATGTAGTCAGAAAAAAAGAAGAAATACATAGTTAGAACATATACTCATTGCATCTAAAGAAAAAACAAACAATGTTGGAACTTCATTTTTGGCTAACATAATATTTTGGATATAAATAATAAAATTTCAATCAAATATTATAAAAATTTGACCCGAAAAAGGATAATGCATAGCTTAAATAAATAGTCATTGCATGAAAAAAAATAATACTTTTTTTCTGTGTGGAAAATACACCATTTGAACTTCATTAATTAGGCTAAACCTTCTATTCATTTGGCTAAAAGAAATAGAGTTTTAACTAACGTTTGTAGATTTGTACCGGAAAAAAATAGAGTTAATGACGCTAGTGGAGACTAATTCCTTCCGGCTAATGAAGTTACTACTCCAGTCTTTTTCAGTTTTTTCTTATGTAGTGGAAACGCCTTAAAACAAATATTCATTGTATTTAAAAAAATACAATTGAAATAAAATATGCAATGTATATTAAGAAAAACCAACAACAAATACAACCCGAACAAATAAATCATTATATTTGATTATGTGGCAAATACTTGAAAATACCCCACTTAAAAGGTTGATTTTTTCATGTTTTCACTCCCAGAGGCCTAAAAGAGAGTACATTCACGCTCTTTGCCACACCAACATCTAGGGGGTCGAAGCTATCAAATTTCTAAGTTCATGGGATATTAAAGACCATATAAAATTAAAGGGGAACTAAACAAAAGTTGACATGGTTATTGTTGTATCCATAGTGTTCTTCCACTTTTCATAGTACCGAGCCTTACTTACATGTTATTATTATTATTATTATTATTGTTGTTATTATTATTATTATTATTATTATTATTATTATTATTATTATTATTATTATTATTATTATTATTTATTATTATTATTATTATTATTATTATTATTATTATTATTAGTCATATTCCTTTTTTTGACTATATATATATGTGCACTCAAGCTCAAAAAGACCTATGGTGCAATAATTATTGGGTGCATATTTACAATAAAGTCGAAATTTTAAATTCTACGTCTATCCTGTTATTTTTTCTAGAATTGAGCCCGAGGTTCAAATCTCATGTTTGTTTTATTATTTTCTCCTTTTTTTTAAGGATTAGATCCACCGCGGGGAATGGGCATGTCTTGTATTTCCTCTTGCGTTTCAATTACGTATTTTTGTTCTTTTATCCTTCTTTCTCTGTTTCTTTTATTTTTTCAAAATCCCCAACTCTGACAAACTAAAATATCTATTCTTGCTATCATCATTGTTAAATTTTGTATAATTAAATTGAATGTATGTATTTAGTGGGTTTAACTGATCCGATATTTTCGATATGAAATATAGATACATATATATAAAATTAATTGCAAAATAATAATAATAATAATAATAATAATAATAATAATAATAATAATAATAATAATAATAATAATAAGTTAGAACTTACAATTTCAAATGCATAATAAGTTCATGGTGAGAACTTAAAGTTAAACTCGTCAAATGTAAATTTTGAATCCACATTTTCGTAACAGTGCACACATCTTCTTCAAATCCTGAATACGCATCTACAAATAATAATTGTTATCAAGGTATGTGATTGTATTCGTAAGTGTCAATGGCCTCTAGGCCCATAGACCATTATAAGCAAGTCCAAACCTAAAATTTGCTATAAATAGGATTTAGGAGTTCTAAAAGCTCTTTGAAACCCCTTAACCCAAGGATTGAAGCCTATATATGCTCATACTCCTATTCTCCACATGATACATTTTTGGGTTTGCTTCCAAGAGGATAAAAATGATTAAACAAGATAAGAGAAAGCATCTACAGGCTGACTCTGATTTCTTGGGATTGGTTACATATCAATTGACATAAAGGTATTTAGTTATACTATTTAATTAAGGTCATTATATTCACTCTTTTTATTGATAAGTATCTCACCTACTTTTCTGACCCAGTCAAATTCAATGCCACGTAAGATAAGCTAATAATCATAGTATTTAAAAGGTAGAATACATAAAATGATATCTGAACTTGTACCCCAAATCCCTGTTATACACCTGTTGGAATATTTTCAAATACTCAATCTTTCAAAAGTATCTATTACACACCACTTTGATATTTGACAACTCCTTTTAAATAGGTGTATGTCACGCATCAATATTGTCGTGACATATGTCATTAAGTTAAAAGATAAAAAAAAGTCTCCAGCAAAGTTTTAAAAAAGAAAAAGAAAAGGACCCAAGCAAAATAAAAAGAAAAAGAAACGGAACTCATCTTCTTCCGAAGACCAACCACCATGGTTGTGCCCACCTTCATCTTAATCTCAGCTACCAAAGTTTTTAAAATCAAGCTCAAACTTCTTCAAGTCTAAGATCTAACACTTAACTTTAAAATATTGTTCTTTGGCATTCTTCAACAAGTTTCGATCTAACTCTCAATTCATCTCCAAATGAGTTTCAACTTGAAATGGAGCTTCCAATCAACAACTAATTCAATATTCAAATATCAATTTTAGTAAAAAAATAATTTCACATAAACAATTTTAGTACTGTTCTCTTGATTTTTCGGGCCAATAATTGCACTTTTTGGATCGAAAATTTCTGGGTCTAATTGAAATCGCACTTTTCGAGCCAACAATTTCACACCAATCTCTTGATAATCCGAAAATACTTTGTTTACTAGTTGAAAAACGAAATAAAAGTTTGGAAAGTAACCCAAAAAAATAAAATAGAAAGAGGTTCTGTGAGCATTATTGGAAGAAGAAAAATGAAGGAGATGAATAAAAAAAGGAAAAAAGTTGGATATGTGACGTTTTTATGAGGCTTCAGATGCAAAACTTTTTAGTTCACTCGCCTTGTTTGTGTGTAAATGACGGTCGTGCCATGTAGGCAAAGATGTGTCTACTAGATACACTTTTGAGATGTCGAGTGTTTGAAAATATTTTTGTGGTCAACAGGTGTTTAACAGGGATTTGAGTACAAGTTCAAATGTCATTTTATGTATTTTGCCTATTTAAAATAATTGTTTTACTCAAGTTGAAGTGACTGGTTGAAAACCTATGCAGTTGGAAGTTAATTTTCCTTTTTAAAGTTGTAACGACTCGTCGGTCGTTTTAAGAATTAACGTCCCGATCTCCTATTAAGTGTATTTCCCGTGTTTGTTTCTGCTATTGTGAGTTACCGGGAGGATTTATTTGGAGTTTCGGAGAGTTTTGGGATACTTAGTCCCTAAATGAGAGCTTAAGCTTTAGAACTTGGACCGTAGTCGGAGCAGTGTGAAGATGACCTCAGAATGGAATTTTGACGGTTTCGTTAGCTCTGTTGGGTGATTTCGGGCTTAGGGGCGTGTTCGGATTGTGTTTTGGAGGTCCGTAGCTAATTTAGGTTTGAAATGCCGAAAGTTGAATTTTTGAAGTTTCCGGTTCGATAGTGGGATTTTGATGTCGGGGTCGGAATGGAATTTCGAAAGTTGAAGTAGCTCTGTAGTGTTGAATGTGACGTGTGTGCAAAATTTCAGGTCATTCGGATGAGGTTTGATAGACTTTTTGATCGAAAGCGTAAATTGAGAGTTTTTGGAGTTCTAGGCTTGAATTCATGGTTAATTCGATGTTTCGAAATTGTTTTAGGTGTTTAAGGATTGGTATAAGTTGGATAGTGGTATATGACATGTTTGTGCTTTTGGTTGAGATCTCGGGGGCTTCGGGATGATTTTGGATGATTGACGGAAAGTTAGGAATTTGGAGTTGCAATTGAAGTTTATGGCTGCTGTCATAACAGCATATGCGGTTGAGAGGCCGCATGTGCGACTCCTGTAGATGTGGAATCAAGCCGCAGAAGCGGCCAAGGAAGAGGAACTAAAACCGTAGAAGCGGATGGTGTATCGCACATGTAGGACCGCAAATGCGGATTTTGGGTCGCAGGTGCGACAGAGGGGATTTAAGTGAAAACCGCAGAAGCGGTTCCCTTGACCGCAAAAGCGGTCTCGCAGATGTGGAAATTGTATCGCATATGCGAATTTTGCTGGGCAAAAAAATAAGAATTTTGAGGGTTTATCTTCAAAAGTTAAAAAATTAATTTGGATCTCGGGAAATGGCGATTTTGAAAAGGAAATCAGTGGGTAACAATTCCTAATCCCTTTCTAGTTGTATTCCTATAATCTAATCTTAGTTTTGTCATTCAATTTCGGATTTGGGATGAAAATTGGGGGGGGGGGATTGGAGAAAGTACTTAGACCTAAATTTCGAGTTTCGATTGGGAATTTAACATTGGATTTGGATAATTTTGGAATGGTTAGACTCGTGAGAGTATGAGGTTTCTGAAAATGTAAATTTTACCCGATTCCGAGACGTGGGCCCGGAGGGCGTTTTGGTCATTTTACCTAATTTCGCGTATTAGCTTAGAATTTATTTTGTAGAATCAGTTACTTGAAGTGTTATTTATATTATGCAATTGAACCGAATAGATTTGGGTCATTTAGAATCGAGTACTCGTGGCAAGAATGTGGTTTCGGATTGATTTTGAGCCGGTTCGAGGTAAGTGGCTTGTCTAACCTTGTGTGGAGGAACTCCCCTTAGGATTTGGTATTATTAATATTTGAAATGCCTTATACGTATAGTGACTAGTGCGTACTTGTGCTAATTGTTGAAAATCAGGTTTTCATTAAGTAATTATAATTGTGTTTCTTTTCATGTTTATACTACTTGCAATTTAAGCCTGTTGTTAGCTTAGGAAAGCATGTCTAATTGACCTAATTGCCTTACATGATCAAACTGCCTTATTTGGATTATGTGCAGCATACTAGACTAGAAATACATGTTTTACTTTGGTATAGAATTTGAATTGAACTGTGTATTCTTCTTCTTCTTCTTGTTGTTGTTGTTGTTGTTGTTGTTGTTGTTGTGTGTTTACTTTGGGACTATGGGACGGTATCTCAGGAGATCCCCCTGTATGTTTACTTTGGGACTATGGAACGGTATTCCAGGAGATCCCCTTGCACATTTATATTGGAATTACGGGACTGCACCCGATAGATTCCCTCAGTACTGAGTATTTATATTGAGGACTACAGATCGGTATTTCGGGAGATCCCCGCACATTATGAGTTGGACTATGGGACGGTATCCCGAGAGATCCACTGGATATTTACATTTGGGACTACATGATGGTATCCTAGGAGATCCCCGATTGTTATCTCTGTGTTGAGCTATATTCCTTTCCGTGATTATTTCGTCTCTGTTATATTTGTTGTTATTTTTACCATCCTGTGTTACTTCTTACTGTTGCAATTATTATAATGCCTTATTATACACTATTATACCTTGTATTTCATTTAGCCTCAGTAGGGCCCTGAACTTCCTCGTCACTACCCAACCGAAGTTAGGTTTGGCACTTACTGAGTACCGTTGTGGTGTACTCATGCCCTTTCTGCGCATGTTTTTCATATGCAGATCCAGGTACTTCCACTCAGTCGTATCATCCTTGAGGCGAGACGCTTTTGAAGAGACTTCGAGATATATCTGTCGCGTTCGCAGACCGAGGAGTCCATTTCTATCTTTCTGTTCTAGTATAGCCCTTCTGTATTTTCCTTTTGATAGGCACTTCTGGAGTTAGAGCTTTTATGTATCTCTTAACTTGTGATTCATGGGGTTCAGGATTTTGGGAGTGTTAGGTTGAGATTCTTGTACTGTTATATGCCAGGCGACATCTTAAACACTATTTTATTTTGGTATCTCGATTTTTAATTATTTTCTTTCCGCAATAGTTCTTTTTCACATTTGTTAGGCTTACCTAGTCGTAGAGACTAGGTACCGTCACGATAGTTCACGGAGGGCAAACTGGGGTCGTGACAAGTTGGTATTAGAGCTCTAGTTTCATAGGAGTCATGAATCACAAGCCGATTTATTAGTGTCTCGCGGATCGGTACGGAGACGTCTGTACTTATCTACGAGAAGCTATGTAACTGTTAGGAAAATTTCACTTCATTTGATTTCCTTATTGTGCGAGATTTTGATATCACAATTCTAAACTTCTGTCTTCTATTCTCTCACAAATTATGAGGACACGTGCTACCAGAGATGATCAGGCACCCGCACCCCCTACTGGATCCGTCAGAGGTCGGGGTTGGGGTAGAGGCCGAGGATGTGCACGCGGTGTAGCTAGAGCACCCGCGTGAGCTGCCACCGAGGTGCCACCAGCATTTATCCTTATTGCATTTCCATACTGCTTATTTATATCCTAGTAGGTTGTTGATACCCAATTTTTTCCTAGGTATTTTTGTACCCAAAATACTTCCAAAATAGCATATATGTGCATACATAAGTATGCCCAAGAGTTTTGGTATTTTCCCCTAATTTTTAAAGATTTTTAAAATCAATTATTGTCTATTATAGCAGTGCAAAACCCATAATTATTTCCAAAATCATCAATTTTGGTGAATAATCTATTTCATTCCTATATTTATATCAAAATATAGTTAAGATAATTTTTTTTGTATATTTTTACAAAATTATTTGGTATGTTAAAAGCTAAATTGCATAAAATTGCAATTTTAGCCTACTTTACGATTAACAGCCTTTTCTGATTGTAAATTTAGGCCCAACATTTTTAAACTAATATTTATATATTATTAATTGGCTTAGTACTTTTAATTTGCTTTTAAAATATTTTTTACTAGTTTTTATAAAATAAAAGGAAAAACTGGTTATTTAACATTTAGCCTCATTTCATTGCAATTACAGCCTATTTACATTTAAATTTTGGCCCTCAATTGACCCAGTTTCGTTTAACCCGCCCCCCGACCCAATTGAAAAACCCGCCCGACCTTTCTTTCAATCCAGGCCGTTGATCAATTGGATCAACGGCCAGGATTGTCCCTTACCTTTTTTAATCCCCCAACTACACCCTAATCCCTTCATTTCGTTTGGTCCGCCGCCTTTGAAACCTCTCGTCTCTCAAACGCTCTTGAGCTCTCTCGAAACCCTAATCGCTCTCTGCCACCTCCAACCCCAAATCCACCGGAATCCATGGTTGTTCTAACCATGGACGACCTATACTCAACCCCTACTACTCTCACATGCTTGATACCTGAAGGTTTGAGGCCAGACTTCAAGGGTCTTCGCTCAGACCTTCGTTGATTCGAGGTTCTCAACTATCTCCGGCCTTGGTCCAACGTGTCTTGGCCTCCTGAGCCTGATTCTGACCTTATCGACTCCAGATCTGATCTTGTTTCTTCCAAGCCTTTCTCGTTTCTAGGGTTCTCAGAAACCCTAGCCTATTCGAGGTTCTTTTTCGTTTATTTATTTGTATCTGTGCTTGATCTGTGCTATATGTAAGTTTAAAGCGTTTTCCCCAAATTTCCTTTTCAAAACCTTTTGATTTCAAACTAGTGTTTCTGAGTCTATCTGTTTGATTTACTTTGTTTACACCAGACTAGTGTTAAAGAACCCCAATTTTTGGGGTTTTACTAGAGATTCTGAGACTATTTATTTGTTTCACTTGCTTATCGCCTCTAAACTCTACTGATTTCGAAAACCCTAGTTCTTTGGGGTCTGTTCGAGTTCTTGAGTTTGTTTGTGCAACTCGCCTGTTTGAAATCGCTCCGTCTGGTTCCTTTACTGCAGCATCTCGACTTCTTTATGTGATTTCTTTGTTCTGAGCTCTTGCTATTTGTCAAACTCAACTATGTTTTCAGAAAGGTTTTCACCTAACTTTTGCATGCTTCTGATCTTTTCTCTATTACTAAGCTAATGAAGTTTGACCTAAGTGACTATCATGTTATTACTGTATGATGTTCCTTCTTGCCATAGCTTGGCCTCACATGTCTATTACTTATGTTACTTCGTTTATATACTGAGTCCCTTCTGCGATTGATTTTCAAACTCGTGATTGATTTTTTAAAACTTTCCCTTGTGAAATTCTGATTTTTACTCGCCCGTTAAGGGTTAATTGGTTCTCTCTCTTTGTTTGGCCTTACCAGATCCTTTCCGAAATAAGTACACTCCTGTATTTAGACTTAATCCCTTACTATATGGTTTTACTGCTCCTTTTATGGTAACAATCATTCTGATTACAAATTGATCTTCTTTCCTTATATTAATCCTGTTAGTGTCCGTTGAGCAGTAATCCCTTGATTAAAGGGAAAAAGCTGTATTAATTGATTTTGACTGTGATTATTTCCATGTTTGTGTTGAAACCTTATTCGTTGCCTTGTTTTTTACTCGTTTTCAAAGCTATAAATACATGTACCTTTTTCTCTTTCAAAAACAAGTTCTAACAGAACAAGTCACTACTTCTCTCAAATATACTTAGAGTTTCTTAAACATTCGAGTTCTCTGATCTCACAAGCTTGAAGCTTTCTTGTGGTTTGGCTGAAAGAAATCCTGCTTTTCTCTTTGCTTACTTTTTCAGCCACTGGTATGTCTATCTTTGTTTAGTTTCTGCCTCTCCACTACATGTTTATCCTTCAGCCTTTCCTCTGTTTATCTCACTGTTTCGATGTTGTAATTTCTGCAAGTTTATTTACTTCTTTTCTCTGTGCTAACATGAATTCCCACCCCCAATTCCCTTTGTATCTTGAGTTATGGTCCAGAAAGCATGACAACACTTGACATTGTTGCTCATGTGTATGGGCTGGACTCCTTGAGTCCTAAATTCTTTCCAATTCCTATTCTCCTTCCCCTTTATATGTATTCTGAGTTTAAGACTATGGTCTAACAATGTCCTAATCATTGTCTGGACCATAGCCTGACCTTCAACAGGTCTGTACTCATATTTGTTGGCTAAACAGGCTTGGTCAGGGGTGTGCCAGTCTACCTTATGACTAGGTATGACCACCAGCCTGCCTTGGCACTCCCTAACCCCTCTATTGCACTTGCACTCATTCTTAGAACATTAAGTTCCACCCCACTCTTGTGAGCCTTGCTTTGGGATCCATGAGCTCCCTCTGAACTTGGACACCTGAGGGCTGGCTCTTCCACACTGCACTATAACTCTTTTTGATTAATATCTCGGGTGTAAGCACTGCCTGGAATTTTTGAAATTCCTTGGATCTCTGAAACACCCTAGATAAGAGAAGGCTTTGGAAACCTTGATCTCGAAAGTGGTTCATCCCCAATTGTTAGACATTAAGTCTGAATTAGGTTACTCGGATGCAGCTGTTAGTTTCTGATGTACTTTTAATTTCAGTCCGATTCACTGGTTTGTAATAATTTGTATTAACTTATGGGGATTTAGTAAAGAAGGAAGGGGGGTTTACTTTTATGCACAAGGGTAGAAAGCATGCCTATAGGGGTGTTACTTCTGATTTCTGCAACTCCACACGTAGATATCATGCCTATAGACTCTTATATTTCTATGTAATGCCATTAGGCAAACGGTTAGGCTTAATAATAAAGTTTTACATAGATATCATGTTCATAGGACTCCTATTAAAATTTGAAAGGTGTTAAAATCAGTAAAAACTTGTAGAAAGCATGCCTATAGGAAATCTTGGATATAAACCGTCTCACTCGTTTAAAGCCATATCAGATTTCTGAAACTCACAAACCTTTTTTCTGAAACGCGTCTTGTTTGCTAAAACTGGTAGTCTTCTGCATACCTTTTCTGAAAACTCTCTTCTTCTTGACAAAATTGGCAAACCCTTTCCTGTAATCAGTCCGCATTTTTGAAACCCATCTCTTTCCTGATAAATCTGATAAACCTTTTCAAAGTTGGTAAACGTTTTTCTATATTAAATCTGCACCTTTTTCTGAACCTTATTTTACTTTGCCAAAAAAAATTTGGCAACTCTTTAGCAGTTTATTTTCGAAATCAGTAGTTCTATTCAACACATAGACAAAAGGTTGATTAATCAATTGGATCAGTCTTAGGCAACTGCATTCGAGCGAACCTAATGCGGACTTCCTGTCTAAAAGTCTGTGTTGAACCAGTCCGCTTATCGCCTTAATTTATTTTTAAGACCAAACCAGTACATGCAAGACATGCTAAACTCTATGGCCTATCTGATTTAAGGAGGTTTTGCTTGAGCCTTACTTGTTTATCTGCCTCCACTTTCACTTATATTACGTGTTGTGATTGACGCCTTAGTATTTTGTCCATTGAAACTCTCAAAAGGCCCCAAATCTCTTTCCCTTTAGGATTAGTAGTCTTAAATGCCTCCGGGACTGATATGACTGGGACGGGTACTAGCATGCAATAAGTAACGACACCATTCGCGCTTTAATACCTTAACGGGGTGGGAAGGGTAGAATATGGATATGATGACCGGTGCGCTAATATCACGTGCGACCCCTCTTCTGAGGAGTGATTACTGGATATTGCATTGAAGTGATCCATATTAATCACAAACCTAGGACCCCCTTTCTTTATTCGCTTCCTTTAGAGTTGTTTAAACTTTTCAAATCCTTGCTCTCTTTCTACTTACTTTCATAAATTTCAACCTAATTGCAATGTTGTATGCAAGTCCTTATTTGAGCCTTGATTGTTTACTTGTAAAGTCACAATTGTAGCATGGCCGGGAACCACACTTGTGGATCCTGAGGGGTTCCTAACACCTTCCCATCGGGATAATTTCTAGACCTTACCCTAATCTCTGGTCTCTTCATCTCAAACTCTTTTAAAAAGTGTCCTAATGCACTATAATCATTAGGGGCGACTCTTCAACTTCTAAACTCAATTCTCGAAAGGGAATAGAGTTGTCCTCCCAATGTCGTATACCCGATTTCTGACCCCACGGTCATAGAAAAAGGGGGCGTTGACAACATGGCGACTCTGCTGGGGAGATTCTTTAGGCTTTTACCATTGCATGTTTCTTGTGACTTTACTATCTCATTAATTGCTTTATTTACTGTCTTTTATTCTTCACTACGAAACTGACTTGGCTCTTCATGTCTTTTCTTTCTTTTAATTGCTTTCCTTTACTGCTTTATTTCAATACCGTTGTAATTACTGGAATTATTGTAATCATTTATCTTATGAACATGGAAATACATGTCAATTTGTTTCATTCTTGTAAACTGCATCTTCAACATCATATTCCACTCGTGCTAAACAAATACCATAGTAACGCTTATAATGAGTAGTTGCGCTATTCCAATATTATCACCCTTTAAATTTGGCAAAGACGTATTTGCGGTAAAACCAGTCGATCAGCGGTGCAGTCGACGGTTCCGTGCCTTTCCCTCTTGAGTTGTCCGCTCAAGGGTACCTGTCTAATACCCCAATAGAAACCTTACTCTAACTGTGCATGCATCATAGTCAAACCTAGCCGAGTCAGTTATGTTGTCCACATAATGACTCATTAAGATAGCCTTGTCCAAAGTCCATTGGGTTTCCCTGAAACCCAAACGGACACCTACATGTTCTGTGCATTTATTTGGAGAACTAAATGCTTTTATGCTAATTATTGGTTTAAATAGTCGAGTCTGGCGGGGTAAGAGTCTAACACTCTGTTTTGCAGAAAATGAGGCACGAAGTCCCCAGATTTGGCATGGTAACCAACATTCATCCAAAGCTGCTGAATTGGTGGGAAGATCTCCACTCCCGTGATCAGACACTCGTCCGCAAATACTTAGGGAATCAACATTCTCTTCTAGAAATCCAGCCTGACAACAAAATCATAGAGGCTGCAACTCTGTTCTGGGATAGTGACAGGTCCGTGTTCCGCTTCGGGGACCTTGAAATGACTCCTTTGCTCGAAGAAATATAAGGCTTAGTTGGTATTCCTTGGGAGACTCCGGGTTTGCTTATGCCAGAAAATCGCAAGGGTATGGGTTTCCTTAAGATGATGGGACTGAAAAAGAACCCAGACTTGACCTGTTTGAAAGACTCCTACATCCCATTCGACTATCTGTACGAGAGGTACGACCATAGCAAGTCATACCTCACCTACTCAAATGAATTTGCCCTCACCTCACTGGGGCATATTCACAGAAGGGTCTTTGTATTCATGTTTTGTTTCTTGGGAATGATAGTGTTCCCTATGAATAAGGCTAGGATCCACACCAGACTGGCCATGGTAACCAAGATTCTGATGGAAGGAAGTGGCGGACAACCTTTCAGTATAGTGACCATGATTGTTGCTGAGATATACCGGGCTCTGGACAACTGTCAGCGAAAAGCCAGTCATTTTGAGGGATGCAATTTATTACTTCAGCTCTGGCTCATGGAGCACCTCCAGATAGGAGAATACCGACAAGAGATCTTACGCAGAGACTAGGATGATCACATTGCCTTCCACCAGCCAAGGCGTATGAATTATATGCCTAACATGTTCGCTCAGCCAGAAAACGCTGGAAGATGGGTGGAGCTATTTGAGAATCTAAAAGAAGACTAGGTACAGTGGATGGTCGAATGGTTCCCTACGGAAGAATTCATTGTTCGATCCCGAGACGCACCATTTCTCATACTCATTGGTCTAAGAGGAACTTATCCCTACTTTCCCATCCGAGCCATGAGACAGGCTGGAAGGAAGCAAATTATACCAAGGGTCGACAAAATGAGTCACTTTAGGGCTGATTTCCAGGACGATGATAGCCCTCACAAATGCCAAGCTCAACACATGTGGCATTGCAAGCTCGTTTTGGGGAAAGAATCTATTGAGCCAGACAGGTATCACATTGGTTGCGTGCTGCATTATTCGGGTTGGTTGGAAGATAATCACAATGGTATGGGTCATCCCGGGTGTATTCACGGACACAGAATCATCGACGAGAAAGCTGAAGCACGGGTTAAGTACAATCAACTGTGCAAGAGAATTCGAGAGTGTGAAAGTGAGCATCGGGAAATACAAGAAGCCCATCAAAAGTTGATCGAGGAATGGAAGGATATGGCTGTCAGCGCCAACAAATGACTAGGGTACTTGGAGCGGGGTCTAGTGGAGCTAGAAGGAAAGTACCTCAAGAGGATTGAAGATTGTCGGAACGCTGAAGGGAATGCAGACGGACATTTGGCACAAGCTTATCTGTTGCTAAGACTGCGCGAGCTGGTGAAGCTGTTCGAGGAGGATAAAGATGCCAAATCTGAGGAAGGTCCTTCTGGGACCAAGTAGTTAGGAGTCTTTTATTTTGCTTTTAATGATGTAATAAGGCCAATGACCACTAGTGACATTTTATTTTCTTAGCATCGTTGTGAATTCGTCTTATTTTTATCAATAAGATGAGGCATTTAGCTTTATAAGTTCTCCAAATTTACTTGTCGCTAGGCCTACCTCGGGCACAACGAGGCACCCAAATTAGGACACGATTTATATTCTTGCACTATGTGTTTAAATATTGCAACATTTTCTTCTCATAACCCGCACTAACTTGTTACCTTTTTTTGTTGTTTTTCTTTATTTTTATTCCTCTCCCCAAAGGTTAGTTCGTGCATTCTGGCACCATCATCATATAGTACGAGATCCAAGGGCCCTCCACCTCCTCATTCTCTAAGTCCTACCCGAAACAAGAACAAAGGTAGAATGGGAGATTCAAGCGCCAGAAAGGAAATTGAAAGAATTGAGATTCCTCAGGGTACCCCGGTTGCTAAGGAAACTGCTGCCCAACTTGAGCAGAAACTGTTGAAGTTCCAAGAAGAACTGGATCAAGTTCGGAACTTGGCAAATTTATCATTCACTCTCACCGCTCCTGATGTCAACTTTTCAAATGCTCAAAATCCCGCACCTCCACAGAACACCCCACAACCACAGATGCAACCCACTCATGCTCAACACTGCAACACATGCCACACTCCACTACTCATTCCTGAACCACTGAACACCACAAACGACCACCCCCACAACACTCCCATCTACGTAGATACCATACCCCACTACACTCAACCAATCTCAAGTGCACCTGAGTCTGATGACAAGGACTCTCTTATCAGAAACTTGGCAGCAGAACTCAAGAAATTGACCAGCCGAGTCCAGGGCATGGAAGGAAATAAAGACATAGAGGGGCTGAATTATGAGGACCTCTACATTCATCCAGATGTTGAACTTCCAGAGGGATACAAACCTCCCAAGTTCGAAATGTTTGATGACACGGAAGATCCCAGAGTCCATTTGAAGACATATTGTGATAAGCTGGTCGGAGTTGGAAGGAATGAGAAAATTCATATGAAACTCTTCATGAGAAGCCTGAAGGGGGATGCTTTAACCTGGTACATCAGTCAGGACCCCAAGAAATGGACAAGCTGGGTATGTATGGCATCAGATTTCATGGATAGGTTCCGATTCAATACAGAGAATGCACCGGATGTATTCTACATCCAGAATCTGAAGAAGAAGCCTACCGAGACAATCCGCGAGTATGCTACTCATTGGAGATCAGAGGCTGCTACGGTCAGGCCAGCCTTAGAAGAGGAACAAATGAACAGATTCTTCGTCCGGGCTCAGTACCCACAATATTATGGGAGGTTGATGCTGATCGAGGGCCAGAAATTCTCCGATATCATCAAGCTGGGAGAAAGAATTGAGAAAGGCATTAAGAATGGTATGGTTACTAACCTTGACGCATTGCAGGCCACCAACAAGGCTTTACAGTCTGGTGGCACGTCCAAGAAGAAGAATATCAATGTCGTGATGGTCGCACAGCTTGCCAAATCACCACTAAAATACCACACTTACCCGTCACCTCCACTTACATATCAACTTATCCCGAATTACCAAGCACTCACACCCTCTTACCAAAATCCACCACCCGTTTACCAATCATTTCCACCTCCCACATATCAACCCACTTCACCCAGATACTCTCAACCTGCACCTGTTTACCAAGCTTATAATGCCCAACCCCCTCACTACCAATCACCTCCCACTCGCCAAAATTTCCCTAGACCCAGACCAAATTTTGACCGCAGACCTCCAATATAATATACAGCCATCGCTGAGCCAATTGATCAGCTGTATGAGAAACTTAAAGCTGATGGTTACGTCTCCCCTATCCCTGCCATAACTCCCGAAAATCCTTCCCAGTAGGTCAATCCTAATAAGACCTGTGCATACCACTCCGGCATGAAAGGTCACACCATTGACGAATGCCGCTCGTTGAAAGACAAGATTCAAACTTTGATCGACAATAAGGTTATCGTAGCAAAGGAGATTGCTCCTAATGTCCGCAACAACCCTCTGCCTGATCACAGAGGTAGGGACATTCACATGATCGAGATCGAAGATGACTGGGACCCCGAGGGATCGATAGGACTGATTGCTGAGGATGATGAGCCAAAGAAACCAGCAGTCACACGTAACCCGATTATTGTGCAGAACTAGCCCTCCAGGGGCGATGAAGTAAACATGTCTATGCCTCTCGAATTTGAAGCACCTTCTTCTTCGAAGGTGGCCGGGCCAATTGAGGTTGAGTTTGGGACTCCAAAGGCACCTGTACTCTTTGAAGTTGTTGTGTTACCACCGAGGGTACCCATCCTTCTAGCAATGTCAGATATAACATCATTCCACTCAAATGCCATACCATGGGATTACACAGCTGAAGAAGGAGGAAAGGAAAGACCAAGATGGGAGAAGCAATTGCTGCACAGGGTATGACCAGAATAGGTAGGGTTTACACTCTAGAGCACCTAGCTGAGTCCAGTAAGCAAGCCTCGGGACGAACTACTGAAACTGGTCCCGATGATCTTTGGAGGAAAATACAAGCTAAGGAGTATTCGGTCGTTGAGCAGTTGAACAAAACACCAGCACAGATCTCAATCCTAGCTCTTCTACAGAGCTCTAACGCATACAAAAAGGCCTTGATGAAGATATTGAGCGAAGCTTATGTGCCCAGCAACATAACTGGGGGCGAAATGGCAAATATGGTAGGACAAATACTTGAAAGCCACAAAATCACCTTCCATGAAGATGAGCTGCCGCCGGAAGGATTGAGTCACAACATGGCCCTACACATCATCGTGCAATGCGAGGATTACTTTGTCACTAGAGTTTTGATCGATGGAGGCTCCAGCCTCAACATCTGTCCGTTGATAACTCTTAGGACATTGGGAAAGAGCCTGCACAAGATCAAAGATGGGGCCATCAATGTCAAAGCCTTTGATGGGTCCCAAAGGTCTACTATCGGGGAAATCAGCCTATGCTTGCAAATGGGGCCAACCTGGTTCGACGTTGACTTTCAAGTGATAGATGTCCCAGCATCCTACAATTTGCTGTTGGGATGACCGTGGATCCATGCCGCTGGAGCTGTAGCATCGACCCTGCATCAGGCAGTGAAGTTCGAATGGAATCACCAAGATGTGATCATTCATGACAATGGTAGCAACCCCATATATAGTCGTCAGACCATCCTGATGATTGGAGGAAGAAGGAGAATAGGCGGAGAAATATACCACCACATTGAAAGAGTCAACGCTGTAGACAAAGATAAATAGTGGGATATAAAGATTGAAAGTATCCTGAATTAGTGTGGATACGAACCTGGAAAGGGACTCGGCAAAAACCTCCAGGGAATCGCCAAACCTATCAAGCTGAAGAAACATGGAACTACGTTTGGTTTGGGGTATGAGTACACTTGGGAGGAGTTCAATCACTTGTCACCACCATGGCGCGGTCCCTACTACCCACTGGAGCATCCGATACCTCACTTAGAGCAGACTTTCCAGCCGACAGATATTATATATGGGTCGGAGGAAGAGGAAGCATTGGCAGCCGTGAAGAATCTGTTCCTGGAGGATGATGATATGGACTGCTCTATTATTTTCGAGGAGGAAGGAGAGGAAGTCCCTTCTATACAAGTTGTGAACCAAGGAGAGCGCCTCAGCAATTGGTCAATCAGAACCACCAGGGCCCGGAAACCTTCGGGGTAGCAAGGCTGAACAAAAGCACCATGCATCACATTTTACTTTTTACTAGCTGATTTTATTTTTGCATTGTCTTTAATTCTAAAAAGAGCTCTGATACTCAAAACAATTACAAATTTAATCGAAGCATTTCAGTTTATTATATATCTCGCTCTTATTATTTTTCTATCATTCACTTTATTTTACACAGCATTACTATTACTTACCTTGACGATGAACTAACGATTGTGACTTGCAACGAGACGACGCAACAAACGGATACGGACTTAGAAGAGGATGATATACCAGAAGAGGTCGTCAGAGGAGTTGAGAATTTTGAAAATAGGCCTAAGTCTAACTTGGCCGAAACTGAGGTCGTCAATCTGGGAGATACAGGGAATGTCAAAGAAACGCGCATCAGTGTTCACCTGTCACCATCAGAAAAGAAAGAGTACACAGAGTTCCTGAAGGAATATGAAGACATATTCGCCTGGTCATATGATGATATGACTGGTCTCAGCACATCCATTGTAGCTCACAAGCTGCCGACAGATCCAACATGCCCGCCAGTAAAACAGAAGCTCAGGAAATTCAAACCCGACATGAGTTTGAAAATCAAAGAAGAGGTTACCAAGCAAGTCAAAGCCAAGGTTCTCAGGGTAGTAGAGTATCCGACATGGTTAGCCAACATCGTGTCAGTGCCAAAAAGGATGGGAAAGTTAGAGTTTGTGTTGACTATCTGGATCTTAATCGAGCCAGTCCCAAAGATGACTTCCCCTTGCCTAACATACACATTCTTATCGACAACTGCGCCAAGCATGAGTTGTAATATTTTGTTGATTATTTCGCTGGGAAAATGGCTTTCATCACGCCATGGGGAATGTACTGTTACAAAATGATGTCATTCGGTTTGAAGAACGCCGGTGCCACCTACATGAGAGCCATGACTACCACCTTTAATGACATGATACACAAGGAGATCGAGGTATATGTGGACGATGTCATCATCAAATCTAAGAAAGCCAGGGATCACATGGAAGACCTAAGAAAGTTCTTCAATACACTGAGGAGGTACAATCTAAAACTAAATCTCGCCAAGTGTGCATTTGGGGTCCCTGCTGGAAAATTATTGGGTTTCATCGTGAGTCGTCGAGGAATAGAATTGGATCCATCAAAGGTCAAAGCTATCCAAGAATTGCTGCCGCCAAAGAACAAGAAGGACGTGATGAGTTTCTTGGGAAGACTCAACTATATCAGCCGGTTCATAGCTCAATCTGCGGTCATTTGTGAACCTATCTTCAAAATGTTGAAGAAGGACACTGCTACCAAATGGACTAATGATTGCCAGAAAGCTTTTAACAGAATTAAGGAATACTTGTCAATGTCGTCGGTCTTGGTTTCGCCTGAGCCAGGAAGACCCCTATTGCTTTACCTTGCGGTATCGGATAGAGCATTCGGTTGTGTTCTAGGACAACATGATGAAATAGGGAGAAAGGAGCAAGACATCTACTATATCACACCGTACGAGGCCCGGTATTCTCTTTTAGAACGGACTTGCTGTACTCTGACTTGGGTCACGCAGAAGTTAAGGCATTACTTATGTGCTTACACTACTTATCTCATATCCAGAATAGACCCTCTGAAGTATATCTTCCAGAAGCCCATGCTCACTAGCAAGCTCTCCAAGTGGCAGATCCAGCTAAGTGAATTCGACATTGTTTACGTGACCCAGAAAGCAATCAAAGGGCAAGCCTTGGCGGACCATCTCGCCGAGAATCCCGTGAACGGAGAATAAGAGCCCCTAAAGACGTATTTTACCGATGAAGAGGTATCTTTCATAGGAGAAGATATTTCAGAATCCTATGATGGTTGGAGGTTGTTTTTCGACGGAGCAGCAAATTTCAAAGGAGTTGGCATAGGAGCAATCTTAGTATCAGAAACAGGCCAACACTACCCGGTATCCGCCAAGCTCAGGTTCCCTTGCACAATAATATGGCCGAATATGAAGCCTGCATCTTGGGGCTCAAAATGGCCATTGACATGAACGTTCAGGAATTGCTAGTGATCGGGGATTCAGACTTGCTCATACATTAGGTTCAAGGAGAGTGGGAAACCAAGAACTCTAAGATACTTCCCTACTTGCATCACATACAGTAGTTGAGGAAAAGGTTCACAAAGACAGGATTTCAGCACGTCCCCAGAGTCCAGAACGAGTTTGTTGATGCATTAGCTACTTTATCGTCCATGATCCAGCATCCAGATACAAATTTCATTAATCCCATCCCAGTAAAGATTCATGATCAGCCAGCTTATTGTGCCAACGTTGAGGAAGAAGCGGATGGAAAACCATGGTTCCATGACATCAAGGAGTACTTGACAACAGGGGAATATCCAGAATTTGCCAACGCTACTCAGAAGCACACACTTCGTAGGTTATCCAGCAACTTCTTTCACAGTGGAAGAATCTTGTACAGGAGGACTCCCGATTTGGGTTTACTAAGGTGTGTCAAAGCAAAAGAAGCATCCAGGCTATTGGACGAAGTGCATGCAGTGACCTGCGGGCTGCACATGAACGGTTTTGTCTTAGCAAAGAAGATACTCCGAGCAGGGTATTTTTGGATGACTATGAAAACAGACTGTATCCAGTATGTTCGCAAATGCCATCGATGTCAGATATACGCAGATATGATAAAGGTACCTCCAAATGAGCTTACTGCAACAAGCTCACCATGGCCATTCGCCGCTTGGGGAATGGATGTTATCGGACCTATAGAGCCTGCCGCATCAAATGGGCACAGGTTCATCTTAGTGGCAATCGATTATTTTACCAAATGGGTTAAAGCAACACCATACAAGGCGGTCACTAAGAAGGTTGTGGCGGGTTTCGTCCGCGACTGCATTGTTTGTCGGTTCGGAGTTTCGGAGTCAATCATCACCGATAATGGTTCCAATCTCAACAGCGACTTGATGAAAGCAATGTGTGAAACTTTCAAGATCAAACACAAGAACTCTACAGCCTACAAGCCTTAGATGAACGGAGCTGTGGAAGTAGCCAACAAGAATATCAAGAAGATACTAAGGAAGATGGTCGAAAGACATAAACAATGGCATGAAAAGTTATCATTCGCCTTATTGGGATACCGCACTACAATACGCACATCGATCGGAGCAACTCCCTACATGTTGGTTTATGGTACAGAGGCGGTCATCCCCGCCGAGGTAGAAATTCCCTCCTTAAGGATCATACAAGAAGTAGAATTGGATGATGCAGAATGGGTAAAAGGTCGCTACAAGCAGTTAGCCCTTATAGATGGAAAAAGGATGAATGCGGTTTTCCACGGTCAGTTGTATCAGAACAGAATGTCCAGAGCCTTCAACAAAAGGGTTAAGCCAAGGAAGTTTACACCGGGGCAACTGGTGTTGAAGAAAATCTTCCCACATCAAGATGAAGCCAAGGGGAAGTTCTCTCCTAATTGGCAGGGTTCATACATGGTTCACCGGGTTCTAACTGGAGGAGCCCTTATTCTTGCAGAGATGGATGGAGAAGTCTGGCCTAAGCCAATCAATTCAGATGCAGTGAAACGATATTATGTATAACCACTTATGATTCCCTTAATGATGTAATTTGAACTACGCCTGACCTGATTCCCGTTTAAGAGGGGATACGTAGGCAGCCATATGGGTTCTGTCATATTTAATAAAAATTCCATTTTTCCCCGCTATTGAAACTGGGGCAGAATTTTGAGGAGGACCCTCAAAATCCCGAAGTTAATTTTAGTTCATGCATCGCCAGAAGCGCCAACCCAGTAAACTGGGGCAGAATTTTGAGGAGGACCCTCAAAATTCCGGAGAAGAAGAGGTTGCAATGTCTTGAACCACGTCGCAGTCGTTGGTTCATCTAAAGAAAACTATTTTTGATTATATATTTACTAGAGCATGCATAACTATTATCCAAATTTCTATTGTTTAGTGACGCTACCCCAATAACACACAACGTCAAGGGCCCGGGGAAGACGAACTAACCTTTCCCCTTACAGAACTCACGATTTTTCTTTGGATGCAGACACTCAATTCGCAATATCATTAGGTATATTTATGCACTCTCAAGAATGCAACTTCTCAGAATCATCACTTGTCCGCAATTGCTATCCGTATACAATCTCCCCAGCAGTCATATTGTTGCACTGCATAAGGCTACCTTTCTGCCTTCCGAGGTTAAGCTCTTTCTCCATCTGCATCGCATAAGGCTACCTTTCTGCCTTCCGAGGTTAAGCTCTACCTCCATCTGCATCGCATAAGCCTACCTTTCTGCCTTTCGAGACTAAGTATTGTCTCCATCCTGCGTTTCTCTGCATTGCATAAGGCTACCTTTCTACCTTTCGAGACTAAGCATTGTCTCCATCCGCATTTCTCTACATTGCATAAGGATACTTTTCTGCCTTCCGAGACTAAGCATTGTCTCCATCCTGCATTTCTCTGCATTGCATAAGGCTACCTTTATGCCTTTCGAGACTAAGCATTGTCTCCATCCTGCATTTCTCTGCATTGCATAAGGCCACTTTTCTTCCTTCCGAGGTTAAGCTCTACCTCCATCTGCATTTTTGCATTGTATAAGGCTACCTTATCTGCCTTTCGAGACTAAGCTCTGTCTCCATCTGCATTTTGCATAAGGCTACTTTTCTGCTTTCCGAGGTTAAGCTCTACCTCCATCATCATCTGCATAAGGCTACTTATCTGCCTTTCGAGACTAAGCTCTGTCTCCATCTGCATTTTGCATAAGGCTACCTTTCTGCCTTCCGAGGTTAAGCTCTACCTCCATCCTACATGGCTGAAATATCGACACTTCATCTCTCTTGCATGGCTGAAATAGCACCGTTTTATTTTGCATCGGCTGAAATACCGCCACCTTTATTTACGTCTTGCATCGGCTCAAAGATCGCCACCTTCTGCATTTCATGGGCTGAAAGATCGCCAAATTGTCCAAGGGCGTCATTGTTTGGAGGTATCATTTGCATATCCCGAGAACGCCATGTCATGGCCTGAGGACCCCATTTTACCTTTTGCATATCATTATTCAAAGGCATCATAGTTTGGAGGCATCATTCTCATAGCCCGAGAACATCATTTCATAGCCGGCGAATCCTTTACCATAAGCTTCATGGCCAAGGACTTCATGGTTCGAGGACGTCATCCTAACTGTTCGAGGACAGCATTCATGGTCCAATGGGAATTTACATCACGTTTAAATTTACGCACAATATGCACTCGTATTGTTCACTTGCGGGTACACCGGCTAGCAACGACCGTCTCAGCAGGAGTGATCCCTCTCCGGTTCCCGCAGTCTATCAATTTTTCAGAAAGCTTCTCTCAATCTAAAACATCGCGTCCGTCCGTTTCAAATCTCCATCGGCATATTCCGCCAATGGATCCTGAACTACATATGGCCTGATTCCTGTAAGACCAGGGATATGTAGGCGGCTCAGAAACCAGAGCTCGGTCAAAACTCCTTTCAAATCGCCACTTCCGGTCAAAATTGGCCATCTTATCTTTACCCGACAACTCTTTCATCCTCCTCGGGTAAATAGGGGCAGCTTTTGATACCTAATTTTTCCCTAGGTATTTTTGTACCCAAAATACTTCCAAAATAGCATATATGTGCATACATAAGTATGTCCAAGAGTTTTGGTATTTTTCCCTAATTTTTAAAGATTTTTAAAATCAATTTATTGTCTATTTTAGCAGTGCAAAAACCATAATTATTCCCAAAATCACCAATTTTGGTGAATAATCTATTTTATTCCTATATTTATACCAAAATATAGTTAAGATAATTTTGTTTGTATATTTTTACAAAATTATTTGGTATGTTAAAAACTAAATTGCATATAATTGCAATTTTAGCCTACTTTACGATTAACAACCTTTTATGATTGTAAAATTAGGCCCAACATTTTAAACTAATATTTATATATTATTAATTGGCTTAGTACTTTTAATTTGCTTTTAAAATGTTTTTTACTACTTTTTATAAAATAAAAGGGAAAATTAGCTATTTAACATTTAGCCTCATTTCATTGCAATTACAGCCTATTTACATTTAAATTTTGGCCCTCAATTGACCCAGTTTCGTTTTTAACCCGGCCCCCGACCCAATTGAAAAACCCGCCCGACCTTTCTTTCAATCCAGGTCGTTGATCATTTGGATCAACGGCTAGGATTGTCCCTTACCTTTTTTAATCCCCCAACTACACCCTAATCCCTTCATTTCGTTTGGTCCGCCACCTTTGAAACCTCTCGTCTCTCAAATGCTCTCGAGCTCTCTCGAAACCCTTCTCTGCCACCTCCAACCCCAAATCCACTGGAATCCATGGTTTTTCTAACCATGGACGACCTATACTCAACCCCTACTACTCTCACATGCTTGATACCTGAAGGTTTGAGGCCAGACTTCAAGGGTCTTCGCTCATACCTTCATTGATTCGAGGTTTTCAACCATCTCCGGCCTTGGTCCAGCGTGTCTTGGCCTCCTGAGCCTGATTCCGACCTTATCGACTCCAGATCTAATCTTGTTTCTTCCAAGCCTTTCTCGTTTCTAGGGTTCTCAGAAACCCTAGCCTATTCAAAGTTCTTTTTCGTTTATTTGTTTGGTTCTGTGTTTGATCTGTGCTATATGTGATGTTTTAAGCGTTTTCCCCAAATTTCCTTTTCAAAACCTTTTGATTTCAAACTAGTGTTTCTGAGTCTATCTGTTTGATTTACTTTGTTTACACCAGACTAGTGTTAAAGAACCCCAATTTTTGGGGTTTTACTAGAGATTCTGAGACTATTTATTTGTTTCACTTGCTTATCGCCTCTAATCTCTACTGATTTCGAAAACCCTAGTTCTTTAGGGTCTGTTCGAGTTCTTGAGTTTGTTTGTGCAACTCGCCTATTTGAAATCACTCCGTCTGGTTCCTTTACTGCAACATCTCGTCTTCTTTATGTGATTCCTTTGTTCTGAGTTCTTGCAATTTGTCAAACTCAACTATGTTTTCAGAAAGGTTTTCACCTAACTTTTGCATGCTTCTGATCTTTTCTCTATTACTAAGCTAATGAAGTTTGACCTAAGTGACTATCATGCTATTACTGTATGTTGTTCCTTCTTACCATAGCTTGGCCTCACATGTCTATTACTTATGTACTTCGTTTATATACTGAGTCCCTTCTGTGATTGATTTTCAAAATTTTCAAAACTTTTCCTTGTGAAATTCTGATTTTTACTCGCATGTTAAGGGTTAATTGGTTCTCTCTCTTTGTTTGGCCTTACCAGATCCTTTCCGAAATAAGTACACTCCTGTATTTAGACTTAATCCCTTACTATATGGTTTTACTGCTCCTTTTATGGTAACAATCATTCTGATTACAAATTGATCTTCTTTCCTTATATTAATCCTGTTAGTGTCCGTTGAGCAGCAATCCCTTGATTAAAGGGAAAAAGCTGTATTAATTGATTTTGACTGTGATTATTTCCATGTTTGTGTTGAAACCTTATTCGTTGCCTTGTTTTTTACTCGTTTTCAAAGCTATAAATACATGTACCTTTTTCTCTTTCAAAAACAAGTTCTAACAGAACAAGTCACTACTTCTCTCAAATATACTTAGAGTTTCTTAAACATTCGAGTTCTCTGATCTCACAAGCTTGAAGCTTTCTTGTAGTTTGGCTGAAAGAAATCCTGCTTTTCTCTTTGCTTACTTTTTTTGCAACTGGTATGTCTATCTTTGTTTAGTTTCTGCCTCTCCACTACATGTTTATCCTTCAGCCTTTCCTCTGTTTGTCTCACTGTTTCGATGTTGTAATTTCTGCAATTTTATTTACTTCTTTTCTCTGTGATCACATGAATTCTCACCCCCAATTCCCTTTGTATCTTGAGTTATGGTCCAGAAAGCAGTACAACACTTGACATTGTTGCTCATGTGTATGGGCTGGACTCCTTGAGTCCTAAATTCTTTCTAATTCCCATTGTCCTTCCCCTTTATATGTATTCTGAGTTTAAGACTATGGTCTAACAATGTCCTAATCATTGTCTGGACCATAGCCTGACCTTCAACAGGTCTGTACTCATATTTGTTGGCTGAACAGGCTTGGTCAGGGGTGTGCCAGTCTACCTTATGACTAGGTATGACCACCAGCCTGCCTTGGCACTCCCTAACCCCTCTATTGCACTTGCACTCATTCTTAGAACATTAAGTTCCACCCCACTCTTGTGAGCCTTGCTTTGGGATCCATGAGCTCCCTCTGAACTTGGACACCTGAGGGCTGGCTCTTCCACACTGCACTATAACTCTTTTTGATTAATATCTCGGGTGTAAGCACTGCCTGAAATTTTTGAAATTCCTTGGATCTCTGAAATACCCTAGATAAAAGAAGGCTTTGGAAACCTTGATCTCGGAAGTTGTTCATCCCCAATTGTTAGACATTAAATCTGAATTAGGTTACTCGGATGCAGTTGTTAGTTTCTAATGTACTTTTAATTTCAGTCCGATTCACTGGTTTGTAATAATTTGTATTAAACTCATGAGGATTTAGTAAAGAAGGAAGGGGGTTTACTTTTATGCACAAGGGTAGAAAGCATGCCTATAGGGGTGTTACTTCTGATTTCTGCAACTCCACACGTAGATATCATGCCTATAGACTCTTATATTTCTATGTAATGCCATTAGGCAAATAGTTAGGCTTAATAATAAAGTTGTACATAGATATCATGTTCATAGGACTCCTATTAAAATTTGAAAGGTGTTAAAATCAGTAAAAACTTGTAGAAAGCATGCCTATAGGAAATCTTGGATATAAACCGTCTCACTCGTTTAAAGCCATATCAGATTTCTGAAACTCACAAACCTTTTTTCTGAAACGCGTCTTGTTTGCTAAAACTGGTAGTCTTCTGCATACCTTTTCTGAAAACTCTCTTCTTCTTGACAAAATTGGCAAACCCTTTCCTGTAATCAGTCCGCATTTTTGAAACCCATCTCTTTCCTGAAAAATCTGGTAAACCTTTTCAAAGTTGGTAAATGTTTTTTTATATTAAATCTGCATCTTTTTCTGAACCTTATTTTACTCTGTCAAAAAAAAACTGGCAGCTCTTTATCAGTTTATTTTCGAAATCTGTAGTTCTATTCAACACATAGACAAAAGGTTGATTAGTCAATTGGATCAGTCTTAGGCAACTGCATTCGAGCGAACCTAATGCGGATTTCCTGTCTAAAAGTCTGTGTTGAACCAGTCCGCTTATCGCCTTAATTTATTTTTAAGACCAAACCAGTACATGCAAGACATGCTAAACTCTATGGCCTATCTGATTTAAGGAGGTTTTGCTTGAGCCTTACTTGTTTATCTGCCTCCACTTTCACTTGTATTACGTGTTGTGATTGACGCCTTAGTATTTTGTCCTTTGAAACTCTCAAAAGGCCCAAATCCCTTTCTCTTTAGGATTAGTAGTCCTAAATGCCTCCGGGACTGATAGGACTGGGACGGGTACTAGCATGCAATAAGTAACGACACCATCCGCGCTTTAATACCTTAACGGGGTGGGAAGGGTAGAATATGGATATGATGACCGGTGCGCTAATATCACGTGCGACCCCTCTTCTGAGGAGTGATTGCTGGATATTGCATTGATGTGATCCATATTAATCACAAACCTAGGACCCCTTTTCTTTATTCACTTCCTTTAGAGTTGTTTAAACTTTTCAAAATCCTTGCTCTCTTTCTACTTACTTTCATAAGTTTCAACCTAATTGCAATGTTGTATGCAAGTCCTTATTTGAGCCTTGATTGTTTACTTGTAAGGTCACAATTGTAGCATGGCCGGGAACCACACTTGTGGATCTTGAGGGGTGCCTAACACCTTCCCCTCGGAATAATTTCTAGCCATTACCCTAATCTCTGGATCTCAAACTCTTCTAAAAAGTGTCCTAATGCACTATAATCATTAGGTGGCGACTCTTCAACTTCTAAACTCAATTCTCAAGAGGGAATAGAGTTGTCCTCCCAATGTCGTATACCCGATTTCTGACCCCACGGTCATAGAAAAAGGGGGTGTCGACAATACTTCAGCGCTCTAGGAGACTCTTGCATTGTTCATGGGCATGTACACCACTCTAGCTCAGGCAGGGTTGCTTCCCCTTGCTGCAGCTATATCTCAAGCCGGGGGAAGAGCACAGACTGCCGCCGCCTACACTCCTGAGCAGCGAGTGCATGTTATCAGGTTCCAGAGATTATTCCTGTATAGCTTGTAGTACCAGATCAGCCCAAGGACAGGGCAGTGGTTTCAAAGAATGAGCAGTTGAGGCTTGAGAGGTTTAAGAAGTATAAGCCTCATGTATTCAGTGGTCTAGCATCAGATGATGCTCTAGGATTTCTAGATGAGTGCCACCATATTCTCCGTACCATGGGTATATCAGGATCGAACGGGGTTTCTTTCACTACCTTCTAGCTTCAAAGAGCTACCTATGAGTGGTGGCGCACCTATGAGTTAGACAGTCCGGATGAGGCTACTTTCCTGACCTGGACTCAGTTTTCGGATATGTTCCTGAGAAAGTATGTTCCTCAGAGCCCCAAGGACGCATGGCGCGTAGAGTTTGAGCATCTACGCCAAGGTACTATGACTGTCTCGGAGTATGATGTCCGTTACACTAGTTTGGCTAGACATGCCCCAACCATGGTCTCTACTATTCGCGAGAGGGTTCGTCGGTTCATTGAGGGGCTTATTCCGAGCATCAGGTCTAGCATGTCTCATGAGTTAGAGATGTATATTTCTTATCAGTAGGTGGTGAGCATTGCTAGGAGGATTGAGGGTATGCATGCTAGGGATAGAGAGGAGAGGGAGGCCAAGAGGTCTCAAAAGTCGGGCCATTATTCTGGTGCCCGTGCCCCAACTGCAGGTCGTCATGGTAGGGGTTATATGAGTCGCCGTGCTTTTAGTGGTCAGTCCAGCAGACCTGGCTCGAGCCAATCACAACCGCCACGTCCTCCCAAAGCTTGTTTTGAGTGTGGTGACACATGCCATATAGTAAGGGATTGCCCCAGACTTAGGAAGGGTGCACCTCCGCGGACTTCTCAGCCACAGCGTGCCCCGCACTGTTCTCAAGCTATGGTTACAGCTCTAGTTGCTACCCCACCTGCTCATCCAGCTAGAGGTGGAGGTCGGTGAGGTAGAGGTTGCCCTAGATGGGAAGGCCAGGCCAGATACTATGCCCTTTCTGCCTGTACAGAGGTTATCGCCTCCGATTCTATCATCACATGTATTGTACTGGTTTGTCATAGAGATGCATCAGTTTTATTCGATCCAGGCTCCACCTATTCTTATGCGTCTTCTTATTTTGCTTCATATTTGGGTGTATCTCGGGATTATTTGAGTTCCCTTGTTTATGTTTCTACTCTTGTAGGAGATTCTCTTATTGTGGACCGCGTTTATCAGCGTGTATGGTTGCTCTTAGTGATTTTGAGACCAGAGCCGATTTATTATTGCTTTGCATTCTAGATTTTGATGTTATCTTGGGCATGGACTGATTATCGCCCCATTATGCTATTCTTGATTGTCATGCCAAAATTGTGACGTTGGCTATGCCAGGTGTACCGCGAGTAGAGTGGAGGGGTACCTTAGATCATCTTTTAGTAGAGTTATTTTTTTCCTTAAGGCTCAGTGTATGGTTGAGAAGGGATGTGACGCGTATCTAGCATATGTGATAGATGTCAGTATTGATACCCCTACAGTTGATTCAGTCCCAGTAGTACGGGATTTCCTGATATGTTTGTAGCTGATCTTCCGGGCATGCCACCCTATAAAAATATTGATTTTGGCATTGATCTATTGCCGGGCACTCAGCCCATTTCTATTCCTCCTGTATTGTATGGCCCCTTCTGAGTTGAAGGAGTTGAAGGATTAGTTACAGAAATTGCTTGATAAGGGTTTCATTCGGCCAAGTGTATCACCTTGGGGTGCTTCTGTCTTGTTTGTGATGAAAAAGAATGGTTCTATGCGTATGTGAATTGATTATCGCCAGTTGAAGAAAGTTACAATGAAGAACTATTATCCTTTGCCTCGTATTGATGATTTGTTTGACCAGCTACAGGGTACATGAGTGTTCTCTAAGATTTACTTGTGTTCAGGTTACCATCAGTTGAAAATTGGGGAGCCAGATATCCCGAAGATTGCTTTCAAGACTCGATATGGCCATTACGAGTTCCTTGTTATGTCATTTGGGTTGACCAATGCCCCAGCAGCCTTTATGCATTTGATGCACAGTGTGTTCCGGCCATATTGACTCATTCGTCATTGTCCTTATTGATGATATTTTGATATGAAGGTGTTGGTTTATATTTAGTCAACAATGGCATGCCAATTGGAAGAGTTGGTGGAAAGAGTTGGTGTGGATGCTAGGAGGAAGCTTCCTCCTTTGATGTAACCCATGACATCAAGAGGAGGTAGTTTGATGTCACCAATGACATCAAGAGGAGGTCTTTACCTCTATAAATAGATGCACTCCTTCATTTGTAGAAAACATCCCAAAAATAATACAACACATTGTAGTGAGTAGAGAGTTAAGAGAGAAATTCTCTTAAGTTTAATTGGGAACTCTCCCCTTCCTTTGTTAATATTAAAAAGGCAACTGTTCTCTGGTGGATGTAGGATTATTTTGATCTGAACCACGTTAAATCTTGTGTTCTTTCTTTTACGTTTTCGCTAACAATTGGTATCAGAGCAACAGGATTCTTTAACGATCCAAGGAGGAAGAACAAGCAAAGATGAGTTCCATGAAGTTTGAAATTGATAGATTTAGTGGACGCAACAACTTCAATATCTGGAAGATCCAGATGATGGCATTACTGCGGAGGGAAGTTTCAATCCATGCTATTGACAGAAAGTATCCTAAGGATATATCAACTCCCGACAAGGAGAAGATTGAAGGGGATGCATTGAGTGCAATCCAACTATCCCTTGCACCTAATGTGCTTTGTGAAGTGAGTACGGGTATCGAAGAGACGGCCAAACAATTATGGAAAAATCTAGAAGGGCTATACCAAGACCGATCAGTGACAACAAGGATGTTGTTACAATGGCGTCTTCACACATTTAACGTTACAAGATCATTTAGATGCGTTCAATAAACTTGTCATGGACTTAAAGATTGCAGGAATTAAAAAGGAGGAGGAGACGCTTGCATGTGCTTTGCTATTTTCATTGACTTCAGGATATTTTGATATTGAGAATTCAATAATGTATAGCAAGGAGCCTATCAAGCTTGAGCAAGTGCGACAGGCACTTAACTCTAGTGATGTGCGGAGGCACATTGAAGGAGATAGAGATGACCAAGCAAGTGGGCTCTTTCAATAGGGAAAGAGCAAATCAAAGCACAGATCAAAGTCTCGTGTGAGCAAGAAGAATACAGAGTGTTGGGGTTGTGGCAAGAAGGGGCACTTTGAACGAGACTGCCCAATGTCAAAGTCCAAGGAAAAGACGAGTGCATCCACAGTTGAACAGGTACATGATTTTGATAATGATTATGTACTAACAACATCGTGTAATAATAATAATAGTTATGGAAACAAATGGGTGTTAGACTCTACTTGCACTCTGCATATGACGTTCCAAAAAGACTGGTTTAGCAGCTATGAAAAAGTGGAGGAACCGTAGTAATGGGCAATAATGCAACTTGTGCAATAGTTGGCATTGGCTCAGTTCGGGTTCGCTGCCATGATGGAGTCGTGAGGACTATTACACAAGTCTGTCATGTTCATAATCTGAAGAAGAATTTGAACTCCCTGAGTACTTTGGATGAACAAGGCTACAGGTACATGAGCGAAGCAGGAACTATAAAGGTGACTAAAGGTTCTTTAGTCATGCTGAAAGGCAAGCTGGAGAACGGCCTTTACACATTGGCCGGAAGCACCATTGTTGGCTCTGTAAATGCATCTACAGTGCAGTTATCTAATGATGACAAGGCAAGACTATGGCACATGAGACTGGGTCATATGAGTGCACGTGGACTGGAGATGTTGAGCAATCGTAACCTTTTGGAAGGTGAGAAGATCAACACCCTTGACTTCTGTGAGCACTGCGTTCTAGGGAAGCAAAAGAAGGTCAGCTTCAGCACTGGCAAACACAAGACAAGAGGAGTGCTAGACTACATCCATTCATATTTATGGGGTCCCTCTAAACTTCTATCGAAGGGCAAAAAGAGGTATCTTCTCACTTTTATTGATGATTTCTCACGAAAGGTTTGGGTGTATTTTTTTAAGGCAAAAAGTGATGCTTTTGAAGCATTTAAAGAGTGGAAGACTTTGGTTGAAAATCAAATAGAGCGGAAAATCAAGTATCTTCGCACAGACAATGGCTTGGAGTTTTGGAATGAAGAGTTTAATAAATTCTGCAAGGTTCATGGGATCTCAAGACATAGGACTGTCAGGCATACCCCACAGCAGAATGGAGTTGCTGAGAGAATGAACAGAACTCTTCTTGAAAAGGCTTATTGTATGCTCCTACAAGCCAAAATGTCCAAAGTATTTTGGGCTGAAGCAGTTCACACTGTTGCTCATATTGTCAATCGATCTCCAGCATCGATAATTGACTTTAAGACTCCGAATGAGGTATGGTCAAGTGAACCCTCTAACTATTCATACTTACAAGTATTTGGGTGTCCAGATTATTATCACGTTAATGAAGAAAAGCTTGAACCAAGGGCTAAGAAGGCCATATTCGTAGGGTATGTGGATGGAGTAAAAGGGTACAAACTTTGGTGTTTGTCTTTACTCAAATTTATAGTTAGTAGAGATGTCACCTTTGATGAATCCTCTATACTTGATCCCCGTAAAGTTTCCGTGGAGTTTTCAGGAAACAAGAACGACGAGCAGGTGGAGCTTCCGGTGGAGCTTGCCAAGGAAAAGGATCAAGAGACTCAGGTTAAAGATGAGTCAGAAGATGTAAACCTTAAAGAACTTGCTGTCAATGAACCATACACAATTGCAAAGGGGAGAGAGAGGAGGCAAACATGAGAACCAGAACGCCTTATAGATCAAGCAAACTTGATTGCATATGCGTTCGTAGCTGCACAAGAAGAGATTAAGGATCTGGATCCCTCCTCGTATATTGAAGCAACTTCTTGCAAGGATGTTGTACAATGGCAGTTAGCCATGACTGAAGAGATGGAGTCTCTTCATAAGAATCAGACATGGGTCTTAGTGAAAAGACAAAAGGGGAATAGGACAGTTGGATGCAAGTGGGTCTACCGAAAGAAAGAGGGAATTCCTGAAGTGGAAGATGCTAGGTTCAAGGCGAGATTGGTTGCAAAAGGATTCAGTCAGAAGGAGGGAATTGACTACAATGAGATTTTCTCTCCAGTCGTGAAGCATAGCTCAATTTGCGTGCTACTAGCATTGGTTGCCCAATTTGACTTGGAGCTTCAACAGCTTGATGTCAATACTGCTTTCTTACACGGTGATCTAGAAGAGACAATCTATATGGATCAGCCTGAAGATTTCCTAGCTGAGGGAAAAAGAAGATCATGTATGCCAACTAAAGAAGTCTTTGTATGGTTTGAAGCAATCCCCTAGACAGTGGTACAAGAGGTTTGATGCATTCATGACTACACAAGAATTCTCAAGGAGTGCATCTGATAGTTGTGTGTATCACAAGAAGATATCTAGTAACTCAATGATTTATTTACTATTGTATGTTGATCTACAGAGATAAATGCTTTGAAGAAACTGTTGAGTAAGGAATTTGACATGAAGGATTTAGGAGTTGCAAAGAAAATCCTTGGTATGGAGATTTCAAGAGAAGACGGTGTTGTACATCTTTCTCAGAAGAGGTATATTGAAAGGGTTCTCAAGAGATTCAATATGCATACGTGCAAGCCTGTAAGTACACCATTAGCTCCTCATTTTAAACTTTCAGAGTTACAAATGCCTCAGTCCGAGGATGAGGTGGAGCATATGTCAAAGATTCCTTATGACAATGCAGTTGGTAGCAATATGTATGTTATGGTATGCACACGTCCAGATATTGCTCAATCTGTAAGTGTGGTAAGTAGATACATGTCCAGCCCAGGAAAGAGGCATTGGGAAGCTATCAAGTGGATATTAAGATATCTCAAAGGAGCTTCTGGTCTTGGTCTGACCTTTCGAAAACGTGGTGGAGGTATTTCAATTCTCGGTTATGTAGATTCTGACTATGCAGGAGATCTTGACAGAAGAAGGTCCACAACTGGATACATCTTTACCCTCGTTGGCAGTGCCGTTAGTTGGAAGTCGACTCTGCAGTCGATTGCCGCTTTGTCTACGACAAAATCAAAATACATGGCAGCAGCAAAGGCGGTGAAGGAAGCTATCTGGTTGAAAGGTTTAGTAGCGGAATTGAGTTTGGTTCAGCTGGAATAAACTCTTAGATGTGATAGTCAGAGTGCTATTCATCTAATGAAAAATCACAGATTTCATGAGCGCACTAAACACATTGATGTCAGATTTCATTTTATTCGAGATGTTGTTGAAGAGGGAACTATCAAGGTCGTGAAGGTTATCACAGATGATAATGCTGTAGATATGTTGACCAAGATAGTCCCACTCGCTAAGTTTGCACACTGCAAGGACTTGGCGGGGGTGTGCATCAACTGATGCAACTCCGAAGAGAACAGTTGTTAGGTGGAGGTGGTATGTTCAACAATGGTTTGATTCTTCTTGTTTCTTACAACGGGGTTGCCCAGTAAGCTTAGAAGTTTTGGCCAGAGTTGTTCACACGCACGCTCGAAACGCAAACCAAGGTGGAGATTGAAGGTGTTGGTTTATGTTTAGTCAACAATGGCATGCCAATTGGAAGAGTTGGTGGAAAGAGTTGGTGTGGATGCTAGGAGGAAGCTTCCTCCTTTGATGTCACCCACGACATCAAGAGGAGGTAGTTTGATGTCACCAATGACATCAAGAGGAGGTCTTTACCTCTATAAATAGATGCACTCCTTCATTTGTAGAAACCATCCCAAAAATAATACAACACATTATAGTGAGTAGAGAGTTAAGAGAGAAATTTTCTTAAGTGTAATTGGAAACTCTCCCCTTCCTTTGTTAATATTAAAAAGGCAACTGTTCTCTGGTGGACGTAGGATTATTTTGATCTGAACCACGTTAAATCTTGTGTTCTTTCTTTTACGTTTCCGCTAACATGATATATTTCTGGAGTCGGGAAGATCATGAGCAACACCTGAGGACTGTGCTTTAGACCTTGAGGGAAAAGAAGTTATATATGCAAAGTTCTCAAAATGTGAGTTTTGCTTGGACTCCGTGGCATTCATAGGCCACGTGGTATTGAGTGAGGGTATTCAAGTGGATCCGAAGAAAGTGGAGGCAGTGCAAAGTTGGCCAAGACCATCCTCAGCTACAAAGATCCGTAGTTTTCTTGGCTTGGCAGGTTACTATCATTTTGTTGAGGGGTTTTCATCGATTGCAGCCCCTATGACAAGGTTGACCCAGATGGGTGCTCCAATCCAGTGGACGGAAGAGTGTGAGGCGAGCTTTCAAAAGCTCAAGACATCTTTGACTACAACCCCAGTTTTGATATTGCCTATAGGTTCGGGGTCTTATACTGTCTATTGTGATGCCTTGAGGTTTGGTCTTGGAGCGGTATTGATGTAGGACGGAAGGGTAATTGCATACGCATCCAGATGGTTGAAGTTACATGAGAAGAATTATCCTGTCCAAGATCTCGAGTTAAATGCTATCGTTCATGCCTTGAAAATCTGTCGTCATTATTTGTACGGTGTGCCTTGTGATATCTATACTGATCACCGAAGTTTACAGCATATATCCAAGCAGAAGGATCTTAATTTGCACCAGAGGAGGTGTTTAGAGATACTGAAGGACTATGATATCACTATTTTGTATCACCCGGGCAAGGCTAATGTGGTGGCTGATGCTTTGAGTCACCGGGCAAAGAGTTTGGGGAGTTTGGCTTATTTACCAGCAGCGGAGAGTCCCATGGCGATGGATGCTCAGGCCTTAGCCATCCAATTTATGAGATTGGATCTTTCAGAGCCCAGCCGGGTTCTAGCTTACGTGGTTTCTCGGTCTTCCTTATTTGATCGTATCAGGGAGCGTCAGTTTGATGACCCCTATTTGCTTGTCCTAAAGGACAAGGTTTGGCACGGTGATGCCAGAGATGTGACTATTAGTGATGATGAGGTATTGAGGATGCATGGTCGGATTTGTGTACCTAATGTTGATGGGCTTTAGGAGTTGATTCTAGAGAAGGCCCATAGTTCGCGATATTCCATTCATCCGGGTGCCGCGAAGATGTACCAGGATTTGAGGCAGCACTATTGGTGGAGGCGAATGAAGAAAGATATAGTTGGGTTTGTAGCTCGGTGCCTCAATTGTCAGCAGGTAAAGTGTGAGCACTAGAGACCGGGTGGGTTGCTTCAGCAGATCGAGATTCTGGAATGGAAATGGGAGCGGATCACCATGGACTTCGTAGTTGGACTCCCACGGACCTTGAGGAAGTTCGATGCCATTTGGGTAATTGTGGATCAGCTGACTAAGTCTACGCATTTCATTTTTGTGTGTACTACCTATTATTCGGAGCGTCTGGCAGAGATTTATATCTGGGAGATTGTTTGTCCGCATGGTATTCCAGTTTCCATCATTTCAGATAGAGGTACTCAGTTCACATCACGGTTATGGAGGGTCGTTCAGCATGAGTTGGGTACTCGGGTGGAGTTGAGAACATCATTTCACCCTCAGATGAACTGACAGTCCTAACGCACTATCCAGATTCTTGAGGATATGCTCCGTGCGTGTGTGATTGAGTTTGGGGGTCTTGGGATCAATTCTTGCCATTGGCGGAGTTTGCCTACAATAACAGCTACTAGTCCAGCATTCAGATGGCACCGTATGAGGCTTTATATGGTAGGCGGTGTAGATCCCCAATAGGTTGGTTTGAGCCGGGTGAGGCTAGATTATTGGGCACAGACTTGGTGCAGGATGCTTTGGAGAAGGTTAAGGTGATTCAGGATAGACTCCGTACAGCCTAGTCCAGACAGAAGAGTTACGCGAACCGGAAGGTTCGTAATGTTTCCTATTTGGTTAGAGAGTGGGTTCTACTTTGGGTTTCGCCCATAAAAGGGCGTTATGAGATTTGGGAAGAAAGGAAAGTTATGGGCGTTATGAGATTCGGGAAGAAAGGAAAGTTGAGTCCGAGGTTTATTGGTCCTTTTGAGATATTGTGGCATGTTGGGGAGGTTGCTTATGAGCTTGCCTTACCTCCTAGATTGGCAGGAGTTCATCCGATATTTCATGTTTTGATGCTCCGGAGGTATCATGGTGATCCGTCGCACGTGTTGGATTTCAGTTCAGTCTAGTTGGACAAGGATCTATCTTATATTGAGGAGCCAGTGGCGATATTGGACAGGCAAGTTCGAAAGCTGAGGTCAAAGAACATTGCATTAGTAAAGGTTCAGTGGCGGGGTCAGCCAGCTGAGTAGGCAACCTAGGAGACTGAGCAGGATATGCGCAACCATTACCCTCATCTCTTCACTACTTCAGGTATGTCTCTATGCTCGTTCGAGGACGAACGAATATTAAGTGTCGGAGGATGTAATGACCCGGCCGGTTGTTTTAAGAATTAACGCCCTGATCTCCTATTAACTGCATTCCCCGTGTTTGTTTCTGCTATTGTAAGTTGCTGGGAGGATTTATTTGGAGTTTCGGAGAGTTTGGGACACTTAGTCCCTAAATGAGAGCTTAAGCTTTAGAACTTGGACCGTAGTCGGAGAAGTGAGAAGACGACCTCAAAATGGAATTTCGACGGTTTCGTTAGCTCCGTTGGGTGATTTCGGGCATAGGGGCGTGTTCGGATTGTGTTTTGGAGGTCCGTAGCTAATTTAGGCTTGAAATGCCGAAAGTTGAGTTTTAAAGTTTCCGGTTCGATAGTGAGATTTTGATATCGGGGTCGAAATGGAATTCCGGAAGTTGGAGTAGCTCCATAGTGTTGAATGTGACATGTGTGCAAAATTTCAGGTCATTCGGACGAGGTTTGATAGACTTTTTGATCAAAAGCGTAAATTGAGAGTTTTTGGAGAACTAGGCTTAAATCCATGGTTAATTCGAATTTTCGAAGTTGTTTTAGGTGTTTAAGGATTGGTATAAGTTGGATAGTGGTATATGACTTATTTGTGATTTTGGTTTAGATCCCGGGGGCCTCGGAATGATTTCGGATGATTGATGGAAAGTTAGGAATTTGGAGTTCGAGCTGAAGTTTATGGTTGTTGTCATAACCGCATCTACGGTTGAGAGGCTGCAGGTGTGACTCCCGCAGCTGGGGAATCAAGCCGCAGAAGCGGCCAAGAGGAAGAGGAGTTGAAACCGCAGAAGCGGATGGTGTACCACACCTGCGGGACCGCAGATGCGGATTATGGGTCGCAGGTGCGGCAAAGGGGATTTAAGTGGAAACCGCATAAGCGGTTCCCTTGACCGTAGAAGCGGTCTCGCAGATGCGGATTTGCTAGGCAGAAAAATAAGAATTTCGAGGGTTAAGTTTCAAAAGTTAGAAAATTAATTTGGAGCTCGGGAGAGGGAGATTTTTGGAGGATTTTGAAGAGAAAATTAGTGGGTAATGATTCCTAATCACTTTCTAGTTATATTCCTATAATCTAATCTTAGTTTTGTCATTCAATTTCGGATTTGGGATGAAAATGAGGGGGGGGAATTGGAGAAAGTTCTTAGACTTAAATTTTGAGTTTCGATTGAAAGTTTGACATTGGATTTGGATAATTTTGGTATGGTTAGAATCCTGAGAGTATGAGGTTTCTGAAAATGTAAATTTTACCAGATTCCGAGATATGGGCCCGGAGGGCGTTTTGGTTATTTTACCTAATTTTGCGTATTAGCTTAGAATTTATTTGTAGAATCAGTTACTTGAAGTGTTATTTGCATTATGCAATTGAATTGAATAGATTTGGGCAATTTGGAGTTGAGTACTCATGGCAAGAGCGTGGTTTTGGGTTGATTTTGAGCCGGTTCGAGGTAAGTGACTTGCCTAACCTTGTGTTGGGAAACTCCCCTTAGGATTTGGTATTATTGATATTTGAAATGCCTTGTACGTGCAGTGACGAGTGCGTACTTGTGCTAATTATTGAAAATCCGATTTTCATTAAGTAATATAATTGTGTTTCTTTTCCTGTTTATACTACTTGCAATTTAAGCCTGTTGTTAGCTTATAGAAGCATGTCTAATTGACCTAATTGTCTTACTTGATCAAACTGCTTTATTTGGATTATGTGCAGCATACTAGGCTAGAAATATGTGTTTTACCTTGGTATGGAATTTGAATTGAACTATGTATTCTTCTTGTTGTTGCTGTGTGTTTACTTTGGGACTACGGGATGGTATCCCAGGAGATCCCCCTGTATGTTTACTTTGGGACTACGGAACGGTATTCCGGGAGATCCCCCTGCACATTTACGTTGGAACTACGGGACTGCACCCGGTAGATTTTCCCAGTACTGAGTATTTACATTTGGGACTACGGATCGGTATTTCGGGAGATCCCCGCACATTATGAGTTGGACTACGGGATGGTATCCGGGAGATCTATTGGATATTTACATTTGGGGCTATAGGATGGTATCCTAGGAGATCTCCGGATGTTATCTCTGTGTTGAGTTGTATTCCTTTCCGTGATTATTTCGTCTCTGTTATATTTGTTGTTGTTCTTTCCATCTTGTGTTACTTCTTACTGTTGCACTTATTATACTGTCTTATTCTACATTGTTATACCTTGTATTTCATTTATCCTCAGTAGGGCTCTGACTTTCCTCATCACTACCCGATCGAGGTTAAACTTGGCACTTATTGAGTACCGTTGTGGTGTACTCATGCCCTTTATGCGCATGTTTTTTCATGTGCAGAATCAGGTACTTCCACTTAGTCTTATCATCCTTGAGGCGAGGCGCTTTTGAAGAGACTTCGAGGTATATATGTCGCGTCCGCAGACCGAGGAGTCTCTTTCTATCTTTCTGTTCTAGTATAGCCCTTTTGTATTTTCCTTTTGATAGACACTTCTGGAGTTAGAGCTTTTATGTATCTCTTAGCTTGTGATTCATGGGGTTCCGGATTTTGGGAGTGTTAGGTTGAGATTCTTGCACTGTTATATGCCAGGCGGCATCTTAAACACTATTTCATTTTGTTATCTCGGTTTTTAATTATTTTCTTTCCGCATTGTTCTTTTTCCACATTTGTTAGGCTTACCTAGTCGTAAAGACTAGGTGCCGTCATGATAGTTCACGGAGGACGAACTAGGGTCGTGACAAAAGTCTGTTTGGCCAAATTGTCAAAAATTACTTATTTTGAAAGCGCTTTTTTCAAAAGTACTTTTGAAAAAATAGTTTGTGTTTGGTCAATTCATTTAAGAAGTAATTTTTGTAACATTTGGTAAACAAATTGTGTTTGATCAATCTCTCTCAAAAGTATTTTTGAGTGTTAAATTACTAAAAAGGATAGTACCAAGGTCTTATAATTTTTTTAAAGAAAAAAATAAACTTAAATATTTATCATAATAAACTTTTATTATTTTTTATTTTATCTAATTAAAATATAAAATATAAAGTAAACATACATATTAAAGATTTAAATCAATTTAACATATATAGTTATACTAAAACATATAATATTATCTAGTATAATTACTTATTGACGTCATTTAGGATGAATTAGAAGGCTATTCCACAAATTACTATATATTGATAGTCCACCATGAAATAATAAGCATTAGGTGTTGAAAAGCACTTTTAAGTGATGAAACTGATTTAATAAATAAGCAATTACGTGTTTGGATAAAAGTGCTGAAATTAATAATAAGCAATAACTCTTTGATTAAAAAGTGAAGATAAACTCTTTTTATGTTAAAATGACTTAAATGGCCTTATAACAATTTACATTACTAAAAGCGTCATTTTCTCCAAATTTTTAGAGTAGGAATCTTACTTGAGACTAACCGTTAATACGAGTCACATATGTATAACAATATGAAGAAGACAAGTGAATTTTGTTATCTCAATTTGCCGACAGAAATCCGAAGAATTGCAGAGGCACGAGATTTTTCGGTTTTGAAGAACTAGGAAAGAGTGAAACTATACGAGAAGTTTTGTTTTAAAAAGAACTATTTTAGGGATAGAATAGTAAATATTTTTGTCAAACCTGAAGTGTTTATAAGCTGAAATTTGATAAGTTGGGGGAGACCAACTTATGGTTTTTGGTTTATTTTTGGCTTATAAGCACTTAACTTATAAGCACTTTTAATTTTACCAAACACGTAGATAAGCCAAAAAGTGCTTATAAGCCAGTTTGACCAGCTTCTAAGCTTAGCCAAACACCCTCTATATATTGATCGTCCACCATGAAATAATAAGTAAAGTTACTCACATATGATAATATTTCTTAATAATTTCATCTCTAATTCTATCACAACGCCTCCATATTAGTAGAAGATTTGCCTTGCATTTCTAAAGGAATACCAAAAGCCGTATTTCCTTCCTTAATCTCTGCAGTAATGTCTTCATTAGCATAATAATTAAATTTTCTATCGGCAGAAGAATGTTGTCGGATGAAATTATGCATAACCGTTATAGTTGTAACAAGATGATTCTGAGTGTCGTCAAACTTGAAATATGACATTGAGCGTAAAATAGAAATAATTTTAAATACATAAAAATTATAGTTTTCGAAAAAAATAGTTAAGTATGTATAAATTCAAATTCAAAAAGAGTAACTAATTATTAACAACACATAATGCATAATTTAACTTTTTTAAATTTAAATTCAAAACAAATTATTACCTAACCTAACTAACTTGGTCCTAAATTGCTAAGTGATCTATTGTGAGACTGTCACTTGGCTTATTGTGAAAGCTTTTTCTTCTCTTTTTAATAACTTATGCGATCCAATTGTAAATTTATTACCTATTTTTAGGTAACTTTCACAAATTAGATTTGACAATTATTTTAAAGATTCGGGAATTAATAGCCTATAACAGAAGAAATATAAATAATAATTTGTAGGAAGGGAATTGATAATCAAAGAAGGATGTAGACAATTTACTTTACTGTGAAAAAAGAAGAAGATAATTTAGAAAGTTATAAGACATTACACAAAGAAAAAATCAAAAACAAGAAAAAAAGAAGAAGTTGGAAAGTCAAAAACAAGAAAAGTCAAAAAGAAGTTGGAAAGTTACAATATATTCACGTATATACAACAACAACAACAACAACAACCTAGTGTATTCCCACAAATGGGGTTTGGGGAGGGTGAAATGTACGCATCCTTACCCCTACGTTGGGCGGACAGAAAGGTTATTTCCGATAGACCTTTATCTAGAGAAAAAATGAAAGAACTACTGATATCAAGTAATAACAGTACTAGATATTTAGAAAATTGAGACTAAGATAGCAAGATACAAGATGACAGAAGCACTGATAACAAGTAATACAATACAAGATATGTAGTAATAGCCATCTAAGAACAAAGTAATACCACACTAACACTAATACTACTGAAACAAGAAGACATGGGGAAACACTCGACTGCCTACTAACCTTCTACCCTAATCCTCAACCTCCACACCCTTCTATCAAGGGTTATGTCCTCGATTAGCTCAAGTTGTCCATGTCCCGCCTGATCACCTCTCCCCAAGACTTCTTTGTCATACCTCTGCCCCTCCTCTGACCCCCCAAGGATAACCTTTCACACCTCCTGAATGGGGCATCCGTGCTTCTCCTTTTAACATGCCTGAACCATCGAAGCCTCGCCTCTCGCATCTTATCCTCCACAGGGAATGCTCCCATCTCCTCCCTAATAACTTCGTTCCTATTTCTATCTAACCGAGTATGCCCACACATCCATCCCAATATCCTCATTTCTGCAACTTTCATCTTCCGGATATGGGAGTTCTTGACTTGCCAACACTCTGCCCCATAAAGCACAGTCGGTCTAACCACTACTTTGTAGAACTTACCTATATATATATATAAAAAAAAAAGAATGGTAGAAACTAGAAACAAAAAAGAAAAAAAAAGGCTTAAATTAGTAAGAGATAATATATATATATATATATATATATATATATATATATATATATATATATAATTTTAAAAGAATGGTAGAAACTAGAAACAAAAAAAGAAAAGAAAAGGCTTAAATTAGTAAGAGATAATAACGAAAATTATAAATTTATGGCGAGGATAGTTTTGTCTTGAATAAATTAATTTTCTACTTTTGTTTCTTGGAAGAAGCTAAAATTTTCTACTTCTTTCCAAAAGCAGAAAAACTGCTTCTGCTGGCCAAAAGTTTTTCTTCGTCTTGGCCAAATAACTTGAAGTTTTTAAAAAGTACTTTTTTTTTGGTTTGGGGGAGGAGGGGTACTTTTGACCTTCTAAAAGCTTGGCCAAACAAGCTCTAGTAAATATATTTTTATCAAAAAATATATTTTATTGATTAACATCCAACGGCTCCAAGTTCATTGCTAAGATGGGAGATTTTCAAGCCTAATTTTTACTGGACCATCTTGAACACAAATACCATCTTCAAATAGGGATATGCAAAGATTTATGTACATACCATGAGCTATCTTTCTAAACTCGCCGAAGCTAATGCTTTTCCTCACTTACCTAAACAAACTAATCATGATAGTGATTAGTCCCAATCCTTCACATATTCATTGCTCATTCATCTGCTCATCTAGGATGACTATAACATGCTGAATAATTTTTTCACACCTCATGTTTATACCAAACAAATAAATATATATGTCATATAATATTTTAATACTTAACCTTGATAAATTAATGTGATTTGGCAGAAACACTAGATGTGGGTGAGTACTCACGTGATGAGATACTTTTCCGACGGTCTTGCAAGCCTAGCATGTTTCTCATCCTCCTTCAAACTCCAACACACTCGATTGCTGTAAATCTTTTTGAAGAACTAAATCTACTTCTTGTGATGTTGCCGGAAAGGTTAAGCTTTGTTGGAATTCTTTATTTCCGGCCAACTTATTTCTCTCTATCTATTTCCCTTTTGGATCTTGACAGCTTCTCTTTTTTTGCTAACGTGACTGACTTCTTTCATTAATTTTATTTGCCACATCAACAAAGAAGTGATATTCATGCATTTTAGTTCCTCGAAATTGTTAGATATGTGCTCAACATGCAACCTTTCAACATGTAGCGTTCATAGATTAAACTCCTAGATTATGTCTTTAAATATAAAAAAGTTTGATTAGTTTAAGAGACTATACACGTATCTACCTATTTTTTTGGCACACTAAAAAATACTAAATAGAAAAATAAAAAGAATTCATAAGTTACATTACTTAAATCTGTGAAGAACAAAAACTATATATCCTTAATCGCGTCTTCTAAAATGAGCAACTCCTCTTCCTTTATATTTTTGACAACAAGAATGCAATTTGCTCAACTTTTAAGATCTTTATAAACTAGTTGTTCTACTAATTTAGCTATTGTTTGATATGCTATAGAGGCTTGAGGTAAGTTCCATCTTATCTCGCTATCCCGCTATTTTTTTTTTTTTGGTTCAAGAGATAACTATTATATTAAGTTAAAGTAGAGTAGTACAAGGAGCGTTTGAAAGCATAGAAACTAACCTAAGGGGGCGACCTAGTGATGGGTAGTTACAAAAGGGGGATCTGAGGAAATTACTACTACTATTAATATCCATACTTCGCAAAATGCAAAAAGGTTGGCTAAGAGGATTTTGTGAACAGGTTGTGTGCTGGAGAACTAGTTGTGTAACCCTTCTAACAAAAAGTGTGCCTAAGTGATCATCCTCCAAAGCTGGTTGTACAAAAGGCGGGGGTTGAGTAAAAACAATGATGCCATCAGTGTTATCCATATGGTTGTCATACTTTGCTAGCAAGTCAGCTATTTGGTTTTGCTCCCTATATATATAAAGTATGATAGGATCATCCGGTTGCTCGAGCAAAAACCTGCAATCATGTATAAGATTAGCATAAAAAGGATGCGAGGTTTGTAATATATTAATTTATGTTTGAGATTCTAGGTTCACTTCGAGAGGTTTGTATCCGTGATTATAAGCCAATTGCAATCCATGATATAGCGCACATAGTTTAGTTTCAACACTCCCATGAGAGATGTGATGTCCTGAAAAGCCGATGGGCCAGTTACCCATGGAGTCATGTAGGACACCGCCAATCCCGCCCTGACTAGTAACCATCATTGTTAAGTTTGAAATGAGTAGCACCGGGGGGGAGGGGGGTGCTATTGAAGTTGTGTGGGTATACGACTATGTGAGGACGGCGGTAAAACAACAATATGGGAGAATTCAACCACCATGTTAAGGATATGAGAGGAAGAATGCAGTTTTGTAGGTGAGCGAAAAATAATGGCATTTTGAGCAAACCAAATATGCAGAGACATAACGGTATGAGAATGGAATTAGGGATATTCAGGAAATTTGGAACATCAGTGTGTAAGATAAATTGTTGTAGCCATTGAAGAGGAGAGTCGTCAAGCGCCTAGAGTCCAGCATGTTTCAGAAGCATTTGTAGATCAACCCAAGTTGGTGTGTTTGCGGGACATTCTAGAAGGAAATGTTCAATAGTTTCTATACTAGTGCGACATCGGGCAAGAACATCTGTGTTTAGTATGACGAGATGATAATAATATGCACCAGAGGGAGGCAATGATGGTTGTAGAGCCAGAGGAAATATTTAATTTTGGGAGGTAACTGAAGTTTTCAGATCCATGTGAAAAAGTATCTAGAGAGGGGCGGAAGTAAATGGTGGTAGAGTGATTTGGTGGTTCATGAGGGCCCAAGCGTATGAGTCTGGGGAATGTGTGTAGGAATGGATATGTATACTAAGAATATTTTGGAGTAGTGGAGTCGATAGTTCGAAGGGGAGGGATGTAAAATCCCAATGACCATGGGATAAATAGGTAGAGACAGTATTGGTATATGCATTATGAAGAAGGGGCTCAATTAAGGAGTTGTGAATGGGCGTATTGGAAGGTATTCAAGAGTCTGTCCAAACGTTAATAAGAGTTTCGTTATCCAGGATCCATTGTATTCCTTGTTGATAAAGGTGACGGCCAGTAATAAGGTTTGCCCAAATGAAAGAGCCACCGGTGGTTGCATTACGTCTATGATAGAAATATTTATGTAGGAGTGTGGCAGCCCATAATGAAGTTGGCTGATTGAGTAATCTCCAAGCTTGCAAGGTCTCATTTTTTAGTTGGAGTTGTTGGATGTCCAGGCCCCCATATTGCTACGGGATAGTCATTGTGCTCCATTTGTGAAAATGAATTTTTTTTCTTATTGGAAGTTGTCCCCCACTAAAAGTTACGCTGGTACCTTTCTAGGTGATGAATGATAGATTGAGGAATTTTTATATATTGCATTATGTAATTTGGTAAGCTGTTAAGGGTGGAGTGAATGAGAGTGGTGTGATTGGCTATACTAAGGAAGTTTGTTTTCCAACTGACAAGCTTTGTCTTAAAGTTGTCAAGAAGAGATTGAAAATCTCATTTTGGTGGTCGGAATGTGAAGATGGGAGAGTTGAGGTATTTTTCCGGGGGAGTTCCTTCAGGAATGGAGATGGAGGTAAGAATTTTTTTTTTTTATCTCAAGTGGTGCAATTTTTAGAGAAAAAGTTTTTTGACTTTTGAAATTAATCTTTTGGCCCAATAGGTTGAATTCATTAAGCTTATCAATGATGCCATGATAATTATTGGCTAAAGTAGTAGATGTAAGATCAATATTGTTCGCGAAAAATAGATGAGAGAGTGGTGGTCCATGTCGATATAAACGAATAAGATGCCATACTTGATAATCTACTATCATATCAATTTTTTTGTAAGTAATTCCATACATAGTATAAATAAGTATGGTGATAAAGGATCTTCCTAGAGAATTCCACATGCGCGAGTAAAAAAAGAAGTGGGAGAACCATTTATAACGATTGATGTGGAGGTAGTGGTGATACAAGACATGATAAGATTGATGAGTGGGGGAGGAAATTGAAAGTATTGGAACAAAAGATTATTCTATATGATCATATGTCTTTCAAGGTCCAGTTTTTGAAACATGTAGCTAGTCTTAGCCTATTTATCTCTAAAAATGCTTAGAAAGCAGCATCTACAATCTGAGTCTTCCTACTGGCAATCTGGCATCAATATACAATTTATTATTTCCTGCGTAAGGAGGAGATCAAGTTATTAGTTTAGCTTTTTTAGATATAGAGATTTGTTTAGGGAACACTTCAACAATTTCCCTAGCATATATGAAGGATCCTCCATGAATCTTATTTTATAAGATGATTATATTCCATAATTTGCTTAGACTTTAAATATGTCAATAATATGTGAATAATCTTCCTTATTATCATCATATAATTTCGTATTTTGGTGATTAATTATCTTATAGGTGAGTCTAAGCTTTCTTAATATAAGTTTATGATGTTGAAATGGAAAATCGAATATTTTATCTTATATATTGTCCAACTTCTATCATTTGGAAGAATGACATCTGTTAGGATCGAAAATAACAAGGTTGTCATGTGGAAGCTAATAAAGAAAATCTTGAATATGATAAACTAGACGACAAAAAAGAAAATATACTATAAAAGAATATTATGACAAGGTTTGGTCAATTGACCAGCATATTAGAAAACTAATATAAAAGAAAATAAAAAAGCTATTGAGAGAAAAGACTCCTCCTAAATAAGACCCTTTCAAGGATTATATTGTGGATATTATTGTGTTGTTGTGTGAAGGAGGGATCCTCAATCTATAGAGGTCCAAAATCTTTTTTTTCAAGAATAAATATGTCAAATATGAAAAGAATATATATTATATTTTCCTTTTAAAAAAAGTAAATCAATTAAGATAAATATTTTACCATTTCTTCAAGTGACAAGTAAATCCAAATATGCAAAAAAAATCAGGGCAAACCCAATAATTCTCCCCTTTGGCCTAAATTTTCTTGACAGAATCTTGATCCACTTTCTTTACATAATCTTCATCGCTGCTGCTTGTCATGGTTAAGAATAGGGATGGGTTGAAAATTGAAGCCATGTGCGTTAAAGTAAGCACATGTTTAAATTTACTAGAGCCCTATATTAAAAGTGAACAAGATTAAAAGTAGAACCCATGCGTTAAAATTAAGAGCCCGTTTGGACATAAGAAATTTTTTCCTTTTTTTTCAATTTTTTTTACTTTTTTCCGAAATCAGCGTTTGTTCATAAAATTTTCAATTTTCACTTGAAGATGCATTTTGGAAATTTTCGAAAATTTGAAAAACTCAAAAAAATTGTTTTTCAAAATTTTCATTCAAATCATTCACATAACTTCAAACAACCCAAAATTATATTCATGGCCAACACACAACTCTAGATTTCAAATACCATTTTCACTTTAAAAAAATTTCCCCTCCTATTTTGGAATTTTACAATTCTTATATCCAAACGCCCACTAAGTATGCGTTAAAAATTGGAGCTCATGCGCTATAAGTAGGCAATATTTAAAAATTGAAGCTCATCCATTAAAAGTAAGCATGAGTTAAAAATTAGAGCTCATACGTTATATGTGAGCATGAGTTGAAAATACTTTTTATTTTTAAATATGAAAAAATGGGTTTGTTGGATATATGGTTGAAAATTTATTTTCACATGTAATATTCTGAATATTTTTTTTTGTGAACTTTTTTCCCATTATCGTCAAATTGATTGCAACTTGATTTGAATCTGTCTTGAACATATCTTCACCTTGCTGATACCACTTATTGAGATCGAAAATAATAAGGCATTATATGAAGGTTGATAAAGCAAATTTTAAAGACGATAAAACAGACAACAAAAGAAAAAATATATTATAAGAGAATATTATGTTGTTGTTGTGTGAAGAAGATATTCTTAAGGGATTTTTTCTTTCCTATACCATATATGAAACTTTATTACCAAATATATGCATAGTTTCTAATTTACCCGTCATGTTCACACTATTTCTACAATTATTATACCATTCATTAAATATTACATAATTATTAGTAGTTGAATCTTCCTAATTAGGCGCGCTACAAATCAGGAACAGAATATTCTAATTGATTTAGCAACCTTCGGATAAAATTAGAAACGGAAATCCTTTATCTTCAATTTAAAATTAAATTACATAGACTCTTTTCTGCAAAAACTCTGTTCTTCGATATTTTTCCTTAAACCACAAATCAAAAAAAGACAAAATCGTCAACAAATTCGAATCAAATTGTAGAAATCAGTTCTGCAAAAAGCTCAGTTCGTTGACTTTTTTCCTCAGTCCACTGATCAAAAAAGCGACAAAATATTCAACAAATTCAAGTCAAATTGTAGAAATCAATTCTGCCAATACTCTGTTCTTCGTCTTTTTTTCTTAATCCAAAAAATCAAAAAAGCGACAAAATATTGAACAATACCTCAGCAACAACACGCAATCATGTCCAAAATCTCAATCATGCTACAATTAAATGGGAATTGGGATAACTATGGCAGATTTAGAGATTTTCAAGTTGATGTCATTGTGCTCGATGAGGATGCAAGTTACAGTATGTTGATTTCTACAATTGCAGAGCAATTAATGATTGATACTTCGGAAAAAATTGTAGAAATCAAATACATTGTGAATGAGAATTGTCCTACAATGGAGATTAGGACGATATTGGGGTTCGTGTGTATATGGAGACAAAAAAGGAGAATAAAAACTTAGGATCGTATCCGTTATTTATAAGTGTACGAGATTTCAATATGGAATTGACTATTACCAATGAGAACACAAGTGCAGGTTTGTTATGTTTCAAATTCTATGGAAGTCTGATTTTACGGTAATATCTATAAAATTCCTACATTTATCTACAAATAAACTACATATCAGTTTTAGGATGTATAAAGCAATATTGTTTTCATGATTACCTACAAAATTACTACATTTATACTACAATTAAACTACAATCTATGTTGAAAAAATGTTGACTACAAAATTTTTCTCTTCATCTACAATTTTTCTACAAAAATTCTACAAATATACTACAAATCAGTTTAAGTATGTATAAAGCAGTATTATTTGTAAGGGTATCTACATAATTACTACATTTCTACAATCTATGTGGAAAAAAATGTTGACTACAAAATTTTCTCTTCATCTACAATTTATCTACAAAGATTCTACAAAATTGTAATGACACTGTTTATCTTTATTTTCATCCAGGTTTGTCTGGGACAATAAAGTTACTTGATATGTCAGCCTCTCCCGTCATAGAGGAATATCAAAGTGAAATAATAACTGAAGGTACACAAAGTGTTATCGAAGAAGGACAAGTGTATCAAGACAAGCAAACAATTGCAACTGCAATGAAGTACTATTTTGTCATGCACAAGTACCAATTCATGGTTAAAAAATCTAGCCACACAAGGTATGAAGATATTAATGGTGAAAAGATCATTATAAACAGTATTTTCCTTGTGATATGTGTTTTTCAAACATTATAGATGAAAAGCAGTTATATTGTATAATGTGTTACTTTATGTTAAAACAGTCATTTTGTTACATCTACATTGATAACCTGTATTATAAATGTATTTTTTTTGTAGTTATTGGCTTATATGCGTTGGAGAAAACTGTAATTGGCACTTCAAGGCAACATCAATTAATGATTCTGCAATGTTCAAGATCAGGAGTTTCAACCGACAACACACATGCACCTTAATGGACGATACATTCATACAACGCAAACGTATTGCAGTTGTAGTTGGTAGCATGGTCATTCCAAAATATTGTGATCCTAAGACAGTTTATACGCCAAAGGACATACAAACTGACATGTTGTCCCAACACGGAGAGAACCTAAGCTACATGCAAGCATGGAGAGCAAAGGAAAAGGCTTTACAGTTTTTGAGAGGTCATCGGGCTGACTCCTACAGCAAATTACCAAAATATTTTTATATTCTTGAGAAGACGTATCCTGGTTCAGTTGTTAAATTGAAGAAGACAGCAGATGAATACTTCTTATATGCATTTGTTGCTCTTTGTACATCAATAAGTGGTTGGGAATATTGTAGACCAGTAGTAGTGGTTGATGGGACATTCTTAAAGTCAGCCTATTGGGAGATTATGCTGACAACAAGCACAATGGATGCAACAGGTAAAATTGTAGTTATTTTGTAAGCATTTTATAAATTGTAGATACTTTGTAGATATATTGTAGTTTATATGTATTTATGTTTTTATATGCATTTTTAAAGCTGCCAGTTAATTATTTTTTGACTAATAATGTAGGTACAATATTGCCTTTGGCATATGCTGTGGTTGATTCGGAAAACGACGCATCGTGGAAGTGATTTTTTGAGCAATTCAAGCAAGCATATGGTAAAAGAACTTCAATGTGTGTTGTTTCATATAGGAATGAGAGTATCCTGAAGGCAACATCAATTGTCTATCCGGGCGTGCCACACTACTCTTGCATGTGGCATATTTGGACAAATATAAGGGCAAAGTTCAAGAAGGGTCATCTACAATTAAATGAAATGTACTTTGCTACAACACGGTCATACACTCTAGATGAATTTAATGAAAGGATGTCGAAGATTGAAGAGATAGACTCGCGTGTTAAATCATACCTCTATGATATTAGCTATCATATATGGTCAAGAGTACATGCAACGGTGAATAGAACTTGGACTATGACATCAAACATTGTAGAGTCATTGAATGTTGTAACAAAAGATGCAAGAGAGCTGCTAAATTTGACCTATTAGAGTATATGAGGACACTTCTTGAACGTTGGACAAACGAGAAGTTATTGAAGGCAAAGGGTACTTTCACATTCCTTGGGTCCAAATTCAACAAAGAATTGGAGAACAACAGAACATTATCTCAGAAACTTAGGATAAGATATGTTTATTTTGTGCAGAAAAATAATATTTTAATATACAATATTTCCAGATTGTAGATAAATTGTAGACAAATCGTAGTTAATTTGTAGATTGTAGATAATTTGTAGATAATCTATTTTTATGATTGTAAATATTTTTCTTTCTATTTGTTATGTAATTGTAGGTGAGGGCTTCAACAAATCATATCCATACTGTGATAGATGGTGTGAAGCGGTACATTGTGTGTCTTGAAAGCAAGAAATGTAGTTGTGGCCAGTTCCAACTTGATGAACTTCCATGTGTGCATGCTTTGGCAGCTTTAAGGCACAGGAATGAAACTTATAAAAACTATTTCTCCCAGTATTACACAAAGGAGAGTCTACTGCGTACGTATGAAATACCAGCAAATCCCCTTCCTGATGAAAGCAAATGGAATGTGCCACAACATATATCTGATGAAGTAGTAAATCCATCTACGGGAGAGAAAGGGCAGCCAGGAAGACCTCAAAAGGAAAGATACAAAACATATGATGAACTAAAGTCAAAGAAGTACAAGGTGTCATGTGACAACTGTGGAGGTAATGCTGCTCGGTGGGCCGGGCCTGAACCGGACCGGACCGGGCCCGCGGTCCTAACGGGCCTGGTGGGCCGGTCCTGGGTGGGCCGGTCTTGGTGGGCCTCTGAGCCCGTCACGGGCTGGTCTCCATGGTTGAGCCCACGAGCCCGGGACCGTTTGGCCCGGGACCGGCAGGCGGGCCTGGGCCGGTCCTGGCGGGCCCAACGGCTATTTTTCAAAAAAAAAAAAAAAAAAATCAAACGGCCATATTTAAAATCTAGCCGTTTGGGCTGAAAATATGACCGTTTTTTAAGTTAAAAAATGGCCATTTGGCCCCCAAACTTTATTTTAACCCCAAACTTTATATAATTACACTTTTCCCCATTTCTCAACTATAAATACCCCCTCATTCTTTCATTTTTATTCACCAATTCATCAATATCTCTCAATATCTCTCAATCTCTCTCAATCTCTCTACTACAATTACTTAATTTATTGTTGAAATTTCGTGAAAAATTGTGAAGTTGTTGAATTGAAGTTTTCAAGTGTTCAACGATTTTCAATTTTCAAGAAGTTGTTCGGCAATCCGGTAAACTCGTTTCAACTCTTACTTTTTTAGAATATATTTTTGTGTGGTTTAGTTTGCATAATTATAATTAATATGGCATTTACTTTGAAAAAAATGTTTGGTAAAGGAAAAGATAAAACCGGTGAAAGTAGTGGCCAACCAACTACCCTTCCCCCGGCTCCCCGACCTAGAAAAGATAAGCAAGTTGAAAGTAGTCGCCAACCTAGACGTCCTCCTCCTTCCGTAATTCTTGATAGTGATCACCCTTGTTTTCAATTTACCGATAGTGAATTTTATCATAATGTTGCACCAGGTGATAGATTAGATGATGAAATTATGAATGCTCTTTATCCTAATGAAACCATCTTAGAAAATAATGAGGAAAATGAGGATGATGATGAAACTCAAGCACCGGATTTAGATGATACACCTACTAGTCCTCTTAATAACCCAAGTGATGCACCGGTCGACCCACCTGTAGAAACTCCTACTTTTAATAGAGAACCTGCTAAACGCTTAGAAACATCATTAGTTTGGAATTTTTTTACTCAAGTAAGAGAAAAAATAAGGCTAAGTGTAAAACTTGTGGGAAATTAATGTCGCATAAATATGTAGGAGACCGTAGCGGCACAGGTAGTTTGACTAGGCACATAAAAACACACCCTAGAGATAAGGCTAGATTTTTTCAAATGAAAGCGCATCTAGAGGGGACAAGTGTAGATTCTGCGATTAACCCTAGTACAGGTTCAAATCTAGCAGGAATTAACACTGTCACTGGAGGTATTTTATATTACGATCCAAATAGAGATCGTGAAGAATTAGCAAAGATGATTACTGTTATGTGCTTACCTTATACTTTTGCTTCTAATCCTAATTGGGTTCATTATATTAGAAGAGTGTTTAATCCTACTTATAAAGGTTGGCCTCGCGCAACAGTTAAGAGTGATATTTATAAATTCAAACATGAATATGAACAATATTTGCGTTATTTATTTACTCATATACCTAATCGGATTTCTATTACTACTGATATTGGTAGAAGTGGTAATGATTGTGATTACCTAACTGTTACAAGTCATTGGATAGATGAAGAATGGATAATGCAAAAACGCATAATTGCATATAGAATAATTAATTCGCGTCACACAGGTAAATTTATAGCTAACACTGTTGCAGATATTTGTAGATATTTTTGCTTTAGCGATAAAATAATAGCAATTTCAATGGATAATGCTTCTAGTAACACCAGTGCTATAGGCATGCTTACAACAACACTAAATCCTGCATTTACTAATATATTCCATGTTAGATGTATTTGTCATATTTATCATTTAATTGTCGGTGATGGTATGCGAATATTAAACATAGAAATTGAAAAGGTTAGAATGGCTCTTAATTGGCTTTTTTATTCAAACCGTAGAAGTAGACTTAGAGAGTATTTTAAAAAATGTGATGAATATGGCCTTAGAGAAAGAAAGGTTCCTAAACCTTGCCCGACTAGATGGAATTGTATGTACGAAAGTTTAGTAGTAGCATATGAATATAGAAACCCAATTAATGCAACGTTTAATTCTCGGGTAGGTGGTGAAGATGATGATGAAATGCTTACCACTCAAGATTGGACTAATGTTAAAATTCTTTTAGATTTTTTAGAACATTTTCAAATTGCAACAAATGCATTTTCTGGGCAATATTATCCTACTATTTCAAACTGTTTAGTTTATATTGCAGCACTATCTGATTTGTTTGTTGAATTTAGTGAGGGTGAGGATATTTATGAACTTGCTATAAATGAAATGAAACAAAAGTTTAAAAAATATTTTTTTCCTATCCCTCCTATTTATGGTCTTGCTGCAATGCTAAATCCTACAATGAAATTGGGAGGTCCTCATTTTTGGTATTCAAATATTTATAAGGCTTTAGATCTTTCAAATGAGGAAATTGCGACACTTGCAGATGCAAAAGCTTCAATTAAGATTAACGCTCAAACTGTTTATAATGCTTATCAACTTGCCTTAGAGCATGCTAGGCCAACTATTCCAACCCCTACTTCGTCTAGCTCACAATCCTCTAAAAGAGTTGCGGGCTTAAAAGCTCTTAAATCTTGGACGGAGTTCAGGGGGTCTCAAGGTGAAAATTATGATGAAACTTCACATCTAAATGAGCTTCAAGTTTATTTGTCTCAGGGACTTGAAAAGGAGAATCCAGACGGCTCTTTTGATCTTTTGGAATGGTGGAAGGCAAGGGAAAAACATTTTCCTGTTCTTGCAAGGATGGCTCGGGATATTTTATCAATTCAAGCTTCAACTGTTGCATTAGAGAGCGCTTTCAGTCAAGCAAGACTGCAAATAGGTGATCATAGAGCGTCTATGAGGGATAGCTTGGAAAAATCAGTATTGTTTAGAGATTGGATCCGCTCGGAAAGAAGAAACTTTGGAATTGCAGAAGCACAACCGGCGATAGATGAAGCTTATGAAGAAATGATAGCGGAACTTACGGAGGATTCGGCTTCGCCCGGAAGTGGTGATGAACAAGCTTCTTTTCCACCACCGCCAACGCAACCTCCTCCGAACCTTGAAGGATTTATGAGATTTGTTAGAGATAATACATAGAATAATATGTAACTTGTATTTTGGCACATCTTCCTTAGTTTTTTTCCTTCTAATGGTGGTATTAGTACCTTGTTGTGCTCATTCCATTGGGGGAAGGATGACTAAGAAAGATATGTCATTTTTTGGTAATAAAATTTATTGCTTCTACCCATGAGCTTCTTTTCGCAATATTTCTTTGTCTATACTTAGAATTATTTATAAGCTACAATATATACATAATATACAATATATATACTACAAGAAAATATATTTATAAGCTACAATATATACATAAGATACAATATATATACTACAAGAAAATATATAAGAGAATATATATACATAAGATACAATATAATATACTACAAGAAAATATATTATGCTACAATATATACATAATATACAATATATATACTACAAGAAAATATATTTATAAGCTACAATATATACATAAGATACAATATATATACTACAAGAAAATATATAAGAGAATATATATACATAAGATACAATATAATATACTACAAGAAAATATATTATGCTACAATATATACATAATATACAATATATATACTACAAGAAAATATATTTATAAGCTACAATATATACATAAGATACAATATATATACTACAAGAAAATATATAAGAGAATATATATACATAAGATACAATATAATATACTACAAGAAAATATATTATGCTACAATATATACATAATATACAATATATATACTACAAGAAAATATATTATTATGCGAATATATATACATAAGATACAATACATATACTAAAAGAAAATATATAAGAGAATATATATACATAAGATACAATATAATATACTTCAAGAAGTGATATTTATGCATGACAATTTAGTGTTTTACTATTGTTTTGTTATTTTCTTTTTCGTCAAGCACTTTAATAATTAGATATACATATATACTACATATATATTTTTAATATAGCCATGATACTACAAGAAATTGTCTTAAAAAAAAATAAAAAAAAGCCCGCTAGGCCCGCGAAGCCCACGAGCCCGGCCCGTTAAGCACAGGACCATGTGGGCTTAGGCCCGTCACGGGCCGGTTCCACCCATTAGGCCCACGAAGACCGGGACCGCCAGAGCCCGGGACCACGAAGCCCGGGACCGCGAGGCCCGGCCCGTTAGGCCCACTAAGGCCCGGGCCCGGGCCCGGGACAATATACAATATTTCCAGATTGTAGATAAATTGTAGACAAATCGTAGTTAATTTGTAGATTGTAGATAATTTGTAGATAATCTATTTTTATGATTGTAAATATTTTTCTTTCTATTTGTTATGTAATTGTAGGTGAGGGCTTCAACAAATCATATCCATACTGTGATAGATGGTGTGAAGCGGTACATTGTGTGTCTTGAAAGCAAGAAATGTAGTTGTGGCCAGTTCCAACTTGATGAACTTCCATGTGTGCATGCTTTGGCAGCTTTAAGGCACAGGAATGAAACTTATAAAAACTATTTCTCCCAGTATTACACAAAGGAGAGTCTACTGCGTACGTATGAAATACCAGCAAATCCCCTTCCTGATGAAAGCAAATGGAATGTGCCACAACATATATCTGATGAAGTAGTAAATCCACCTACGGGAGAGAAAGGGCAGCCAGGAAGACCTCAAAAGGAAAGATACAAAACATATGATGAACTAAAGTCAAAGAAGTACAAGGTGTCATGTGACAACTGTGGAGGTGAAAGGCATAACAAAAGATCTTGCAAGAATGCGCCCAAAAAGAAATAAATATCATGTCGTTGTTGATACCCAATTTTTTCCTGTATTTTTATATGCAAAATGCCTTTCAAATAGCATGTACATGCATATATAAGTATACCCCAAGGCTATATTCTTTTCTTTTTCTTAATTTTTTAAAGATTTTTAAATCAATTTACTGCCCTATTTTATCAAGAAAAACCCAATAATTATCCCAAAATTATCATTTTGGTGATTCATTTATTGGAGTCTCATGTTTATATTAAATATAGCTAAGGTATTTTTTGCACATTTTTTACAAATTTATTTGGTATTTTAAATGATAGAATTGCATAATTGCAATATTAGCCTTTTTTAAGTTTAAATTCGTTTCATATGCATAAAATTAGATTATACTTTTAAATTGATAATTATGTATTATAAATCATTTCGATGCTTTCAATTTATTTCCAGAAATTAATTTACCATTTTTTTTAATTTTAAAAGGGAAAAGCTGGCTATTTAAATAATAGCCCAATCCGTTTCAATTTTAGCCTAAAATCTGACCCCTAATTGGACCCCAATTTCAGCCCAACTTCAATTAAAACCTGACCCAAGCCCAATCCTAAAACTACCTGACCCAACCTGGATCAAATCATGGCCATTGATCAATTTTGATCAACGGTCTAGATCCGCCCTTACCTTTTTTAACCGAACGACCCCCCCAATACCCCTCTCTTTCCTCACTCCTCTCTATCTCTCTACTTTTGGTTCTCTCTAGAACCTTCCCTCTCCTCTCCGATGAGTTCTGTTCATCTCCTCCGGCCACCTTCTAACCTAAATCTATGGTGGTTTCACCACCCGTCAAGCCACTTATGGCTCCTCAAGTTTGGTTAACTGAAGCTTCATGACTCGACCACGAAGATTTGGGTCCAGACCTATGTTGATTCAAGCTTTACAGCTATCTCCGTCCCTGCTCCGGCAAGCTATGTCTGTTTCGAGCCTGGTTACGACTCCTTCTGTTTAGATCGAAGCCTTTCTCACCGTTTGGGTTCCTCTAAAAACCCTAGCTTTGAGGTTTTTCTGATCTCTTTAGATCTGTTCCAGATCTACGCTTTCCCTAAGTTTTTAAATGATTTTCTGGATTTTTCTTTCAAAAACCATTTCTTTTTCCGATCTAGGGTTTTTCTGAGATATTTAGATGTTTTTCCGATTTTCTCTTTCTTTTGTGTGTTTCTTCTACTTTATTTTCCTCTACTGTGTTCTGGTGTGTTTTCTCTACTGTATTTTCCTCTATTATGTTCTTGAGTGTGTCTTATTATGTTTCCTACACTACGTTCTAGTTAAGTTTCTTCTAATATGTCTTAATGTGTTTCTCCTACTGTTCTTATCAATTTCTCTAGTATGTTTCGTATTAGTTTCTTTTACCATGTTTTCTTTGAACTCTTCTGCTATGTTTCGTAATCATGTTTCTCATGAGTTTTGTTGCTGAGAGTAACATGTCAAAGATTTCAGTTCTTTTCTGAGACCTCTAAACCTGTTTCGACTCAATTACTTGTCCTCTAATCTCTACATTCGACTAATGGTAGAAACCCTAGAATTTGGGGTTCGTCCTAGTTTGGAAACCATTGGCTATGTGATTTGCCTGAACTGGTTTTATTTCAAAAACCCTAAACTCTTTCAGACCGGTTTCGAGTCTCTGAATTGAGTTTTGAAATCCTTGTTTTTCATATGATTCTGACTTTTGCTTTACCCTGGATCTTTTGCTACTTCTCTTCTACATTGCTAACCTATGTGACAACCATGCTCTTGTAGCCTATTATCTACTGATTTTGCAATGACACGACATCTTCTTTCAGCTTAACATGTCTGTATGCTCTTTATATGTGATGAACTTCCCTCTAAAATGACTTTCAAATCGTGATTAGTTTCAGACTTCCTTCTTAATAGGTATGATTGATTTCTTTCTATTATTTGTTGATTTCCCTGTGATTCGACTTAAGTTAAAACATTTCTCAGCTTTTCTGACTTGGTTCATTCATAGACCAATAATTACAAAATCACTGACTCTTGATTTACTGGCTACTAATTGATTTTCTTACCTTATTTGTACAACCGTGTATTTCAAAATTTTGTCCCTTAAATAACTTTTTATGTATTTGCCCCTAATTGCATGTTTTACACAAAAGGTTTATTGGACTTCTTCCCTTAAGTAGTTTTCCCGTTTGAATCTGAATTTCTTAATTAAAGGAAGTCTCGTGTGATTGATTCTTAATTGATAATCAGTTCCTTAACTATTTCCTTACCTTATTTTTGCCTGATTTTCACACTATAAATGCACAACTCTTTCACAAACACACCATCACTGATTCACAATCTTTCTGAACTCACATTCATACACAATAGTATTCTCTCTTGTCTGCACTGTGGCCTGTTTACAAGACCTACTGCTTTTCTCTATTTATTTCTTTGAAACTGGTATATCTTGATTTAAGCTTTAGCACCACAACAATGTGTTTATTTACTGCTTTGTATCCGCGTCTACTTACTGTTTCTGTACTTGAATTAGCATGCTGATTTCTTTCCACCTACTCCTATTATGAATCCCAAAACCCCTGGCCCCTATGTGTTTGAGTTATGGTTTAAGGCGTGACAGTATTCAAATTATTGTCCATGAACTAAACTTGATCCCTCGGGATCCTAGCCTCTAATAATGTGTTCTAGTAGGCTTCTAGGTGTATCAGCACTCTCCATTGTTGGGTATACCCACAGCCTGCTTAGTCTTTTCAACTTCCCTATTCCCCATGCACCCCTATGTGTAATTATTTATAGTTGTTTCCCTTTCCCCCTTTCAGAATTATGTTTCTGCACTTGCACACTCTCTTAGTTCTTAAGTTTTGCCCCCCTCTTGTGAGCCTTGCCTTGGGACCTTGAGCTCCCTCTGAACTTGGACACTTGAGGGTTGGCCCTTCCACACTGCACTTGTCCTAATCCGATAATGTATTTGGGTGTGAGCATTGCTCGGAGTCCCTTTGAGGCTCTTAGGGAACTTTAACACATCCAAATAGGAGAAAGGCTCTGGATCATGATCTCTTGGAGTTGGTTTACCTCATATTTCAGAAATGAAGCCTAAATCAGGCTCTCCTTGGTTGTACTTTTCAATTTTCTGATGCATTCTTTTACTTTTTTCTGGGTTGTAATAATTTGTAATAATTTCTTGGGGATGGCTAGTAAAAAGGGAGGGGTAACTATGTAAAGCGTAGATATCCTGCCTATAGGTATTTCTGAAATTCTGCATTCTCACATAGAAATCCTGCATATAGGTATTCTGATTTTCTCACATAGATGCCATGTCTATAAGTATTTCTGAACTCTGCATGCTCTCATATAGAAATCATGCCCATAAGTACCTGGAAATCTGAATTCTGCATATGCATATAGAGAAATATGCCTATAGGTCCTTCTAAATCCCGTATATCCGTTCTTCATCTAGCAATCATGTTCATAGGTCTTAAACAAAAATTCAGCATCTAGATATCATGTCTATAAGGTTTCTGCATTCTTTACCATATCTATAAAGGGTTTTGAAATCGACAACGCATAGAAAGCATGTCTATAGAAATTATTAATCGAATCTGAATCGCTTTATTCACTTATAAGTCTAAAACCAGTAATGACGACGTGTCATCATCTGCAGAACCTATAACCCTTTTTGCTAAAAAAAACTTGCCTTTCTTTAATAATCTGGAAACCTTTCTTAACCAGTACACATTCAGTTTATTTCAATGCTTTCTGAATTCATTAGACACCATGTCCATAGGATCCTTGTCCAAGACATAGGCAAGCTTTAGGATAAAAATTACAAATAGAATCTGTTTTTATTAATCACAACCAGCAGGCAGGCCTGATTTGGGTTTCTTATCTGAATCATGTAGTAAATCAGTCTGCCTCAGCTTTTAAGTTCTTAATCAGACCCTAAATAGTATGTGTAAGTCATGCTAACTACGTGCTTCTTTGATTGAAGGAGGTATATCTGAGCCTTTTTTACTTGTTATGTGCTCCTCCCCAACTTGTTATACATGTTTTCGTATGTCGCCTTAGAATTCTGCCTTTGAAATTACAAATAAGCCTAATATCCCCCCTTTAGGATTAGTAGTCTTAAATACCTCTGGGACTGATAGGATTGGAACAGTAATAGCATGCAATAAGTAAACGAGATCATTCCGCGCTTTAATACCTTAATGGGGTGGGAAAGGGTATATATGGATATGATGACCACGCGATAACATCACGTGTAGTCCCTCACTGAGGAGTGATTACCGGATGTTGTGTGGGGTGATCCATATTATTAATAAACATAGGACTTCTCTTTCCCTTTGTTTCTTTGTTTCTTCTAAAGATTTCAAACTCTTTTTTAAGAAAAATCAGCTTTCTTTTAGTTCTTTCCGACTTTATTTGTTTATAAACCCTTATGTGAAAATCCCCTCTTATTTGAAGCTTTATTTGTTTACATGTTATTTGCACCTAGGTTCATAACAATAGTCTGTCCAGGAACCACACTAGTGGATCCTGAGGGGTGCCTAACACATTCCCCTTGGAATAATTTCAAGCCCTTACCCTATCTCTGGTTACTCAAATCAAACCCTCTTGGTGTCCTAATGCACCTTAATCATTAGGTGGCGACTCTTCAAATTCAAACCTAATTCCCAAAAGGGAATGAGTTGTCCTCCCAAATGTCATGAACCCGATTTCGCTCGAGAAAAAGGGGGCGCGACAGTAGTTAGAATAGTATTTCAAAATAATTGTTAGTATGTTCAAGTTAACAAAATTTTGTGTGTAATCGTTTAAGTTTTTAAAGATCATAATGTAGTTAATTTCAATTTGTTTCTGTGTTTGTTAACATGTTTTTCTGTATTGTGCCAAGCATCTACCTCCATTTTTGACATTCTGTACATAACAGTTAATATTTATTATCTACAATATAACTACAAGTTACAAAAAATTAATTTAACTTGAACTGACAGTTATATACAAAAATTAAATACAACTAGAGGTATTCCCTACAAATTATATACATATTCAACTATAAAATTATATACAATCTCAACATTCAGTGTTTCCAGATTGTAGATAATTTGAAGTTTTTTTGTAGATAATTTGTACTCTAACAACATAATAACTACGTTTAAAATAATGAAGAACAAGTGCTGTAAATATTAAACAACTGGAGATAAAACCACCAAGTTATTTTCAAGTGAACTACTAAACTGGATAGGAATTAACAAAACAAAAGGTTTGCTACAATAAAAATACAAATGAATTGTTCAGAAAGTTGTGTACTATACTTCTCCTTTAAACTAGCATCAACTAAATTACATATACATGACACTACTTCTTCTTTCTCTGGACTCTTGTTTTCTCATTCAATGCAGGTGCACCCTTCCTCCTTGTTAGTCTGCCTGTAACCTCACTTTCACTGACTGAACCATCTTCCTGCTTCTTTGTAGCATAGTCCCATAGGAGCGCTCCATAGCGTTTACGATGTTGGTCAATATCAGAAAGGTCTTCTGCGGGAATTGACAAATCTCCAAGGCTAACATACTCCGCAAAGGCAACAACAAATACACCACAATCACTGTATAGCACAATTTTTTAAAAATATTTACCAAATGATTAGAAAAAAAAAGAATTAAATGCATAGAAAGAGAGAATAGATTTTTTACAGTGACCCTTCTTTTTGCTGTGGAATCTCTCCAATGATCCACTGAATGTTAAGAGGGTCGGTAACAGGTTTCTCGATGTATGCCTTTGTATTCTTGAAGTTAGTGTCTTTACGCTTCCCATAGAAACCAGTGCATGACAAATATAAAGGGATAATAACAGAAAACTTTTCGACACAAGATTCAACAACTTGATGGTTGCATGAAGAGACCATGGAATCATACGCATAAAGTTGCCTGTCTGCAATGTCGAAAACGACCAACACCCAATGGAATTTTTCTACAATATTGATGGGCATGATGACATAGTCAACTTTATCCCATGCAACATTAGCAAGTAGTCTATACCCCAAAATATATTCTGCAACAACATCTTGGGGTTTAACAACCGAATACTTCTTTTGTGGAGGTGAATTTATGAACTTTTCATAAATTTGTTCCATCCTGGTCTTGAACAAACAATCCGTTGTGGTAAATATGGTCTTGTTATTGGGGTCATACTTGCCTCTTTTCCTCAAGTAATATATTAAAACATCAATGTGTTGCAACCAAAAATAGTTGGCATATAAACATCAAGTCAACTTCAAATAATCTACATAAAACTACATTATAACTACAATTTACTACAAAACAGAAACAAAAAAATCTACAATGATGTCTAAAAACAGCTCTACAATTTAAACTACAAAGTCGACTTCAAACAATCTAAAAATAACTATAATTTATCTACAGTTACTGGGCAAACATGTAACACAACATTTACAATCATGCCCACATTATATCTACATTTTATACTACAATTAATCTTGTAATGTTCTACATAAACTACAAAATAACTACAATTACACTACAAACAGAAAATACAGCAACAAACTATTCTGTCCACAAAATATATATAGAATTTATACTATAAATAATCTTCAAATATGATACATAATCTGAAACCTAAATACAATTACACTAGATACAAGAAAGACAACATTTACAATCATGTTTATATCATATCTACAATTTATACTACAAGTCATCTTCATATATTATAGATATCTATAACATAAATACAATTAAACTACAAAACAGAAGACAAAAATATCTACAAATCATATCTTGGGAATAGACTACTTGATACTTACCAAGTCATTGAGGACTTGTCCGGGGTGAGCCAGGGAAAAGAACCATTCCTTCTTATCAACCTTTTCAACTCCAAGGTCTAACCAAGGCTTAATTTGGTTATCCTTTATGGAAAACGGAGCCTTCCTCCTGTAACAACAAATAAATGTCAAAAAAAAATTGTATATTGAATTAGATATGTAAAAGATAAATGCTGAAATGCAAGTGTCAAATTATGCATTCATACCTCTTTAAACCTTTGTCGCTACAGTGGTATAACCACTTGTTGAAGTTATCTAAAACCTCCGGATCTACATCTTCACCAATAACAGTAGTAAAAGGGTGCTTGAGGTAGAAAATTTTAGGTCCAACCGAGCTGCTGCCCCCAGAACTGTATAGAGGGATAAATGGTGATCGGGCATGCTTTCCCGGATGCCTTGTTCTCCCCGGATGCATAGGTGTTGCATCATCTTGTATGGGCTCGCCAAACTTAACCAACTGGGATAAGTTGTCAGGCAACTCAAAATCATCTAGTGTGACCCCTTCTTCTCAACTCTTGATGCTTCTGAATCACCTAGATCCACATACTGTGTATCTGCACCTTCATTGTCATGTTCCTCAATGACCTGTTTTGTCTGAGCTGCTACTGTCACTCCGTGAATTGGGGACTATGCATTGATCTCTTCCATCACTGTAACACAATTCATATCTTACTTAACAAGAATGTTAAAATTTATAAACAACAAGAAAATATCTCTGAATGACAGTATGATACCTGCTTTGTCTTCATCAGCTGCAACTTGAAAATGTGTATATAAATCACCATGTGCTGGAAGATTTTCTTGACCAACTGCACCTTCAACATGTTCTGTTTTATAATTAAAAATGGTAAATAATACTGGATAATGGTGACTTGAAAGTTGTAGCATATGTGTATCAAAATTGTAGATAATTTGTGGATAAGTGTAGATATGTTATATATATACTAACACAAATTGTAGATACTTTGTAGGTATTTTGTAGATACCTGTTTTGCTGGTGCTGGCCTGCACTTGTTCCCCAATATTAAACTGAAAATGCTGATTGTTCAAGTCTTTTTGTTGGTCATTATTTTTTTGTTGAACTGCCAGCAAACTGAATATTTTATGTCAGTTTGTATATATTTTTTCATACGTCTAAATTGTTTTGCTATAAAAATAAAAGTCAGATCTTACCTTTGCATCATCTTGCACATTTCTACTGTTTATCATTTGCAAAACAGTCTGCACAGACTCATTTATAAACCCTCGAAGGCTATCGGTTCTACAAAGACAGCTTTCCTAAAATCTTCAAGTTTTCCATCAACCTACAAGTTACAATATAGTAAGTTGTTAATTTCATAATATGTCCTAACATACATTCAAAAACATATGCAATTATATATAGATATATATATTGTAGATATTTTGTAGATATATTGTAGATATTTTGTAGATATATTGTAGTTTATATGTATTACCTGCTCAATTCCTTTTTCTAATTTTCTGATCTTCTTAGCAATAGACTCCTTGTCCTCTTCTCCATCTGTTTGTTTGGGTTCCAACGTAGGAGGATCAGCATTGGGAACCTCAGATGTTTGTTTACCTTCTTGAACTTTGTGCTCAATTTTGTCGGGCAAAATCAACACTGCAATCTCTTCTCCAGATTCACCTATTTTGGTAAACTGAATGAGGAAAAATAAATTAGTTTGATCAAGGCAGATAGAATAATTGTAGATATTTTGAAGGTAAATTTATAATCATAAAAAAAGAAACTTTACCTTTATCCACTCAGGCTTTATCATCTTCTTTTCAAAGGCAGCTAACCAAATCTTCCCCTTACTAGCTGACCATCTTAGTATGCGAGGTATTGAGTTAGAACACCTCGTAGCTAGATCAATGCTGACAGTAGAGCAACACTCATAAAGCCATACTTGCAATGCTAGTGAGCATCCCCGTATGAGATAAGAATTTACATACGAATTTAGTCTGTGCCTAACAGATTCCATCATCTGGGTGAAAGATTTAATACTCCATGGGTATGACTCATACTGCCAAGATTCTACCAAATAGAACCTAAAGTGATCTACAAAAGAAGCATGATCTTTGTCCGAAGGACAAATAAAAAATTCTAAAAGATAAAGGATGCACAACTTCACCGCATCCTCATCGTTTACCCAGGATCTAGTGGTTACTATCTGTTTCAAATAAGACTTCTCCACTCTTAATTTGTTAAGAAAATAACTGCTCATTATTTTGCTAACATAAGTGGGAGTATAACCAAAATCGGTAACCTGGGTAACACATCTTAGACCAGTAATTAATGCAAACTCACTCAATTCAAAATTTAATGTTTCACCCTTTAACTGTACAGAAAAATATGATGCATTGGATTTGGTCAATTCATACTTCATCAGAAGATGAATGGCTCGGTTTTGCATGCATATGGTGGGAAGAGATAGTAAGTATCCAAAACATGTCTTTTTAAAAAGCTTCAACCCATTTGAGGATAGAAACTCTTTAATCTGGCTAGAAATGCTAGGATCACACAAAGTGTGGAATCTAAGCACCCCATAATCAACATTATTTGGGGCAAAAAAGTGTCCATTGTGCACAAATAATAAATTATTTCACATTAAGAAAGTGCATAAAAAGGATACATTCATCTACATTTTATCTAAAACATAACTACAAATGATTACATAATATCTACAATTTAAAGCATTTTCTACAAAAAGGCAGCAATAAATGATAACTACAGTTCTGCTTCAAATAGTACAAGTTAACTAACAATATAACTACAAAAAAATACAAAATATCTGCAACAATAAAGGCAAAACATCACAACTACAAATAATCTTCAAAATTAAAACAATTACTCTACACTTGTTTAAAACATGTATAACACAGATTTTACCATCGTAAACCAAACTAAAAAATTAGAAACGAAACTAATAAATGTTTACCTTCACCAATGGTTGGTTCCGAACAATTTTAGGGTATTTTTTTTGAATGTTTCTTCATTTTTGGATTTTTCGAACCAGGAGACACCTTTGCTTTCTTTCATGTTCGAAGATTAGGGACCTCTTCTACAAAGTCGTCGTCTACCAAAATCTCTATTCCTTTTCGTTTGACTTGTTTGCCTGGTGTAGAAGTTTCTCCAACATCTACATCATGTTTTTGTTTGGTTCTCATATTGGCTCTGATTTGTCGGGGAAAAGAACTATGAGTAATCTCCGCAATTGCATGTGGAGATTTGCCTTGCTTTTTGGGTGATTTTGGTGATAATACACCCAAATCAAATGAGGGTATATCAGCTACTGTTGATTTTTTAGGACTTTGTTTCGAAACTTTGTTGTTCTTTATTGATAAACTTCAACTGGAGTAAAATGAGGAACCAACTTTGTTGAATGGTTTCTTCAATTTTCTGTGAATTTAGAGGGAGAATTTGGTTTCAGAAGATGGAAAATAGTAAAAAGAACATGGGTATAGGTAAGCGTGGGTGGGTCTGAGGGGTTAGGAGAGAGAAACGTGGGATGAGTGTGGATACTGGGATATACAAATTCCTTTTATTAAGGAGTAAAAAACGTACAATTAATTATACCCTTAATTAATTATGGTATAGAGTTGGTAATTTAGTATACTAAGTGTAATTAAGTCAAACCTTAAACATTGAGGGTAATAAAGTTTCCTATGTGGCATATGAATGTTCCACAACCTTTTTCTCGAAGAAAGTATCAAATATGAAAGAAATTTATATCTTCTGTAAGTAAAAGCAAATCAATTATGGTAAATATTTTATCATTTCTTCAACTAAAGTAAATCCAAATTTGGGGAGAAAAATTCAAAGCATATCCTAAGACCATCTCCAACCTTACCCAATTTTTTCATAAATGGGGGCAACTTTTGGGGTAATTTAGCTCCAACCCTCCCCCATTTTTGTCCCCAAAATGGGGGATGAATATTGTTCCCTGAAATATGGGGTACACTATTCATCCCCCATTACTATTCATCACTTTTTATTATTATTTTATTATTTAATATTTTAATTTATCTATTTATATATACCTAATTATGTTTATGTAATGTCTTTATAATATTAATTTTACATCTTAATTTTGGTGTATAATTTTGATAAATTAATTTTCGCGCATTTATTATTTTTATGTAAAATTGTAAGTTAATTTTATTATAAGTTATAATTGTACAAAAAATATATAATTATCTCAAAAATGAATGGTATAAAAATATTAGATGTTGCTAAAATTGAAAAGTGAAGATTGAAAATACATTAAATAAAAATACATTAAAATTGGAAATACGTGACAATTGAAAATACATTAATTAAAATACATAAAAATTGAAACTACGGTAAATAGCATAATAACTTAGTAGGGAGCTATGTCGTTTTCAGATACACCAAAATCATTATAGTATTGACTGAATAGGGCTGAGGATTGTTGTGGTTGTGACTGTGGATATTCTTGACTTCTTTTATACATTATTCGTTGTTGTTCTTGTCCCATAAATTCACGATGAATCATATCGACAATAGAATCCACATCCATCATTAAAATTTTATTTTCTTATTTCATTTCTTTTACTCTTAATTTTTTCTTTTGAACAGTCAAAACTTTTTTTTTTTGCCTGGGTTGCATTATTCATCGCCTCACCCATCCGATTATTTTCTGATCGAATTTGTTTAATGGAAATTAAAAAATAAAATTGAAATGAAAGATAATAATATAATATAGAAGAGAGAGAAGAATATAAAAAGTTTGGGAAAAAAATAAAAAATGATTGGAGTAAGTTGTCCCCGAAATAAGGAAATTTTTATTTTGGGATAAAAAATGAGACAAAGGTTGTGTCACTCATTGAATATTGTGTCACTCCCTACCTCCTCCCCCCCCCCCCACACACATATGACACAGCAAACAAATCTGGCCAAAACTCAAAAGCCTCTCCCCCTTCTTCCCGCTTAATCCTAAAAAACCCCAATCCCTAAAACCCAAACAATGAACTCTTCGCAATTTCCAACAAGTAGAGCCCCCTCTTTGTCAATAACTCACCTTCCCTCCGCCAAATCTCATAAAGACCAATAACTATTTTTGAAATCTCCTAACCTGTACTACCGCCAAAAAATCTCCGTACGCTGTTCACTCCAAATTCAAAACTCAAAATATCTTCCTTTCGATCTCCTTGCAGCTGCAGCTGTAGCAATGGAAAATGACCAAAATGAAAGCGAATTACTGAACACTTACTTCACAAATGGCGCAGAAGTTGAGGTTAGCAGTGACGAGGAAGGCTTCCGAGGCGCGTGGTATGAGGGAACAGTCATACGACCCATTTCGAAGAAACTGAGGAGGAATGACGATGAGGATGACAAGAAGCTGCGGGTGTTGGTGGAGTACAAAACGCTGATGGCTGATAAAAAGGGTACACGACGGCTGAAGGAGACGCTGAGCTTAGTTCAGCTGCGGCCGCGGCCACCGCCTGAACGGCGGAGGATATTCAACGTCAGTGAAGAGGTGGATGCTTATCACAATGAGGGATGGTGGGAGGGTGTGGTCATGGAGGTGTTGGGTGATAGTGGTGGGAGGAAGTACTCTGTGTTCTTCAGGGGAACAAGGGACCAGCTGGATTTTGATGAATCCCAGCTACGGACCCACCGTGAGTGGGCCAATGGCAAGTGGACCCCACCACTTGAGCAAGGAGAGGAAGATGAAGATGAAGTTGAAGAGGTATGTTCCTTTTTTATCTCGGACATTCTCATTTCTGTCGAATAATTGAAACAACTTATGGAGGAGGTTATGGAGTTAATGTGAAATCTTATCTGGCTTTTTACTTTTCTTTTGGGTTTGTAAATCCCATTAGGAAGGGTCTTTAGGAAGAGCACACTCCTACCTTTAGGGTTTTTATCACATAGTGATAGCATAGGGTTGCTAATGTGCTTTAGCTCTCCATTTACCTCGAATGAAGCTGAGAAAATTAGATTACAAGAAACTCTTTCCGGATTGTTGTGTTTTTTGAACAGCTTATTGGATTACCGAGTATGTGAATTTGCACTCAATTACCAGAAGAAAGAAATGTTTGTGGGACCCAAACTATGAACTGGTGTGGGTAAAAAATTAGTCTCATGGAATTCGGAGGTGCACTTCTTACAGTTTCTGCTACTTTTGGTCTATTTTTGTTGTTTGGTGCAGTTTTCTGAGGTGCAATTCTGCTATTTTTGGTTTATTTCTAGTGTTTGGGGCAATTTTTGGTGTTGCAGATTCTGGAATTTTGTAAGGACCTTCCTGTAAAAGGAGAGTTGTGACAAGTTTGAGATGTGAGAATAAAAGGAGATACAAAGGCATTTCCTGTAAACATTGGGTTAATGTTTACACCAGGGATGCCTTGAACCTATATTTGTATGCCCTTGTTATGGATGAGTTAGCCAACAGTATAAAGAATGAGGTTCAACTATGCATGCAATCTGCTGATGATATTGTGTTAATCCCACAAAGCTTCAAGGAGATCAACTAAAAGGTATGAAGTATAATAAACACTACTGAGAGTAAGAGTTTTAGCATAACTAGAAATAAGACTTAATACCCTGCACACACAGGATTGGACATCTAGACTAGTATAACATATATGGGGGCTTAACATATTAGGAAACACATTGATGAGTTTGGCTCTGATAACATATTAAGAAAATTGATCATGGACCTAACTAATCTCGAAATTTAGCTCATAATGTAAGGATTGCTCAAGACTATGTAAAGAGATAATATTCTATTTCGTCAATCAATGTGGGATCTAGTAGGTAAGTTTTATAAAACAGTTATGAGACAGTAATATTATATAGGGGAGGGGTGAATGTGGGCCTCGAAAGCCTAATTTCAACAAGATGAATATTGTATAAATGCGATATTAAGATGATATGCAATTATATGGAATTGGAAAAGATATGAAATAATCACGTCTGATGAGGACTGAAGCTCTTCCAACTACTTATCTTGGTTTCACCTTGGCGCTTCCAATAAGGATTAATTAGCATGGAGTCCGAGACTTGAGAAGAGGCTAGTAGCATGGAAAAAGAGGTACCTTTCGAAAGGGAAAGAGACTATTAATTAAGAGCACTATGTCAAGCATTTAAAGTACTTTATGTCATTGCTTCACGCTAGGGCTGTGCACGGAACGGATTGGATCGGATTTAGCCTATTTCGGATTCGGATTTCGGATTTCGGATTCTAAAAAGGGCAATCCGAATCCGATCCGAATTAACATTGGATTGGATCGGATTTTAAACTTTGGATCGGATAATTTTTCGGATTGTCACAAAAAATTTCAACAATTTAAAGTTCATTCGGTGTCTCTATCTCATCTTCCACCTACCAAACCAAACAAAAAAATCAAAATAAAATCAAAAGTTGAAGAATAGAACATGAAATAGACATAAAAGACAGAAGAGAAGAGAAGGGAGGCGGAAGAAAGAGACATAAAATCAAAGTAAAATCGGAAGCTTGAGTCATTGAGACTCTTTTAGTCTTCACTAAAGAGAAGAGAGGTGCAAGAGAGGCGGAAAAATCTAAGTGAGTGAGGGTGTGTGTGAAAAATGAATAAGCATAACCCTAAAATTTTAGTGTGTATTTATATAGGTACATATAATTTCGGATATCAGATCGGATCGGATTAAAATCATACCAATCCGAATCCAATCCGAAAATCCGAAATTTCATAAAACACAATCCGTATCCAATCCGAAAATCCGAAATTTGAAATCCGAAAATCCGAAATAGAGTGGATCGGATCGGATTTCGGATATCCGATCCAAATGCACAACCCTACTTCACGCACCAGCCAGCGTCACAGGTAAATCGAAAAGGCTCTAAAGGAACTTTTCATGGAATCAACAACTTAGGATAGGAAGTTTCACTTAGTCAGTTGGGAGAATGCTACATTTCTGAAGCAATGTGGGAATCTTGAAAATATTTTTGAGTTTTCACTTATTAGGATGGTCACGAAGACTCGGTAACAAGGAACCCGCTCTATCAAATGAGGTGATAGGAGAAAGTATGGAATTGTTGAAGGGGGTTGGAGGATTTAAAATATCATACTTCTATTTGGGTGTGAATTTGGAGTAGTATTATGAGAGGATGGGAAGATTTCATCGAAAACATAAGCTTCAGGGTTGGAGATTGAAGTAGCATAAGTTTTTGGAGTCACAAACGGTATGAAGAAAAGAGGTTGAAACTCACATTCCCGAATATCTACAGTACCTCAAATAAGAAGGAAATGATAGTACAACGATATGTAGACTACATGAGGGGGGGGGGCTCTATTTGGGCATAAAGGTCAAGAAGAACTTCAAGAATAGGAAGTAATTGAATTCGAAGTTAAGGTGTCAAGGGGCCGGGCCGGGTAGGTTGGGGGTAGAGGAAAAGGGAACCGTCCAGTTTCGGTACCGGGCCGGTTTCCGTTTATCTTTTACTGGTTCCGGGCTTCCCCGGTGCTAAATTTAAACGGAACGTTTCTGGGCCTAATGGGTCGGGTCGGGCCTTTTAAAAAAAAATTTGTATAGCAATCTTAATTTATATTAAGATAAAGTAAAAATATTAAACACTAAAAACTAACGTATAAAAAGAATATTTGAATAAATTTCAAAGGTTTTAAAAACCTTATATTTGAAAAATTCATTACGAATTTAAGAGTATACAACGAACATGAAAAAAATATAACTTATGGTATAAGTCGTATACTTGAGTGTTGATAACTTGATATGTAAAGATTAAACTTCAAAGACTTTCATTTCAAATTTTCATTGCATAATAATACTTCAAATTAATCTAACAAACTAAAACATTAAGCCTAAATAAGTCTAATAATTTTAAAATAACACAAATTGTCTCAAATCAACTTAAATGCGAATTTTTGGAGGACGATCAAGACAACTTTTCATATGCCTCCTTAAACAGCCTATTTCCTCCAACTTTCGATGAACATTTGAGACTCGACCACGGTTCTTGCACTTTACTTTGTGAACGTCTTCATTTTCTTCTACCACCTCAAAGTGTTCCCAAACATATGAGCGCACTCTAGAAGCATCGGACATGATTTAACTTGAATTGAGAATTTGGGTTTGAGAATTGAGAGATGAGTGAAGAAATGAAGAAGAGGAGGGGTCTATTTATAGTTTTTCAAAGAGCTAAATTAGTAAATAATAAAAGTGTTATTTTTGAAAAACAAATTCCAAAAAAGGGCTATTCTTGCAAATTAGCCGTTGGACAACGGTTAAAATGGCAGCTGACCGTTGCCAACGATCAACTTTACAAAAATAAAATAACATAAAAAATTGAACTAGCCTTTGAACTGGTCCGGTTAACCGGTTCCCAAATAACTTGACCTTAACGGGTCGTATCGGTCCAGTTAACCGGTACCAAAATTCTACCTGACACAGGCCGGTTCCCGTCCCAACCCAGCCCTGCCCGGCCCCCTTACTACCGGAACCGGGCCGGAACCGGGCCAACCCGCCCCGTTTGACACCTTTAATTCCAAGAGGAACTTCAAAAGTGAGAAGTTGAATTCCAAGGCTTGATTGAAATACTTTACAAGCATATTACGTTCATGCTAGTCAGGTCCACGGAGGTGGGGGTGGGAAGAGAGGGATTATTTCGTATAGTCATGTTATCATAATCTTTTGGTGGAGGAGGAGTTGGATTTTCCATGCTTATTGGTTTGGATTCTCAGGGCACCAGGAAAGATGTGTCCTTTTACTTAGTTGACGACGAGGGGGGCTATATTGACAGTCAAGAATTTGAGAATTGGAACTTTGTGTCCTTTTACTTAGTTGACGACGAGGGGGGCTAAATACGAAAGTTGGTGCTTTATGTGCAAATATTCAGATAAATATGTCGACCACAGTGAATTGGAACTTTGTAGACATAGGGGCATTGAACGGCATTCGAGTGAATCAGTTTACACTTCTTGGATATGGTGTTGTACTGTTGTTATTTTCAGCTGATCAAGGGTAACTTGGAAGCTCAAAGAAATCTGTTTGTCACTTCTTCAAAAAAAGAAGCATGTTTCTCACCTTTCTCAAGTTCTCATCCTAACAGTTGCCGGCAAGCCCAGCTGAGCAGACAACATGCTGCAAACTTGAAAGTGGATTAGGTTATGCAGACTAGTTCGATATTGCTTATGATAGGGTTACCACCCGCTTTCTCCATTTTCTTCTTTTTGTTTCTAAAAAGAATTTTGACCTTCATCTCCTAATGTGGAAACCTTTTCCTATATATTGTTATCTACGTTGGAACTCCTCATTCATCTTGATGTAGCTCTTCAGTAGTAACTTATGGTATGGATAATTCGTTAAATCCTTCAAATTATACCCAAACTTGTTAAGTCAAATGAATCCGTTGCGAATACTTGTACGTTGTACCTGTATGAATACATACTTGCACCAGAATCGGTGTAACATAGGTGCTTTCCTCCCGCTAGATAGAGCGGAGATAACTCATGGAAAAGAAAACCTTCCCAATTGAGCTTAAATTTTTATTCTGTTTAGTTGTGATTAATTCCATCGTTCATCATATGTGGAACATTATTGAAAGCAAGTAGCAGTAGTACGAGATGACTTTGCAAGTATATAGGGGGATATAAATGGTATTATCATTGATAAAATAATTATTCTAACCCAAGCTTCAATAATCTCTTGTGACCAACCTAGCTTTAGCATAGATGCACTAAACACACACGGCCAAAAACAAAACGGGAGCTGGAGGAATGTTTCTCTCCCCACTTATTTTGACTTTGGCATGAAATGCAGACACTTGCTTCTACTGATATTAAACCTAGCAACGACGCAGCAGAAAATTTCAGCGAAGGGTCATTAGTCGAAGTCAGCAGTGATGAAGAAGGTTTTGAGGGTGCTTGGTTTACTGCAACTGTTGTTAAGCTATTAGATAATGGTAACTACCTGATAGAGTATCAGAACTTAAGAAATGACGATGATACCGCATTTTTGCAAGAAGAAGCTGATCGTTTGTATGTACGACCACGTCCACCTGATATTGGACCTTTTAAAAGCTTCAAAGTCCTTGAAGAAGTGGATGCTCTATACAATGATGGCTGGTGGGTAGGTGTGGTTTCTAAAGTTCTTAAAGGGCAGAGATACAGGGTTCAGTTTAAGGGGAACAATGAGGAGTTGGAGTTTAATCATGCTGATTTAAGGCTGCATCTGGACTGGATTAACGGAAAGTGGGTCACACCTTCCCAGGTACAGTTTTCTGAATGACTGAATTAAAAAAAATCATGAATTAGATTAATTTTTTTGCATGGAAGACCATGCATTTCTGTCCTGGGAAAAGATCATCTATAGTGAATTCTTGTATTGTTATGTGACATATTGCTGTTTTTGAAAATATATTATATATATATAAAATAAACTGGAAATTAGAACTGATAAGGTTTCAGCGTTTAGGTTGAGAAACTTTTGGTTCTCTCCTCTGTGACCAATTAGAATGAAACCCAATATGAGCTCCGCCAGACCTTATTAACTGTCATTGTAATTCATACATTTTGGTTATGAGACAGAGTACATTATCTTAGTACAAAATCCTAGATCCTTTCACGCCAAGTTCCTGATCACCACACTATATGTGAAGGATAAAGAGAACCCTGTTGGATCCAAAGCTAGCTGCCATGGACTGCAATCCTCTTGTCCTGTATGGTACTTGTTCATACACATTTGGTTACTTCTTCTTGCACTAGCTGATAGCCACTAGCCCTTAAGAGTTTTTGTAATGCGCTTCTATGTCATGACAGTTTGTTGAGATTAGGTATGGCACAATACCCGGACTAACATTTTCTAAGAGAGATTTGGTGCTTGAATGTGAATTGTGAACTAGACTAATACTTCGATGCATGTATAAACTCCTTGGCTAACATCATTATTTTAAAGCTATTAACATACGACTTAGTTGTGTTGTATCTTACATTCAATTGACCAATATTGACAAACTTCTTGATTTTTCCAGGCGTTGAAGTGATCTTCGAGAAATTACAGTGTTGGGAGATTTGCAATGTGGATTTGTAGTGTAGCTTCTAAATGGTATATTGCTTTACTCTTAATCGTTTTTTCATAATTTATCTTGTAATGAAGCAGTATTATTGTGGTGTGATAGAAATGTACGTTAGATACATACTTTTCTTCCCTGTCTGAGTAGGAAAATCCTCAATTTGGTATCAATAGTATATTCTCAGAGCTTTATTGTTGTGGCCTAAAAATTGGTTTTTGGCTTGTTGATTCTAATGGTTTCCTTAGTGTGAAATTTCTAGTTTCTAGTTTATCTTCAAAAGTGGAGAGGCTGACCAAATTTTGTCTTGAGGTGTTCATCCCAATATGCATGGGTAGGCTTTAAGCAGTTTACACCAATTTCGTTTAACTTGTTCACAAACCAAAAACATTCCCTTTGATTTGTATTTCTTCGGAATTTCATTTTGATGATCCATCCCACCAGCATAATCTATCCTGAAAATTGCCCTTGTAGGTAATCTTGTTAGTCAGTTCATGCATAGGACCCATTATTCCCTCCTTAAAGCCATAAAAAATGTATGTAAACTATATGCAATCATTTGGTCCCCAGTCTCCTCATATCATATCCTAGCCTGTTCTTTTCAACATGCATTTATGCAATGTTGTGCTACTTTGTTGCTAATTTAGTGTTTCATATGTAATCTATTCCCATTGAGGTTGATTCAAAGCACTTTATTTTTTTTGAGAATGAATTTTCAAAGCACTTTATTAAGTGCAGTATGTTTTAAAGTTGAGCCATATCTAATCTCTCTTTATCTTTGTCTGTAGGTTTGACGGATAGTGTGATTTTGCTTAGGATTGTAACTTGTTGGGAGCCTCCCCCCAATTACTCAAGGCCTCCCATGAAAATAGTAGCTTGTACGTATTCTACATAGGATGTGTTCCTGCTTGGATTTAAAAAAATTGTCCCAGCAAGCATATGAAATGAACTATGTACTCCTTCAAGGTAAAACCTTCAGGTCTCTCCATGTCCTGGGATTTTGTTATCTTAACTTCACTTGTGTGTGTTGTTGTGTAATGTAAGCCAAGTCTATGGATAATTTTAGTTGTTGCAAACTTCTATACCCCTGGTAAAGTGATTGCTAAAGTAATCACTTCATATTGGTGTTCCCCTCCCACACAGCCCACTCAAAAGAAAAGAAAACAAGAGAAAAGACATGAAAGGTGAGAGATTGGCATATTGCTATTACATAATTGAAGGTTCCAAAGGAATGAGCCTTGTATGAGTAATGCTGCATTTGAGAAGGGAAAAATGATAGTACTGCAATTTCATTGAATTGAGAAGGCAAGATGAGATGTGTATAATAAGAAGTTCCCACTTCTCAGTTGGATTGCAACTCAAACCACTTCACTACTGCTGAAGGGAGTACAATCTAGGTATCTTTCTCGCATACTGGTTGAGTTTGCATGAAGGGGAACCTTGGCGTAACTAGTAAAGTTGCTGCCATGTGATGGGAGGTCACGGGTTCAAGCCATGGAAACAGCCTCTTGCATAAATGAGGCGTAAAGTTGCGTATAATAGACCCTTGTGGTTCGGCCCTTCCCCGGACCCTGCGCATAGCGGAAGCTTAATGCACCGGGCTGCCTTTTATACTGGTTGAGTTTGATCCCTAGAGATTACTACAACAGAAAAAATTCTCCGTATGTATTACTCCTATGATTGTAGTTCTTTCTTTGTTGATGTATTGTCAACTAAGAAGTTAATAGAACAATTATAAGTTATAACCGAACGAATAAATTACAAATAATGCACATCAACCGACAGGCTACCAAAATATATGATATACTCCTATATCACAAGCTAAAGGTTTGATCACGGCCTCTTGATTACGAGATCTTAGCCTATAAGTTAATTGAACTTTGCGTCCCAATAAATATGTCAAAAGTTCAAAACTATCACTCAATTAGCATTACCTCTTTCCTTTCCATAATTAGCATTATTCTCAATAAGACAATAACCAAGAGTTATATCGTAATTTACTTTCTGTACGAGCTACTTTTATCCTCTTATTTTCCCTTTTCCAAGAAATTTCTTAATCTTCGGATTCTTTTTATTATTATTTGTACGATAATTCTAATTCAGGAAGCTGATCAAATTTTGGACAACTAAAACGTAGCGCATTGATAAAGTTTATATCAAGAAAGGTACTACCTTTTTGGTATATTTCAAGAAGAAGACTGATTTGCCCATGTCTTTTTGAGTTACGATACAATTGTTAGGTAAGTAATAAATTTAGGACATCTACTTCAAGTCTAAGCAACTTTATTCTATTCGATCTGGTTACACGTATCCATCTTTCTTCATTTTTTTTTTTTATACGATTGCAACTATTTCTTCTACTCTTTTAAATTTCTTGCCGAGCTCAACTTTTTCAGCTACCAACATATATAAATTGTGTTCTTGACACAGTCGACTCTCTAGGAATGCCTGTCTAACTTGAGAATTAAGACTTTTCATGGCCATTATATGAAGTTGAAAGGCAGGAAAGACCAAGACAAGTAAGATTAGATGACATTTATAGAAACCTATGCTAGCTTATAAGTACAGTAATTATTAACTTCTATATCAAATCTTTCTATCTAAGTAGAAACAGAATTTTCTATAATCATTTAATTAGAAGGATTGAATAATTGGATACCAGCTGAATCTGATTGGCCACTACAAATTTAAAAATGAAGGAAAATTCTGAGAAATCTTTTCATTGTGATTTTTTTTTTTTGTTATTCATTTATAAATATTGCCTCATCTCAAATTATGCCCCATTTATAAGTTTTTTCAGCAAGCCGATAAGTTAGAAAAAGATTGCATATAACATGTGGTTTAAAATATAATGTCATTGCTTATATCTGGCAAAGTTGGGGTTTAAGCAAGAAAAGAGGCGGCAAGTACACAAATAGTGCTATCTAGAAATTAATCAATACTTTGTGCAATTTTTAACTAAAAATTTCAACTTCATAATTCTTAAATAGCTGCCATTTAAAGTTGTCACCGGGTATCATTTCTATAGAAAAGTCTTATGGCTCATCCATGTAAGACAGGTAGAGACGAGGAAAGGCATATTATTCAATGAAATACTTCGATTAGTGGAAAAATAAGCATAGTTCCACAGATTCTCGAATAAGATGTCATGATCTTCTCAAGAATATACGGTCAAGACTCAAGATTTAAGTTTATTGTCACCAAATTGAACGAGGAGAGGATATAATTAACTATAATTAACCACTTGAGTACATCAAGATGGATAATCATCATCCTCAACTTAAGTAGTACAACAACTTTTTGAACAAAATAAAACTTTCCCTCATCATAAAATGAAACTTCTTTCTTTCTTTCTTAATCAATAAGCAAAGATAATTGGATTAATTAGTGCAAGCAAACAATAATTTTCTTACACCTCTTTCACTTCCACTGCAGCAGCAATCACTTCTTTGTTCTCCTTGTTCACAACTTCATTCACTTCTTCTTTGACTTCTTCTTTCTTAGGCACATCAATCTCAAAAGCTGACACAGGAAAAGTCCTAGAAAGTCCAGATGTAGCCTTGAAATGGATTTTTCCAGTTGGTGGATCATCCACACAGATTTCAGTAAGTGTTAGCCACATAAGGAGCTCTTTAGCTTTAACCCCAGTAAGTTTCTTGATCTTGTTTTGTTCAACAATGGCTGTCACTTCAGCTCCATATTGAACCTGCCTTCCAATTTTCTCAAACTTATGCTCAGTTTTTTTCTTGGATTTGAGCCAAACAAATCCTGTATCCTTCACATAGCCACATTCTAACATGTCTTGCATGGGAAGTAGGCCATTTGGTAAACCCATTTCTGTTAGCAAGAATTTGGACTTTTCTTGGCAGATATCATTTCCAGTGTAGAATTCTGAGGCACTGGCCCTGATCTCATCTGTCACTAGAGACATTTTTGCAAATTTTTTGGGTTTTGGCTTACAATTTTTGTTATAAAAGAGATGGTGTGGAATGAGATGGAACGAAAATAGAGGTCCTAATATATAGATGGGAATATAATCATTTACCCTTGTCTTTTGCTCATATTTCTCAAATGCCCTTACAAATAAATCAAGGTCGAACAAAAATGGTAAGTTTAAGGGTCATCCATGTCTAAGCAAGCGTTTTGACCATAATATTTGGAAGTTTTTTTTTCTTTTCAAATATGTGTTTGTTTATAGAATTAATTTTTTTTTTTTTTTTTTGAGATTTTGAACACCAAAACTTCAAATCCCAAATATAGCTTAAGACCTCTTTTTGGGCCAAATCATAACCATTTGGGACTTTTTAGCTTGGAAAAAAAAAAAGAATTTTTTAACATGTCAAAACTTGCCCCAAGATTCATGTCCAAACAATTACATATCAAACTTCACCCAAATAAGCTTTTTCAAAAAATATTTGGGAATTTGTGTCCATATTTGAAAATCTATGTCCAAACAGGTCCTAAATGAAAATTTGACAATATTATAATATAAGAGTAACCAAAAACTTGGCATTCTAATTAAAATTTAAAGTGTATAAAATTATGCACACAAATTAATCCTGATAATTACATGGACCTAATTTTTTAATTAACAAAACAAACTTCCATCTACTCTAGTTAAAAAGTGGAGTAGTGATTATCACTTATGTAAAATGACAAATATTTCAAAACCCTTTATTGTGCTGATATTGTTTTACCCTTCGGAATGCAGTCCATTAAGAGACGACTAGAAACTATTTTGATATCAAACAATCCAAACATATGTATGAGAAAACTACATAGGTGAAAATAACCGAAAATTAGTTTTAAAATCATCTTCTATTCCTTTTAAATTACTAAAGAGTAAGGACATTTATATATGAATACAAATTCTTTTTATGTAATACTAATTTATTTGGCACGGACTTGTTTGCTATATAACTATTCCATCCGGTCCACTTTAATTAATTTTTTGGTTATTTTCACATATATTAAGAAATTCATATTTTATCATTAATTAATAATAAAATTGACTATATTAACCTTATTTTGTTCATTGAAAATATAAAGTATACTCCTAGGCTCTTTACTCTAAGGACAACTTTGAAAAAAAAAAGTTAATTAATTATTAATATTTGAGAAAATCAAATATTGTGGACCACAAATAAAGGCCAAAAAATTAATTAAAGGGTATCATAAGAAGATGTTAATTATTTAGGGCATTTAGCGGTAGTCCACCAAAAAATTGGAAAAGGGTTATCAGAGCATTGAAAAAAATGGTCCGACTATGAAAATTGGAAAAGGTGTGGTGCAACCTGCAAATATTAAATAAATAAATAGGGGGTTGTGAACATTTAATGCAGAAATAAAAAGCAGTTGGAAGGAGTAAGTGATAGCAACTATCCATCTGTAATGTAGTTGGAGAGGGTTAACCTATTCTGCTGGAAGAATCTAACACCATCCCTATTTAATTTTATAGGCCTATCTTTGACGCAGTAAATTAAGCCATGGCTAATCTTTCAATCAATGTCAACTACTACATTCACACCAAGAACCAAATCAAAACATCTGCACCTCCATTCCTCTACCACCCTTGGAAAAAAGAAAAGAAAAGAAAATAAGGAAATGTTATGTTTACCAAAATTGTTTTACTAGAAAAATGTTCTTTCAAGTTTATGTTATGACTATCAAAAGAGGGGTTAGTGCACCCGGAAACTTCGGAAAAAATTTCACATATATTTATAAATGTCTTCAAGAAATAGTCAGATATTAGGATAGGTTTTCGTACCAATTTTTATGAGTATTGATAAATTTATATTGAATATCATGGTATTGTTGATGTTTAAACGTTGCAGAATAATAACTGGGTGTGTACTGTAAAATTAGTTAGTGACAGTCGGACGGATCGGATGAAGAGATGACATGTGGAGCTGAAGACAAGTATGATGTGAGTCAGCAAATGGTCAATACCGGTTGCCAGTATGTGTCCAGCACTGGATGAGTCTCGAAGGCAGGGTAGCCGACGACAAAGGTTCAAAGTATTGACATCGGGCAACATTCAATGAGAGAATATCTGCATTTATAACCAACCTTATGCAGCCAACCAGCCATCAATGACAGTTTTATTCTCATTCATGAGGAGTTTGGGTTGAGGATCCTGTCTCCCTGAATAGAGCTATAAATAGAAGAATTAACATCCATTGTTTAAAAAAAAAAGAGAAAAAAGCATTATGTACACATAAAAGCTATACTTTGCTCTCATTTTATAACATTGTTCTCAATCTTTATTCTTGAACATCGTTCTCACTTTTGCCACAGAAAGGCTAAGTTCATAGCCATGCTTGTATCCTTTAATTTTATTTCATATTCTTGTTTCTGTTTTTATTTATTTCGTACTGTAGGATAAAATCGGTTCATTTGTCTATAAATTACGTTACAAATTTAACTATATCGTTTTACAGGTAAATAGGGAGGGGATTCACATCTACAATATTTAGAGGATTTGGTTTAAAATTGGTAGGCACCCACCCGACTAGAGGAATAGATAAATTAATTGAATTCAAATTTAGGTTTGAATTTTATCTTACTCTAATCGTTCGAAGGACGAACGTATTCCTTTATTCCTTGTTTGACGTCTAATATTTCGAAACTGTGAACTATTGTATTCTTTGCCGGTAAGCTAATCTTTATTCCTTTATATTCCAACTTTTACATATAGTACATAGTTCTTATAAATGTCATTGATGTGAAATAATATCCAACTAAAACCTCTTCAAAAAATAAATAACCTTCAAAGGCTTACAGTAGAATGAGATCAAGAATCGTTGGAATGACGATAGTACTGATCCAACTGGAATTTTGCACCGACAGATAATAATTGGAGTAATATCTTTATAATAAAAACGACATCAATCCTAGAAAGTGTTGGGAATAAACTCGCACAGAAATAATATTCACGGTAATAAAAGCGGAATAATAATGTAGCACCGAGATACGGTAATTAACAAGAATAAAAGAGTAACAACGACACCAAGATTTTTACGTGAAAAACCCTTTTAATAAGGGAAAAAACCACGGCCCCGATAGGAGCAACTGATATCACTATAGTAAGGAATTTTTACACTTTGTAGGTCCGAGTAAAATACTCCAAAAACCACTACAACACTCAAAAGAAATAACCCTATTTTTGATATTCCCACCTCACTACAATATCGCGCACTCTCTATTTTTCTCACAGACTATTTTCTTATACCCTGTCTGTGAAACCTCACTCTTTCTTTCTCTCTTTGTTGGTGTGAAGAAATGAGAGTTGAAACTCTCCTTTTATAGCCAAAATTTCACTCTCTAAAGCCTACAATATTTGAAAATTTACACACACTTTTCACAATTCAACAAAGTTGGCTACCAAACCAAAGAAATTCAACAAGGTTGGCTACCAAACCAAACTAGTTCAACAAGGTTGGCTACCTAACCAAACCAAGTCAACAAGGTTGGCTACCAAACCAAAGAAACTTTTATTAGGTACATGCCTAATACTTCTTCAATGAGATGGACATCATCAATCTCCCCTCCAGTCTCATTCATCTAGAGGAGGTAGCACTGTCTTCTAGTTTGAGTGCATGCCGACAAGTTCTTTGCATAGCTCGAACTTGTTCCTTAGTACCACCTTGGTCAGCATATCTGCGGGATTCTCACTTGTAGAAATCTTCAAGACTTTTAGAGATTCATCATCTACCATTTCTCGAATCCAATGATATCTCACATCAATGTGTTTGGTCCTTGCATGATACATAGAGTTCTTGCTAAGGTCTATTGCACTTTGACTGTCACAATAGATGACATACTCTTTCTGATGCAATCCAAGCTCTTGAAGGAACCGTTTGAGCCATACCATCTCCTTGCCAGTTTCTATAGCGGCAATGTACTCTGCTTCAGTTGTTGAAAGTGCAACACACTTCTGCAACTTAGACTGTCATGATATAGCTCCCCCTAAAAATGTAAACAAATATCCAGTAGTGAATTTTCTGTTGTCAATGTCACCTGCCATATCAACATCTGTATAGCCCTTCAAGATTGGATCAGATCCTCTAAAGCACAAACAATCTCCCGTGGTACCTCTTAGGTACCTGAGTATCCACTTGGCTGCTTCCCAATGTTCCTTTCCAGGATTTTCAAGAAACCTGCTGACAACACCAACTGCGTGAGCAATATCAGGTCTAGTACATACCATTGCATACATTAAGCTTCCGATTGCTGAAGAATAAGGAACTCTAGCCATGTTCCCTTTCTCTTCCACTGTTGTAGGACACATCTTTTTGCTCAACTTTAGAAGACTAGCAAGAGGTGTGCTGACTGGCTTAGCATTTTTCATGTTGAAGCGTTCTAGTACACGTTCAATGTACTTCTCCTGAGATAGCCACAACTTTCTACTTGTTCTCTCTCGAACTATCTTCATCCCTAGAATTTGTTGTGCTGGGCCCAAGTCTTTCATATCAAATGACTTGGACAGATCTCCCTTCAACTTTGCTATCAGCCCCTTGTCTTTTCCTACAATTAACATGTCATCCACATACAACAACAATATAATAAAGTTATTCTCAGAAAATCTTTTGAAGTATACACATGGATCAGAATAGGTCTTTAGGTATGTTTGACTTTTCATGAATGAGTCAAACTTCATGTACCACTGCCTTGGTGCCTGCTTCAATCCATAAAGACTTTTATTCAATTTGCACACCATGTGTTTCTTTACAGCTACTTCAAATCCTTCTGGCTGCTCCACATAAATCTCCTCTTCCAAATCTCCATGAAGAAATGCAGTTTTCACATCCAACTGCTCCACTTCAAGATCTAGGCTAGCTGCTAAGCTCAAAATTGTTCGAATAGAAGTCATTTTGACAACAGGTGAGAAAATTTTGTCAAAATCAATACCTTTCTTCTGTTCGAAGCCTTTAACCACCAATCGAGCTTTGTATCTGACCAGCTTGCCATTTCCATCTTTCTTGAGTTTAAAGACTCATTTGCATTTGAGTGGTCTTTTACCCTTTGGAAGTTCAACCAGCTTATAAATGTCATTTTTCTGTAGAGATTTCATCTCTTCTTGCATAACTTTCATCCACTGCTTCTTTTCTGGATGGGACAACACCTCCTTAAGACTTTCTGGCTCCCCCTCATCACTGATGAGGACATACTCTGTGGAAGGGTACCTGTATGACTCTGCCCTTGGCCTCTCTGATCTCCTCAGAGGTTGAGGTTGTTCTTCTCTCTGAGTGGGGTGCTCCACTTCCTCGACACCTTTATCAAGTTGCTCCCCCTGCTCAATAACCTCACCAGGTTGCTCCCCCTGCTCGGCAACCTCGTCGGTCGTACTTTCTACACTTGTGGGATTGTTATAAGTAGAAGGAATAGTAAAAAGGTTAGGAATTATACCATTCTTCGCCTTTTCTAACATATCGGCAGCAGTTCCAACTTCACTTTCTCGGAAGACTACATCTCTGCTTCTGATGACCTTCTTCTTTACAGGATCCCACAATCTGTACCCGAACTCTTCATCTCCATATCCGATAAATATGCAGGGAACAGATTTATCATCCAGCTTTGTTCTCTGCTCTTTTGGTACATGTGCAAAAGCTCTGCAACCGAACACCTTCAGATGCGAGTAGGACACCTCCTTGTTGGTCCAAACTCTCTCTGGGATGTCAAACGCCAATGGAACTGATGGACTCCTATTGATCAGGTAATAGGTTGTCTGAACTGCTTCACCTCAGAATGACTTAGGCAGTTTAGCTATTCTAAGCATGCTTCTCACTTTCTCCACAATGGTGCGGTTCATCCTCCCGGCTATGCCATTGTGATGCGGGGTTCCAGGAACTGTATTTTCATGTCTGATCCCGTGACTTGAATAATACTCTTCAAATTCCCTTGAAGTGTACTCACCTCCATTGTCACTTCGGAAACGCTTCAGCTTTCGACCCGTCTCCCTTTCTACTAGAGCATGAAACTTCTGAAAAACTTGCAACACCTGATCTTTGGTTTTCAAAATATAAACCCATAATTTTCGTGAAGTATCATCAATAAAAGTAACAAAATATTTGTTACCGCCCATTGATTCAATTTCCATTGGGCCACAAACATTAGAATACACTAAATCAAGTATATTCAATTTTCTTTCAGACGATGTCTGAAATGAGACTCTATGTTGCTTATCAAATAAACAGTAGTCACAAGGTTTTACTATTGTACCTTTGGCATAAGAAATAAGTGATTTCTTGGCAAGAATATGCAATCCCTTCTCGCTCATATGACCCATTCTTTTGTGCCACAAATCTGCAGAAATCTCATCTTGTGCCGCGTTCAATTCACCTTGGCATATTTCTGCATTTGTCCTGTACAACATGCCACGAGCAACTCCCTTTGCAATCACCAATGATCCTTTAGTGAGTCTCCACTTTTGATTTGCAAAATAGCTCTCGTATCCATCTCGGTCTAAAGCAATTCCTGAGATCAAGTTCATCCATAAATCAGGTACATGCCGCACATCCTTTAGAACCAATGTGCATCCGACATTTGTCTTGATACAAATGTCACCAATCTCCGCAATCTTTGAGTAACTTGTGTTACCCATTCTCAGTGTGCCGAAATTACCTGCTACATATCTGCAAAAAAGATCTCTTACCGGTGTGGCATGGTAAGATGCTGCTGTGCCAACCACCCATTCCGACTCTGGACCTGACAGGTGCATGCATTCCTCTTCCTCATTTATAAAGAGGACAACATTATCATTATTTTGCACCATGGCGGTTGTGTTGTCGTCATTCTTCTGGCCACTGGTTTCACCTTTGCCCTTCCTTGGATTTGGGCAATCTCTTTTGAAGTGACCTGGTTGATCACAGTTGTAGCAATTTCTGGCTCTTGATTTGGATCGGTTCTTTGACTTCCCACGAGCTCCGGATCTACCATAGTTGTTCGAACTCCTGTGATAACTTCTGCCTCTACCTTCTGTGATGATATCATATCCTTGATTTTCAGGCTTCTTTCTCATCTTCTTATTAAGTAAAAGAGCCGATGTGACATCTTTCAACTCAATAGTAGTCTTACCGTGCAGGATGGTTGTTGCCAAATTATCGTACGAAGATAGCAACGAGTTCAATAGCAAGATGGCTTTATCTTCTTCCTCGATTTTCACTCTGAGGTCGGCAAGCTGTGTGATTAGTCCGTTAAACACATTTAAATGTGACAAAAAATTCATACCTTTACCCATGTGTAGGGTGTATAACTGCTTCTTCAGGTACAATTTATTTGTCAGCGTTTTGGACATGTATTAGCTTTCCAACCTTGTCCAAATTCCACGTGCAGTGTCTTCATCAATGATGTTATTTACCACATCATCTGATAAGTGCAACCTGATTGCACTAGCAGCTCTTTCATCCAAGTCAGCTCAATCCTCAGCTTTCATGGTATCAGGCTTTTTGCCATCAGCATCTAGCACCTTGTGTAATCCTTGTTGGATGAGCAGATCCCTCATCCTTCTTTGCCATGTTGAGAAACCGTTATCTCCGTTGAATTTTGCTACCTCGTACTTTACTCCGGACATTTTTATTTTTTACCGAGTATAGTACTACCGATAGTGAATAGTATTTCAGTGAACAAGCAGAACATGTGCTCTGATACCAGTTGTTGGTAATAAACCCCCATAGAAATAATAGTCATGGTAATAAAAGCGGAATAATAATGTAGCACCGAGATACGGTAATTAACAAGAATAAAAGAGTAACACCAAGATTTTTATGTGGAAAATCCTTTTAATAAGGGAAAAAACCACGGCCCCGATAGGGGCAACTGATATCACTATAGTAAGGAATTTTACACTTTGTAGGTCCGAGCAAAATACTCCAAAGACCACTACAACTCTCAAAAGAAATAACCCTCTTTTGATATTCCCACCTCACTACAATATCGCGCACTCTCTATTTTCCTCACAGAGTATTTTCTTATACCCTGTCTGTGAAACCTCACTCTTTCTTTCTCTCTTTGTTGGTGTGAAGAAATGAGAGTTGAAGCTCTCCTTTTATAGCCAAAGTTTCACTCTCTAAAGCCTACAATATTTGATAATTTACACACACTTTTCACAATTCAATAAAGTTGGCTACCAAACCAAAGAAATTCAACAATGAGATGGACATCATCAGAAAGAGTAGTACTATTTTGCATTTGTGGCCTATTTTAGCGACTATACAAAAGATAAGTGGTGCTCTTTAATTTACACAGCTGAAAAGGGGCCAAGAATTGAAATACAAAGGTCACCATGTCTAACTTATTGCGAAAATAACACTTTTCTTAGAAAGGTAGGCAAGAGAAATCAAATGCATCCATCAAATTAAACGTCAAATTCGCTGTATAAATTACAAGGCAATCCCTAGCCACCTTCGTCGAACGTAGTTGCTGTATCCTATGTAGCAAAAGATTAAGAAAATGAATATGACTACACTTGTTTAATACTATCCTATGAAAATTTAAGTGTTTAGTTTATGAGGGTGGCTACACTAATGAAGTAATATCTATTGATGCTCTTCTACGAGGAAAGGAGGTGATGAATTGAGACGATTAGTTCCATACTTAAATGACCATTGATTAAGTATATATATATATATATATATATATATACCCCTAACTCCTATCTACCTTGCTATATAATATAGAATCCTATAGGAGCATAAAGTTTACTAGTTCAGTATGACTCATTGTTACTAAATGTTGTCACTGCTATTTATCACTAAAAATAGGATCACTTTATTGCATGTTGCAACTACGTACCTGCTTCCTTAATTTGTATCCTAATCAATAGTATCTTGACGCCAAAAAGAGATACTATAAGATCTTGAACGTAAGTAATTGAGATTTTTACACACTTGCTCCCTTTTTAAAGAGTATTCTCATAAATAATATGTTCTGCTTATTCCAAAAATAACAATTTTTATTTTAGCCGATCTAATTTTGAATTTAAATTTAAAAATTTGACCAATTCTATTAGGTCCCTAAAAATCTCTCGAATTTTAAAAAAATATTTCCTTTTTCTTTCCTATTCCCATACGTTATGTACTTCCTTCTTTATGATTTACCCATCTCGCCCATTTTTACTTTGTCATGGAGATTCTTGGAAGATCGTTTCTTCTCTTTTTTTCTTCAACTTAGCTAGAAGAGCTTGAAGCACATTAAAGAGAAACTAATATGATAAAATATAAAATTAATATATTAGAATACCACTGTAAGTTATATATTATTATGCTATGAATATATACTAGTAATGTACATTCATATATAACATTACTATTCATCATATATTCAATAATTATACAACACAATGTATTATTAAAGCTAATATATTATAAGTATAATAATTAGAGTTAAAAGCAGTTACGTGAAGGAGAAATGAGAACATCTTGAGGTAATGCATTAAATGAGGGAGAGAAAGTTGTGGGAATGATTGTTCCAGCGTTATAGGTTTGTGTTAGAAATGTAGTTAATTACTTATTAGTGCTAGGACTATGTAAAATCTCCTTAAATATTGGCTAAATATGTTTTTTCAAAGTAACTAAGCCAACAAAAATTGACTTTTATTTTTTCTTTTGTGTATCAGTTTTTTTTTTTTTTAACAAAAAAAACAGACAACGGACTGCTGCACAACGCGTCTATAGTTGAAATTTATCATAGTCTAGTTTGTCCAAGGAAGTATAATAGCCAACTGGCTGTAAAAGAGATGGTTTGCTGAATAAATGTGGACGGTGAGATGGTTACACACATTTAACCACTACGTAGTAACCAAATAATGGCAACTACCAATTCCCCCTAATTACATTCAAGAAATCTGTTCCTTTCCTTCCCACCCATAACATCGACACATACAATTCTTAGTGGGCCAGTTACTTACTTCGGCTCTACAACTAGAAGTCTTACAATCTTCTGTTTGGTTAATTCCATTATAGAAAATAGATTTGATATTAAATTTTGTCAATCACATATATGGTGCGACTTCAGCTTGAGGACATGACCTTTGATAAGAGGGTCTGGAGGTCGGAATTAGGGGGGGAAATAATAGGTAGTCGGGCGTTTTTCTAATCCATACCGGGTTGTTTAGGGCTAGTTTGTTAGTATCTTGTCATTGTTCTCAGATTACTAGTATTATGGTTATTTTCTTACTATCTTCTACTTCAGTTTTCTAGTATCTTGGCGTGGTTATCGCTTGTTGCTATTGCTAGTGCTATTACTTTCTTCCATTTATTTTTCCGATTCTTACATTGTTGTTATTATTTTTCTGGCTTGTGTTGTTGATATTTTATTGTTTTCTATTCATCCTCTCAAGCCAAGACTCTTTCGGAAACAGACTCTCTATTTCCACGGAGTAGGGGTAAGGTTTGCATACACATTACCCTCCCCGACTCTTGTGTAATTTCACTAGGTTTGTTGTTGTTGTTGCAGTACAATCGGATGTTTAATTGTCTTTTGTTTTGTGTTAATACTAATAATAATATTACCAACATGAATTATGAAATAATTTATTTTATATCAAATTATTGTAGGAGTAATTGTTTTTATCATTTCTCAAGGAACCATCAAGTGCACAGATAGCCGAGCACTAATTAATGTTTAGCCGCCTCAGCATCATTTTCAAACCTAAGAGGCTATAGTTAAAAACTCCTGAATCTTAAGTTTCAGCAATGGCGATTCCGTCGGCATTCAGAGAAAGACTTGAACAGATGGAGCAGAGCAGAAGCGAGCGTCTCTCTGTTCTTCAGTCGGAGAAAAAGATCCAGCAAAGCAAGTCTCAGGTGTTGGCCTCCAGACTCTCCAACATCGCATCCATGGAACAGCGTTGCCTCAAGCTTGATCGCAAAATTGCTTCTCAATACTTGTTTATCTCTTCTCTCAAGTCTCGCCTCCACCGCCTTGATGCTGATTATCTCCAGAATCTTCAGAAACACAGGGATTTGAAGGATGAGGTAGACAACTTGGAAGAGTTAGAGAAAGAGGAACAGAGCTATTACAGTTTAGAAAGTCGAGAAATGGAGGAATTCAGGGAGCAGGTGGCAAATTTCCTGGTTGAATGCCATGTACAGGTGGAGGAATTGAGGAATCAGGTCAATGAGCTCAAGGTAAGATTTGCACAACTTCAATGCAACCTTAATCATTCAAATAATTCTGAGATTGCTGCTGCTGAGATGAGAAAAACACAACTTCTCGCTACCAAGGAGAATTTGGAGAAAACCTTGGCATTGAATTACCAACTGCGGGAGCAGTTAAATAACCTACTTCTCACTACATTGATGGGCCACAGTCTAGAGAAAAAGTGATTTTGCCAAACAAAGAAGCTTTTACTGGAAAAAAAAATGCAGATTTAGAAAAGAGATTAATTAGAGAATCGTGAATGACATGAACAGCACTCTGAAGTCATCTGTTGCTGTACAGGTTAGATGTGTAGATGTTACAAAGAATTTGAATGGATTTGTAGAAGATAATAAAAAACACTTTTCTGAAAACAATAAAAAATAAAAAAAATTCAAATATAAGTCGAAGTTGGCTTGCCAAAGTAACTTTAAACTCGTATGTACTTTGAACTCAGTTTGGATGAATTCCAACTTAATCACTTTTGATAAGTGAGTATTAGGTTTGAGTCAACAGGAGGGGAAGTGTAAAAACATTATAGATACTCCTAAATTGGGAGGACTTCAAAAAAGAAAAAAAAGATTAATCACTATTGACTTTATAAAGAAAGGAAAAAAGAAATAAGGCATTAGTGTTGATAGTTAATTCTAGAGCTCATTATATGACATCAAGTGGTCCCGGCTCAATTCACGGTTCACCCACTTCTAATTTTGACTTTTGAGGCGGATAAAGGCTAGACTCAATTAATGATTCACCTGTTTTAAATTACGAATTTACGATGCATTAATTTTCAAATGTATGCCAATAGTTGCCTAACGCCATTTGAATTATATTGGCAAATTCATGGATAATAACATAAACGTGACTAAAAGCGCAAAAAAAAAAAAAAAAGTTCTTGGAAGTTTTAGGGGTTTATCTTGAACCTTACTTTATAGACGAATCCAGCTTGGATATATGTAACTATATATGATATTTAGATAATATTGGACTGCACAAAGACAATACTGTATGACAAAGAAATGCTTCCAAGCGATCCTTCAACTTAATACTAATTCTATAAAAGCTAATAAAATTGTTCTTATAAAAATACCATAGGAAATCACATAAATTATTATTCAACACTTGTAACATCAAATTTTAATGATCCACATTCTTGCTAGTAGAGTAGAAATGGCTGCGAAAAGAATGAGGAGCAGGTATGAAACTTCTGACTAAAACAAGCATGACTAAGGATCACTCAGATTCTGGTCCTGCTATTTGGTTAATTATGTGTAGAAACTTGGAGACTTTAAAAGCAGAACTAACTGAGAGCAGCTCTAATTTCTGTTCCTCTCCCACTGCCAAAGTTGTTCAACAAGGACTCGAGGTGTTTAATTTCCCTCGGTATGGATGCAGTAAGTACCTGTTTCCAATAGGGCAGAAAATCAGGTCTTGAATGCTAATAAGTTTCGGAAGTGATGAAAGTATCAGAGATTATATGAACTGGTACTTGTATAACTCGGTTGTTTCAAACAATTGAACGATTTCTGTATCTATACCTCGTAACCTGATTCTGTAATAAGGACTTCATCTTCAATCCTAAACCCAATGCCTTGGAACCTGAATGAGCATAAGTGAATATAGACAATGATTTATGCATATATAAGTGAGTAAAAATCAAGAATTCTAAGGAAACAAACACGATGTTCCTTACTGGGGTAAGAAAATAATCTAGCTCCTTAACCATAGATGAATCACCAGATGAAGCTTCTTAGTTCAAGTGAGCAATAATTCTCTCCCTAACATTTATGACAAAAGCAACAATTTTCCCTAGAATGGGACAGCCAGAAAATGCCATTGATACGTGGAATATTCTTTCGAGCTATTTGTTTATGGGAAGTTTTCTCGGACCTTGCAAAAGAAATTTTGAAGTAAAGGTTGCTGATCCCATTCTTGGTTGAACAAACAAGTAGCCATCAGTCATTCATGGAAACCCCAATGCAAACTGGGACTCCTTTGCACGATACGACTACTTTTGCTACAAGGTCCTTAGATTAACATGTTGGCTAGACCTACAAGATCTACCTTGGTCAACCTAGAACAGACATCTTTATACGATTCTCAATCTTTTGTGCATGAAAGAGTAACTCTTCGTCCATCCACCATAATACATTTTGGCAGATAGAACCAGTTCAATAAACCAAGAATCTCAAGGATGATCTAAGGAACTCGAGGATGATCTAAGATACAGTAACTTCTGAATGCATGCCAAAAGGAACATTAATTTGATGAAGTAACAAGTATACCTTTCTGGACAATCAAAGCATGAAGGGATGTATACTCCTGGTTCAATTGTGATGACCTACATATAACAGTCCATGAAGATTGATCACAAGTTCTTGCAGAAATCACAAGTAATTGGAAGCTAACATGAAAAGGACTCATCTATGGGGGTCAGAGATTCTTCTTATCAATGACCACCTCATCAAGGTTAATGTAGAAACAACCAGAGGGAACAGGAGTTCACAAATGTCAAAACAATGACCAGGCAATTTTATCCTAGACTAATTAGCTTTGTCTAATTTCATCTGATCATTCTGAGTTTTATGGTCTCCTTCACCTTTAAAAAATTGTAAAGCATGTTTCACAGTTGGCCATGACCTTGTCTAGATGTATGAATGTAGAGAGTAAACATGAAGTGTTCCAAGAGTTCCGAGGTCAAGGAAAAAAAAAAGACGCTGCACATAAACTCAGAACAATCTAAAGTCATGTACTTCTTTCAAATACAAGTGCGACGCAGAATTAGCATATTTCTCCACAAATATGATCAACGTAAATAATACAAACTTAGACCTCGAAGTAGATGTTCATGGTGCTTCTTATTCAAAAACATAATGGTTCTGAAAAAAATTAAAAGGACTAAAAACAAATGCATGGATGCAGATAACACTGGCAAAATAGACCTAAGTTAAAGCATAATTTAACATAAATCTACCACCTACACCAATTAGCTGTATTACTGGAATTACCTTCAGTAATTTGCCTATAACATCTGACTTGATATATATTGTGTATGTTTTTTTGGTCATATCAGACAGGTCGCGAGCATATTCCAATTTTCTAAGATTCGATGAGTGAAGGAAAAAGGAGAAGCATGGGATAACCATTAATTTTTCATACATGGAAGCAAGCATGTTGGACGTTAAGTACCTTTCACAAGAGGAAGGTACTTGTCATGAAATGTGTAATAAGTTAACAGATTGCACTACCAACAGGAAAACAAGATGCACGACCTACTGAGAAATTTTATAACAATTGCATATAACATTACACATTATGCAGGAATATTACATTCCGTGTGACTCAGAATGAAAAGATATACAAGAACTTTACTTTTTGATAAAGAATAGACACACCAGAAAAGAAACCTTTATCACTAACAAAAATTGCATTGTGTATGAAGCCGGGGTTAATGAACTAAGTGGCCGAGGAATTAATCATTTCAAATATTTCTAATTAATCAATCAAAACGAAGGTTTATATGGAACCTAGAGAGAAGCAAAAGATAATTTGATCTTTCTGCTAATTGGACTTCAAAAATAATTTTTACGCAAATGCATGCACTACCCTGATGTATACATCCTTCAAAAGAAATAAACCTCACCAACTTCATTTCTGAATTTAACTTTCTCCATGTAACTACTAGTAAAAGTGATGAAATTAGAAGCTGCAATAGGACCAAAGAGGTGCACATGACAAAAGCAGTTTAGAAAATATTCATATATATCATCATTCAACCGTCTGTTTTAACCCTTTGCATCTCTATAAAAATGGAAAAAGTGAAGGAAAAGGGAATTTGACCATATGGCTCTAAAAACATAAGCATGCTTAGTTGGTTTATATTGTAATTCAGTCAAGAAGCAAGGAGAATGACTAAACTATCCTTTGGAGGAAAACTCACTGTAAATTGCAAAAGGGGAATGATGCATTATGGCAAAGCTCCTTTGTTTCCAAATGAACAAGTCACTGGTGCTCATTCGCTAGGAGGATTTCAGAAGAATGACAACCAATTTCTTTGCAAATCTAGCAGTTTCCTTATTATTTCAGATATCAAAGCAATCATCAGTAAGGAAGGAAACTTACTACACCAGGTTTCAGAGGTCGATCATTTCCAATTGTAGAACAATCATGAACGTCCATTCCTAGATAGTGACCTGGAAATATAGATGAACAAACCAAATTCATTCAGGGATGGTCGCAGTGGTACAGGAAATCATTTTCTCTTTTCAGCAAAAAGCACATTAGGAATAGCAACTGTGAAGACAATTGAGAGGGAGCAGGTTTCTGCTGCTATTGCACATGCATTTGTACTTGTATCTGCAGCGAAAGAGTAAGGGCTAAAAGGAAAGACCTATATTTGTAGGATTTAACATTTCATAACTTCCACGCCGATCATTTTTTAGTATCCCAATTTCTTTGAATCCTCTTCGCAGCTTTTCTACCTATACACATCAAATAAAAAAACAAGAATGAGACCTTGGCAGTCCTTAAGTATCTAAAGAAAATATCACGCTGATATGGAGCAATTACTCACTACAGAATATATATATACCATATATGCCCATATCTTGAACAGTAATAAGACCTTTACAGCTGCACTAACAACAAATGCAGAGAATGACCCTTAATTCATAAAGCATTTGCATCAACCAAGTAATACTACCCTTCATTGAGAATCAATTACCAAAGCATAATACACTAATTAGACACCTCTAATCATTACCTTACTGGCTTATCTTACAAAGCATTACCATTCATCATATATGAAGAAATGGGGGAACAAATACTATTTTCAAATCAAGGGAGGGCAATCAAAAGGCCTCTATCTCTCCCCAACACCTCTCTACTCAAAGGCTTAAAAAGAAACTAAACTTTTTTCCTTATCTTCAAAAATGCCATCAAGCCTCATTTCCCTCGGCCCATGCATAGGAACGAAAACCGTGAAGCAACATTGCTATTCACAATAGGAGGTGGAAGTCAGTGTAACTTGAGAATTAGGCAAAACATAAAGCAAGAGTATGGCCTCACAACTGTACCCAAATTTATATCACCGAGACTACCAATGTAACTTGGCAATATAACTGGGTCTAAGACTATGAAAGGCAAGAGGAAAAAAATAAATAAATTCCTACTCTCAGCTACCCCCTGAATATAAACAGAAAGAAGTTACGAGATGGATTAACCAAATAGTACCGAGTAGTGGTGTATTTCTCGGATGGTTGTGCCAGGTCTGCACAGCTCCACGCATTCCTTGTTTGTCTCCAAAATAAGATTATAAAGTTCCTCCTGAAATGTATCTTGGAGCGTATCACTAAGTTCCAGACAATAATGTATAGAGACTATATCACAGAAAAGTAGCAATTTAAAACCATACCAAGGGAAGAATTTATTTCTCAAGCATAACCTGTAGCTTAGACGTAAAATTGAGATTTTGTTTTTCTAATAATGAGGGACTTTATATGATTATATCATTCTCATTCTTCACATCCACATCAAATCAGCAAGGCCATTGAGATCTGGAATTAAGATTCATAACTCATACCACTGGAGGGTTAAACTAGCTGCTAGGCTACATTACCTGATGATTTTCATTTTACTGTTTGTCTTTCTAGATTGTTTTTGGTAGTCTGGGGTTTCAATTTAGGTCAGTGCATTTTTTCTGAAATGGAAGGTTGTCTATGACTTTGATCAGCTAACAGGGTTTTTACCCAGAGGAGTGGGGTTTGACTTGAGTTTGTAAGGGGAAAAAGGAGAAGAAAATGATGGATTCTATACTTACTTGAACAGAAGAAAATTTTCCAAAGGGCGGCCAAGCACGAGTAAGATCACTGACATAACCATGGAGCTCGCATCCAACATCCATGAGTACAATGTTACCATCTTCTATCTGTTAAAACAACAAAGTCCCTATCTTCAATCTGTTAAAACAACAAATTAGATACTACTAGTCAATATGCTTGATATTCAAATTCAACTGTGCTTAAAGACAGTAAACATACTTTCTGGTCATTACGAAAATAATGCACGACACTGCCATTAGGTCCGCCACCAACAACAGGATTAAACCTGTGGAACAGGAAAAAAAATGTATAATCCTTGAAACTATCTCAGCCAGAAGTATGACCAAAAATAACAGTCAGGAAAAACAACAAATTATCAGAATCTCAGAGAATAGAAGAAAAAGAAAATCAATTGCATGTTTACACATGAGGTCTTAGTGGCATTTTGATTCACTCTGCTGCAACTCATGTAGACTAAAATACTTAGAAATTGCAAACGTGCTCCTCTCTATATACAAACTTCCAAAAGTTATTACAAGAAAAACTTACGCCATTCTTTGGGCACCTCTAACTCTGCATTCATATTCAAATTTGGCTGACAGCATTCCTTCATCAGGAAACAACTTCGAGTACAACATGGTCTGGATAAGTGCCTACCAAAAATATATACATTAAAAGATAAAGAAATAAAAAATAACCTTTATACAGAATAAAAAAGGACTGAATTAGTGAAAGGAAAATATCACAACTCCCATATAACTGGCAGCTATATTGCTAGGCAACTGCATACAAGTCCAGGAATAGGAAGAAACATTTTCCAGACCAGTCTCTCATAAGAAAACATGCAAATCATGATTGTGAAATAGAATGAATGAGTAGTATATACACATCTTTTCATTAAGCATGCCTAGAGCTTCTGAACTACTTAACACAAAAGCACATTATCAAAGAAAGCACTGTACATGCAAGAACTGTTCCTTCACAATTAGAGCAAGAATATCTTGACCCAAATAAGCAAGCTGGGACTCCAACTTTTGGAATATTAAGAATCGTCTTCTTTTAGACTGGTGATCCTTTTATCTGTACCCTTTTTCCTTCTGTGAAATTTATTTTAGATCCTCAGAAGTGTAGTATCTTCAACCTGAAGACACCACACTAGACATGAAAGAAGAAGGGGAAATAAAGGGAAATGCAAATACCTATTTTACCTTTTAAAAAGAATTTGTCGTATAGAAAATGACAAACATGTTACTTAAGATTGTATAACAGCTGACCTGCAAATAAGCTTTTTAAAATTCTGAAAACACCTCGCTGGCATATCAATACCTTAGTCACATGTTAACTGTGTGAAGAGTATCAACTTCAATGGAAAACAAATAAATATACAAAAGTAGTGTCAGGTGTACACTCTATCTTTCCATCTCTATAACCCAAAGACTGCTTTTCCTTGTCCAATCAAAACAAGATCCTCTATGAGTAAGAACTACCACTCTAACCCATGAACCTGACAAAAATGAAAGAACTACCATTACCTGACAAGCTATAGATGCAGAATCTCTCATCAATTTCAGCTCTGCTGGAGACTTCACAAATCGGGCTTCATGAGTGTAAACAGAGAAATCTTTCACTTTGTAATTGCTAACTGCTTTTTTATAGGCCTCAAGCTCAAGGTAGGATGAAGTCCTTGTCTTCACATTATGGAACACAGTGGAAGAACTTTGTATCATCCTGGAGAGAATCTGACAAGTCCAGCAAAAATTAAAGAAGAGAAATTGGAACATGGAGAAAGTGAAACAAAGTCACTACATTGAAGCCATGTACAGGAAAGACAGCTTAGAAGGAAATAATTGACATATTTTCTTTGCTGACATAGAGATAATCATGATATCGGCATCCCGTCTTCATTTCCTGCTCTTTTTTATAAGGTAAGAATTTATCGATGTTTCGGAATTTAAACTCTTGTACGCAAGTGCTCTACAATAACTAGAAAACCTACACCATAAACTGGTTCTCTACAAATAACACAGTCATATATACATCTTCACTTCCTGTTCTCTGTGTTGCACTTCCTGTTCTCTGTGTTGCCGATTTAAATAGTAATATGCCGTTATGTGGTCAAACAAACGGTTAACCTGAGAGCCAAATACAACCAACCAAAAAATATTCCCTCTGCCTAAATCATTTACCTAGTTTCCATTTGGAACACAGTGTCCACTTTCTGTTAACCTTCATTCTTCAATTTCTTACCCCTAATATTTTATTCTCAACTGATCCTAGCATGATGCCTGCTTGATTTTTAAAAATTATGAGGAAAAGCTACATCCAGTGTTATGTCCTATCAAACATGAATTTATAGTAATAAGCCAGGCCTGACTCCTATATATGCAAAAACTCTAACTTCCATCCACTTTGTTCCCTCTATACCTTTTACGCGTATTAAAAGAGGAAAAAAAATCTTTTCCCAGCAGGAAAAGAGAAAAAGAAGGTGTTTTCAATAGAAATTATTCTAAGAATTGCATCAACAGTCAAAAGGTATCTACAAGCCAACTCTTACAGATTCAATTCTCTGACATAAATTTCTATAATCAAGAGGAAAGGAGACAAATAGGTTTCCACTCCCTTTTTAGATAAAGTACTCCATTGTCCTATTGAAAGGAATACAAGAAGGGATATTATCATATGCCCTTTTGCTTATCAGTGTGAGAGGTATTCACTTCTAAAAAGAATCTCACACTTATTTATAGTTGGAGATATGATTTTAAATTTTTTGTACCTGAGGCAATCTGCTAATAGGGTAAGCAAGGTCAGCCTTGAATATCTGTAGAGCTGCATCAACTCCAGCAATTTCTCCTTGCCAAAGAACGTCCTAAAACTTTTGACTTTTAGTATGGAAACAATCTTTAACTTGCTACAATGTATACTAACTACCAAAAAATCATGGTAGTAGCTGAATCTAAAGAAAAATGGCACTAAATTATAGGACGAAGCTTTTCTCTTATTAACAGCTTCTTGTCAACAAGAAGGAAGCAAATGAATGGTTCCTGAAATACCTGGGGGCTTTGTTCTGGCATGAACATGCATAAACCACAGTCATGGCCTAGAACTGCAACACCGCCAGGTTGTTGGCATCCGGTGATGTATGAATAGTCAGCATCCTGCCTAAAATTGTATGGTACAACGTCAGTCATCATTTTTATGGGAGCGGCTGCAACAATCGCTAAACTATTCTCCGGAAGAAACTCCAATAGTTTCTTCCTTCTCTGCATATATTCTTCACTGGTAATGCCAGGAGTAATCTCCCCTTCCTTCATTAACTGCATGCAGTGATATAACAACATTTAACAGAAATCCACAAAGGAGCCCCAAAGGACAGCGGGGTATGTCCCATACAAGGAAAACAACCCCCAGGAAAACAAGATTTTAAATTTACTGCACATTTATCATTAATTTCAACAGCCTTAATTCCATTTTAGCAAATGTCAGTACTACATATGCAGTGTAGAAGTACCTGAGGGTGAGTGGCAGCAGTCGGCTGCCCAGCATTGTAAACTTTCTTGGTTGAATATGCACTGGTTTTGACTACCTATCGCATTCAATTCATGACATATCAGCAGCAAACCAAAACAAATTGAATTAGAAAATAAATCTAAACCTCACAAACCAACTCTTAAACAAAAAGATTATAGCTTGACCTAAGAATGGGGAGAAAATTCCACTGTTTCACCACTTGGCCGAAAAAATTGCAAACAGGGAAAATAAACGATTTGAATATCTGAATTGCAGCCATATAATTAATTAATCCAGTATCCTCTAACAGTCTAACTATAAGCTATAGCTGCAAGTCCTACTGAATTATACTGGACCACGTGCTCAACCCCATTTAGAAATATAACGAGTTTTTGCTGTGAACCTCAAGATATATGAAATATCCCAATATATGTTAGTTGTTACACAACTAAGATATCCGAAAAGCCAAACAAAAATTGAAAAGGTTGCTATACCTTGGAAGAGGAAAAGAAAAGAAAACGAACTTGATTAAGGAATCTGGGGGAGATTCTGTGAAGTGATGGGTTTCTTCGGAAAACCTGCATGCTGCTGTTGCTTGCTTCCCGCCTTTAGCCTTAGGTTCGTTTTCACTTTGGGATGGTTGTAGGTTTGTAATAACTATGGTAATCGGTACAACCAAACTGAACTGGGGTTCTTCTGGGTTTCTTGAGTTTTCTCCTTTTGAGGTTTAAGGTCCCTATGAATTCTTATATTTGCAGTAGGCACCCATTTACCCATATATTATCTATGTCGTCCAATTATATTTTCTATTTCAAATTTTGCACCCTTCTTTTTTGGTGAAACAGCAAAAAGTTCCCACTTTTACCTTTATCTCTATTCTTTTGCCCCTCTTTCTTTTTTTTTTCCTTTTTTTTTTTTTTGTGGGGGAGGGGGAGGTGAAAGTGTTTCTTCTAGAGCTGTCAATATGGGCGGGGCCGAGCTAGCCCAGCCCAGCTCACGTGGGTTTTAGCAATTGATGGGCTGAGCTGGACTGGGCTAGGCCACCATTTTGATGGGCTTTATAATGGTCAGCCTACCCCAGCCCTATGTGGGCTGCGGGCCCCCACAGGCCAACCCATCATTTTTTAAAACATAATTTTATATTTTTTCTTTAAGTTCTAACCTAAAAAAAGATAAATATTTAAAAGTTAAAAAAAAATTATTGGAAAAATTTCACAAAACTTAATAACTTTTTATACTATTCCAATATATCACAATAAACACTAAAAAAGTAAAAGACAAAACTATATTTCATCACTAAAAGTCAAAACTCAAAACAAACTATTCAAGAGAACGTCCATGTCACTTATGTGATATCCAACACATCATCTTCATCAAACACATTTGAATACGCTTGTGAGAAGATTGTCTTAACATCTTCACATTCATCTACATTTACAATTCATATGCAATATTAATTAGTTAAATATTAAGAATAATTAAAAAAGGTTTATCTTTTAATATGATGAGCTTAATAAACTTTAAGCTTGGAATACTCTTCTTGTTATTTTTTGTGTCATATACTTTTTATATTTTATATATTTTAAATATCTATTTTTATTAGGCCCACGGGCCGGCCCAGCTCAGCCTCAGTTAAGCCTCACGCGTTACGAAATTTACTTGGGCCGGATTTAAAAGCCTCATTTTTAAATGGGCTCCTAAAATTCTAGTCCAACCCTACTAAATTACGGGTTGGGCTAGGCTGGCCCAACGGGCCAAGCCCATATTTATGGCTCTAGTTTCTTCTAGCGATACACACAAGTTCCCTTCTTCTTTTTCGGTGAAGGTAGATTTATAATCAAGTGTATTTTCATATGAATATTGCTTCTTAATTTTGGTATTTTTCACTTCAGAAATTATTACTGTTTATTTTCTCATTGGAACAGAGAGAAGGAAAAGAATTTTCATACATTTTTTAAACGGTTAAGGGTCTGAATTGTTCCTCTACTATTATAAATGGGTCTAATTTATCCCGCGTTTAAGTTTTCTATCAAAAATATCCCTACAATTATACATTTTGTGCATATTTATCCCTTATACGTTAAAAACACCCTCCCATATTTTAAAATTCACGTGGCATCCCCTTATTGGACCAACTGACCCGCCCATTTTTTAATTCAAACTCGCCTGATCCCTACAACAAAACTACACCCACTCATTTGAATATAGAGAATAATTCAAAACCTTTTTTTTTCATCCGACTAGCTCCTTCTCTCTCTATCTCCTTCATCAAGGGGCCTTTTTTTTATTTGACTATCTTTTTTTCACATAGTGATGTTGTAATATTATTCTCTATATTTTCTAGTGAATGTATTGCTTTGTTGCAAAATTCTAAGTAGAGAGAGAACAATGATTTTCTTTTTATGTGCCCCTTTCTCTAGAATAAATTTAAATAGTGTTTAGATGAAGTATGGTAATTGAAACTAGCATTTACCAAAAGAAGTTGGTGAAATGGTAAACAATAATCAACAAAATGATGCGGATATAAAATTAGATCCCGCAGAGTGAAGAGATGAAATGGGATAAAACAAAAATATTAATTCTAGGAAGAGCAACACTAAAATAATAGGAGTACAAACTTCAACTAAAATCAACTGCATATTGCTTAAAACAGACAAAAATAACTGCAAAGTTCATAGTGAAAATCCACCATACAAACTTCAACTAAAATCAACTGCATATTGCTTAAAACAAATAAAGATAACTGCAAAGTTCACTATGGAAATTCACCGCACAAAAACTAAAATCAACTACATATTGTTTAACTTAGAAAACTTGAGAATTCAGTTTGATGGACTGTTGGATGCAAAATTATAACCCCCAAAAACTTACAGACCCTTGGTCAGTTGAAGGAGATAGAGAGAGAAAGATATAGTCAGATAAAAAAAAGGTTTCTTAACGGATGGGTGGGTGTAGTTTTGTTGTTGGGGTCGTGCGGGTTTGAATTTAAAAAATGGGGCGGGTCAGTTAGTCCAATAAGGGGATGTCACGTGAATTTTATAAGCTGGGAGAGTATTTTTAACGTGTAAGGGATAAATATACATCTAATGTATAACGGTAGGGATATTTTTGTTAGAAAACTTAAACGGAGGATAAATAAGGCTCATTTATGATAGTAGACGGGTAAATCAGACCCTTAACCGTCTTTTAAAATTCTGAAAATGCATACGAGTCATCTACGATGCTTCTGTAAGCATTTTTTTTAATAACACTTTTTTTTCCCTCTAATTTGATCAAGGATACAAAAAGTCGGAGATGAATAATATGATATTAAGGACAAATGGATAATATAAAGGTTATTATAAACAACTGTATGTCTTTCAGATGCTTCTGTTGTCCTAAACTATAGTGAGATTATCTACCTTGACTTTAAATGAGTCAATTTGGCTAATTTTTGAAAGAAGGAAGGAACACGAAAAATTAATTGTTATACAAATGATATTCAAAGTTTGCAAACTACAATGACGATAGAAAGTTAAAAAGGAAAATGTATTAAAGAGAGTATAAAAACATCATGATCAAAGTTTAAGTGTCAACTCTTGAAAAGCAGAAACTGGAAAATGGTAGTTTACCAAGGGAGCACTATCATATGAATAATTCAAATTGATTTCGCTTACCTGAAAAAGGGGGCCTTGCGTAATTGATAAAATTGTTGTCATGTGACCAGGAGGTCACGAGTTCGAACTGTGGAAACAACCTCTTGCAGAAATGCAGGATAAGACTGCGTACGATAAACCCTTGTGGTCTGACCTTTCCTGGACCCCGTGCATAGCGGGAGCTTAGTGCACCGGACTACCCTTTTTTTCGCTTACATGAGTTTTGAAAAATTAAACGAATTGACTTCAGAAAACAAAAGATGCAAAGAACAAAATCGCACACCTTTGACAACAAGGGTTCTGATTAATAGTATACAGAAGTTGTAACATAGGGTACAAGCTAGCATAATCCCAAATCTCTTGCAGCAAAAGATGGTGTGCATCAAGGCTCTATTGATCAATGACTCGAAGCCCGAGTTACGTTAGGTAAATAACTTACAGGAAACGTTTGAGGAAATCTTTTATCTGGTCTATATACGGAGGTCGTGCTGGAATTATATGACCAAAGTCATGTTCAATAACAACGGAGCAGCCATTCTCAAACAAAGAAGCAAGGTATTTACTAGCTTCATTCTCTATCTGCCTATCTTTGCCCTTGTCGCTGCCAAATATATGAAGTGAAGGAACATTGATTGACCCCTGCTGACAATTGTTCATATTGACAGCAAATCCAGAGCACAGGATCGCAAATCTGAATTCCATCTGTCCTTTTAGCTTCTGTTGATGCAGGCAAACTAAAGCGGCCATTGCAGCTCCTTGTGAAAAACCCAATATCCCATCAAATGGGCCTGCTTTAGAATATAAGGCTTTTAAATAAGCAATTGATTTATCGAAACCTTCAGTTTGTTTCTGGTACTGAAGAGGATCAAATGGACTGTCAGCTATCTTCCAATCAGAATCGTTCTCCCCCTTGTGATCAGGTGCAACTAACCATGAAAACTTTTTATTGCAACTCTCCGAAGGTGGATGGTTATTTTCCAGTTCTGATGCAGAATCGCAGTTTTGACGAATTTGATAAATGAAAGGCAATTCATGGGGTGCATCCACAAAAACAAGCTCCGCAATGCTCTTGAGTTTCTTGGCTAAAGATGCAGTTCTACCTTTGAATCCAGAAGCATTCTGGCGAAAACCATGAAGGCAAAGAATTCTCAGTTTTCGCAATGTCCTGGGTCCTGCAGTGTATCTCTACATAATGTCAAAGAGTGCCTTGACACACCAACACCAAGTAGGGGAAAAGAAGTATTTCAAAAGCATATCCCTGAATTAGTTTTCCCAAATATGTTTGTGCTGGCAACAAAGTGTGTGCTATAGTATTTTTCGATTGTCATACCGCATGGCTTAAATCAAAATTGATAGGGTACATATCTATCTACTCTACACTTTCTGGGAAGTCATACAACCTCGCTCAGAAAAAGTTCAAAGGATTCTTTCCTGCACACAGAGGTTTAAGACAAGGAGACCCTCTGTCTCCTTTTTTGTTCATATTAGCAATGGAAGGTCTTAACAATATGGTTAAGACAGCAAGAAGTCAGGGTTGGATCAAAGGTTTTGAGGTAGCCAAAAATGGAAACAATAGTCTGGAGGTTACACATCTCCAGTATGCTGATGACACTTTAATTTTTTGTGATGCAAAAGAGGAGCAACTGAGGTTCTTGAGAATTATCTTGGTACTATTTGAAGGCATTTCAGGACTGCACATCAATTGGAGAAAAGTAGGAAGCCTACCTACAATTTACCTTGGTATGCCCTTGGGAGCAAAGTCTAAATCTAAGCTGATTTGGAATTCTGTTATTGAAAAATGTGAAAAGAAGCTGGCTAGATGGAAATCCCAATATTTGTCTTTGGGTGGTAGACTCACCTTGATCAACTCAGTCTTAGATTCTCTTCCAACATACATGATGTCCCTCTTTCCCATTCCTGCAAGGGTTACTCAGAGACTTGATAGACTTAGAAGATCCTTTCTTTGGCAAGGAAACAAAGAAAAAAGGGCTGTTCATTTGGTTAAGTGGAAATCTCTTACAATTGGCAAAGCTCATGGTGGTTTAGGCATTAGGAACCTGAAGAACCAAAACAAGGCCCTAAAGATGAAATGGTTATGGAGGTACTCACAGGAAATTGAAACCTTATGGAGCAACGTAATCAAAGCTAAATATGGTGAGGAAGACAAGTGGGTATCAAAGGTAGTTAATACAGTATATGGAGTTAGTTTATGGAAGTCCATTAGGTCACTTTGGCCTGTGATGAAGAGTCATTCTTCCATAAGAGTAAATAATGGCAACAAAACCTCCTTTTGGAAAGATAACTGGTTGGGAGTTGGTTGTTTAAAGGAACTCTTCTCTGATATATATGGTTTGGTTCAACATCAGCATAGAACAATAGCTGAAGTATGGACCCCCCAAGGTTGGGATCTTATATTTAGGAGGATGTTAAATGATTGGGAGGTGGCTAGGTTAACTGAGTTTACAAACAATTGGAAGACTTTAAAGGGTTACAGAGTGGGGTGGATACACTATTGTGGTAGGGACACAACAAAGGTATGTATAAGGTGAGTTCAGCCTATAAGCTCTTAAACCATTCAAATCAGCAATTAACTAATTGGCCTTGGAAGCATATTTGGAAAGTAAAAGTTCCATATAAGGTAGCTTGTTTTACTTGGCTGCTAGCAAAGGAGGCTGTCTTGACCCAAGACAATCTCAAAAAGAGAGGGATTCCACTGTGTTCAAGGTGCTTTCTATGCGGGGAAACAGCCGAGACAATCAGCCATCTATTTCTTCACTGCACGACAACAGATCAACTATGGAAAATCTTTATTAATCTCAGAGGTATAGCTTGGACAATGCCTAGTAAGATTACTGAAGTGCTTTTTAGCTGAGATGAAGCTGGAGCTGGAGCAAGAGACAGAGATAGATGGAGGACTGTCCCAGCATGTATTTGGTGGACAATCTGGAAAGAAAGGAATTCTAGATGTTTTGAGGACAGTAGCAACTCAGTACAAAAGATCAAACTAAACTGTGTTTTACTTTTTTGTTTTTGGTGTAAGCAAAGCTACACAGGACACTATGTCAATCCTAGATATTCTAGAACTTTGCTAGGACTGCATAGCAGAACTTTTCTTTTCTTTTGCCTTCTTGTAAATATGGTTTCAGTACAACCTATGTACTGAGTTGATTAATATATACAAATATGTTACCATCTCAAAAAAAAAAAAAAGTTCAAAGGGTGCAAGCAAAGCTGAACTTGAAAGCTAATACTAGAAACCATCGTATTACCTGAAACCAAGGCAGGTGGTGCTATTCTGTCCGAGGTAGAGACAGCTTCAAGCTCTGCGACTTCTGATATTTCCACCGAGTTGTCAAACTCTGTTGCTGAAGTTGGTTGAATACACAGGCTGTTTTTCCGGCATAATTCACAAACATAAGAAGAATCCTTCTCCTGCAAAACAGGAAGTACATTTAACAGAAGGAAGATAGAGGTGAAGAAAAGATGACAAAACAATCAAAAAGGAAATACTCCTTAGATAACCAAACAGAGGTGACTTCCAAAATGGTTGAGACAAGACCATTATGTTAAAGTAACAATGCAATACTTGGAACTCTGAATATTTGAAAAGGGTATATGGATGTCACATCAAAATTCAATAAAAAAGCAATATTATTACATTAATTGATTTTTTTTAAAAAGTTGACTGCTATTTTAAAGAAGAGGTCATTCTTTGTGGGGCAGATGAAAATATGAAGCAAGTAAATGAAAGGGAGGTAACTGCAGTATTAATAAGCCCAAAGCACAAATAAGGTACTTCTAACTGAAAGGCAGTTATCTATTAGTTCGCCGAAAGTCCAAACAAGCATAGAAGTGAAGATAGGCCCTTAGTCATCAATTATTTAGGAGAATCAACCTAAAACTACATAATAGGTATGCATGTCCATCATCAAGGCATCTGATGGGAAGAAGCGAAAAATTGCTAAAATTTATCAATGGATAGGCCTAGAGGCATACAATGCAACAAGCATAGGTTGAGATCTACCAGTTAACCATCAAAGAGGAATGGTTCATGCCCCCATCACTCTATATATACCGTGCAATAACAGTTCTACTGTTCAAGTACTACACAAGATCAAGTATGCTTTGAATTTCTGAGATATGAAATAGTTTTAAGAACCCAACTAAGCTAATGCAATTAAGAGGCTTGATCAATCTTCCTAGTGATACTTACCCGGCAATTATCACAGACTAATACAAGCATCCTACAGTATGTGCACCGGCTCCGTGAGGAGTAATCATCAAATGGAGAATTACAGAGAAGACAAGTACCCAAAATTCTTGAATCTGAACTTCCAACTGAAACCCTGCCAAGACCAGAAAGTGTAGGGCAAACATTGAGAATGCCTCCTATGGATACTCTACAAAGGAAGTAAATGAACACCACACACAACATTTCTAGAAGAGTATTATGGCATGGTTATTGACACGGAAAAAGGTAAATTTCTGGTAATATGCATTTTTTGTAATACACACAGAGAGAGAGAGAGAGAGAGAGAGAGAGAGAGAGAGAGAGGTATCGAGTTAAAGACCTACATATGCTTAATGTGCTAACATGGAGAGCCACATTATATGTTATTTTATGGTTCTTACCTGTGAGATAAAAAGCAGCTACACATATATTTTGGATAGAGAGTTTCCTAGTACTAATGAAGTTGTAATCACATCCGTAAGAATGCTGGATCACTGAAACCAACAATTCAAGTAGGGATTGACTAAGAACCACTGAAATACAGTGACCATACCTGTGGTCAAAGACAAAATTCTTTCCTTTGAAAAAACCACCATCAGGAAATTGCTCCAGATATCGTTGAATCCCACCATAAAGCTGTGGAAAGTAAGTACTCTGAATCAACCTTCAACATAATTTAGCCCACAAACCAGAATTTACCCACAGTTCAAAATCCCAATGATCATGAAATGGAATAAAAGTGGAATTTAAAATGAACCTGGTTGTTCCGCAAAAGAAATTCTTTAGAAAGCATAACATAGATATTTCAAAACATGGCCATCCATTGCATTTTGAAGTCTCTGTCTTACCATGGCAAAGCTTAAAAGATCAACTTCATGGTTTCAAAAAAAAATTCAAAAAACTAACCATTAACACAAGGTTAGGGTTCCAAATTCAATAGAATTTCACTTAATAAAATAGAAATCATAGTTTAATTTATTTTTCAATGTAGCAACAATACCAAAGAAAGACACAACAACATTAAAAAAGTGCACCAGAAGGGTCTGATTCTCCTAAAAGTTTACCTGGAAAACATTTTCAAAGCCGGCACCTTTAGACCTGATATAGGCTGATGCCATCTCGCATCTAATTCCTCCAGTACAATACCTGAAAACACATTAATGAGTGATAGGAAACCCAGATGCTCAGTCAACAGTGGAGTGTAGATCAATACTAGAATGCATGCAATTCATAGAGTGTTATATCTGATAATTAAGAGTTTGCGTGCTGCTATTTTACATCTTAACTCTGAATTAAATGCAATTTAATACAATATACTTTGCAACTTTTCATCCGTTCCCCCCACCCCCACCCCACCCCCCAAAAAATCCTAATATTCCTAAAGAAATATCAAGATTAACAATATCCTAAAATGCATGCAAGTTACTCAGCATTATCTTCTACTAATTAAGCATCTACATGATGCAGTTTTACATCTGAATTCTGAATTAAATGCATTTTACATAATATCAATTGGAAATTCAGTCCATCTTTTCCTCCTAATAGTCCTAAAGGAACTTTCTTTACACCAAATAATATACTGATAGTAATGTACAGGGTCTAGCCATATCCAAGAAAAAAAGGAGAAAAACATTTTTTTTTAAAAACATGCAAGAGGAAAGGAAAAGCATGGAAGATGTTGCAACTAGACAGCAGACACAATATGTCTTACACTTAATAGTTGAAGTTGTACGATTATCGACGAAAGGAAACAAGTTTTTAATTCTCTACTCTATAATAACATGAAGGCACAATGCCGCAGATTCGAAGTTCACAATACACATCACCTGGAAAGTAACATAAAACCAATGAGAGATTGGAAATTTAAAGGGAACAAAATAGTGAATCAGGATAGCAGCAAGGCTTTAACTGAGTAGAAGTAAGCCCATATGCAGTTTCTTCACCATGTAAGACACATATGATACCATTGAATAAAAATGCAATATCACAAAATCACAAGAAAGAACATAAGAGAAACATTCCCTGCAATTCATCAGAATAATTATCCACCCAAATATGATACAATATGGTCAAGCAATACTTACATAAGAATATTGTTCCCACGCAACTTCTCAGAGTTATTATCTATCCAAGAAGGAAGGTCGCTGTACTGCCGGATTTCTGGATCCAAAGTCTCCACATTTGGTGTATAGAACTTCCCAATTCTAGTCTCATATAAATTCCTTGCATCCATCAGGACTATTCCGTTACTGCTGCTTGGAATCAGTTTGTCTTGCGTGTTCCCTAATAAATTACTGAGAATTAAACAGCTGCCAGAGAAATATACACATTCGTTCTACAAAAGTTCAATGTCCAAACATCAGAACATCATAGTTAACTTAGAAGAACATGGATTAAGCTTCGTCAGAGAGGTAGAGTACAAACCAATATTGTGAAGGACAGAGTGGAATTCAACTGCAGAGAGATGCTTCCCCGCATTTGAAATTTCAGGTGACTTTTGCAGGGGACAGGAACTTAAAGTTACCAATTCCTGAGTGAGAAGATGAGGTTAGTATCACATGGAAGGAAAGAGAGAAAGAGATAAAGACAAACAAACTTCACTAAAAGTCAATTACTCAACAAACATTAGCCAGATTTTCCTCTTCATAGAAAAAAATCCAACATGTTTATTGTTTTTTTTTATAAGGTAAAATTGTATTAATCCAACATGTTTATTGTTATGATATATGCTTACACAGTTCCAATTTTTTCAATCTATGTGCTCTCTTTATTACGTAGCATAGACCAAGTTCAACATCCTGTTTATAGTAACTTTCACTCCATAGAGAAGTCCTCTCCATTACATCCAAAGATTTGCTGGCCATGATAAATGGATGGCTGACGCTTGCAGCATTTCACTTTCTTTAGCAAACACCCAAATTAGCCACACCCTAATTGTATTTTGGTTCGAAATATCAGCAATATCTTGTGAATGTGGAAGATGCCAGTTGAATACCGAGACCCACAATGGCGCTTAAGCTAGATAGGACCAAGAAAGAGTAGAATCACAATTTCACGATAGCCTACTTCTGCATTGCTCAAATGGTCTGCAGCAAGGGCTTTGGTTCAAAGGTAAGGATGTAGTTCATGAAGTATGGGTTAGGAGCAAGTCACAGGTTTGAATCCTGCCGTGAACAAAAGCCTGATATTTAAGTTAGAAATAGGGTAGAAGGGCAGGCCATACTCCCCGGAGTTTCAAACTTGATACCTGAGTGTGTCGTAGGCCCAGTGTTATCAAAGGCAAAAAGCGTTAAAAAGCGGTCCAAGTATATCGGGGCTTTAAGCGCAAAGCACAATTAAAGTGTGGGCTTTAGTTAACAAGAGCGCAACGAAGAAAAAAATAAAAATATATATGTAATGCAAAGTGACATTTTCATTCATAATGATTTCCTTAATAATTTTATTTTTTTTTTGCCAACCATATTTCTTCTTTTGTGCCGCTTTATTTAAGATAGAACTTATAGGTAATGAGGTGTATGCCTTAGTGTCTTGCCTACATTGAAGCGCAGCCTAAGTGAGGCAAAGTGCATACCCTGAGCTTTTTTGAGCTTCAGGGCTTAAGCGTCCTCAAATGAGCCTTTGACAACACTGCGTAGGCCCATATGCAATTTATACGAAACGTTGCTACAATGGTTTTTCTTAACAAAGAAGAATCATCTAAGGCTTCTGGAAGAGATCGTGCTAGCTGCTCGTTACCTATGTTCCTTAGCAAGTTATATGGTTTAGGAAAAATATCAATAGAGGTATCAAGATTAAAAGTTCAAGTAGCTATAATTAAAAAAATTCATTGAAGATTTTTCTTTTTTCTTTTTGGACAGATCAAACTTCTGTTATAGTTCAAATTTCTAATAGCTATATTAGAAACAAATGCAGGTTCACCTTCTTAATACTCTATATGACTAAGGAACTTCTTGATTTAAAAAGTTGACTTAGGAGCTTGTAGGTTGTAGTATATCCCAAATCCAATCCGAACTTCTACCAAAAATGTGGACTTGACTGATTGGTCCCTTTAAGTTACTAATAAGTTTGTGAAATGTAACCGTGAAGGTGCAAATCAATAACAGGGAGGAGCAATTAACATGCAATCTCTCCCAATTGCTCCAATTGCTGAGCAGGGTCAATGCCAATTGCCCACACACATTATGCCCTTTAATTCTATCATACCCCTAAACACGGGCAAGTTTTTCATTCAATTTAGGCTCTAATTTGTATCTGACACAACTAAAATTTCTGAAAGTTTCGACCTTTCCAAACCACTAACTAGAATCAATCATATAACTTCTTTCTGCAAATGAACACAGACAAAAAAGAACAAAATGAAATTAGGGAACCAACCTTAACAATACGTATGGAGAGGGAAGTAAATCCACATTCCTTGGCGACCCTATCGTTCGAAGGTTCATGACAAGAGGCAAGCTTGAAGTCCGTGCCTTCAAACAAGGAATTCAACTTCACTGCAACAATATGCTCCTCCAAAGCAGATAACTTGCCACCAACCTGCAGGAAACCACCTAAATAGCTCAGAATCATCATTTTGGACAATTAAGGGTTTTCATTTTCCATTTTCAATGGCGAAAAGAGAGGGATTACAGTGACGTTGACGCCATTGGGAGAGAGGCGAACACGACCGAGGAGGGAAAGAGTGTTACAGTTGGATTCATAGAAGTTGAACAGTTCTTGGAGGTCGGGAATGCTAGTGTATTTGTAGTATAACAACACCCCGTATTCTTCTACTTCTTCCTGCTTTTTTGGTTCCTGATTCGCCATTGATGACGCGAGGCTTTCTTCGGATATTTGCTTAAACCCTTGTTCTTCGTGATCGTGCAAGTCCTTCTTCTTTGGTTTATTGCGAGTTAGCCCCCTGAATTTGTTGTAACCTTGTAGAATTTGGTTGCTCTCTTGGGTACATTAGAAAAGGTAATCTCCACATAACATATTTGTTACTTGGGGTGTGAATTGCTCGGTTCGGCCGCTTATTTCATAAAATTTATACCATACTAATTATTTGGTTATTTTATTATATATAGCAAAAATTAGACTTTTCGAAACCGTCCCAATCATGTCGGTATCTTTTCAGTATCGGTACAGTTCGATTAATTTTTGGTATTTTTTTTTTAAATGTCATGCACAAGTCACTGGCAGGAGACTTAACAAAACTATCTGCACATTTTTACAGTTTAAAAGGTGACGAACTATGAAAATATGAAATATGCATCAACTATTCTACAGCAGCGTAAAAGAAATTAAGAAATACAAAAAAAAATATATAAATCACATAAGTGGAAAGATATTAATCAAGGTGGGGCTCAAGAATAAAGTATATGGAAGATTAAATATTCAAAAAGATAAATTTAAATCATACGAAATAAAGCATATTCAATACATTGTAGTTTGCTACTCATAATCGCCACAATACCATGTGTCTTACTATTGAATATACTGGAAATAATTTAGCTTCAACAACAATAGCATATTATATGGGGTTGAGTGTTGGCCAGTCAAGATCGCTCATGTCCAGAAGATGAAGGTAGCAGAGATGAGGATGTTGAGATGGATATGCGATCACACCAGGTTAGATAGGATCATAAATGAGGTTATTCGCGCCAAGGTGGGTGTGGCCCCTATTGAAGACAAAATGCGAGAAGCACGACTTGGGTGGTTTGGTCATGTGAGGAGGAGGAGCAAAAATACCCTGGTGAGGAGGTGTGAGAGGTTGACATTGGAAGGCCAACGGAGAGGTAGAGGTAGGACCAAATAAGAGGTGAGGAGAGGTGATTAGGCAAGACATGCGCAACTTCAACTGACCGAGGACATGCCCCTTGATAGGAAGGTATGGAGGTCGAGAATTAGGGTAGTAGAGTAGGTAGTCTATAGTGTTCATAACAGTAGTATTGGCACACAGTCTCGCTTTCTGTTGGTAGTAGGTTTTTATGACTAAACATTGTTTTCTTTCATAGTTGATCACCTTACTATCTTGTTATTTTTATTCTGCTTTTATATGATTTTTTGGTACTGTCACTTTTTGTCTATATTTCATTAATGTGGTGCTTATGATTTCATGAGTCGATGGTCTACTGGAAACATGCTCTCTTCCTCACAAGGTAGGGGTAAGGTCTGCATACACACTACCCTCCCTAGATCCCATATTGTGAGATAATACTGGATATGTTATTGTTGTTCGTTATAGCAGTAGCATAATAGGTTTGGGAATTAGCATATCGAATTTAATTACTTGTTGGCTTGTAATTGTTTTATAATTCTAAGGCCAAAGGAAAAAATTAATGCTTTATTATTTTTAAACTTAATATATAAATATATATTTTCACGTTGTAAATTTATTCAGTATGGTTTTTTTTTTTTCCGGTTTATTTTCATAAAATAAAAAACTTATCATAATTATCGATACGGTTATAGATTTATATAAAACCTACGGTTTTATTAAAAGAAACTAAAAAATCGATTCGGTATGGTACAATTAGGTCGGTTTAGTCGGATTTTAAATATTCCTTGACAGCTGTAATGTTGCTAATACTTAATATGATCATTTGATTTCATTTTTTTTCCACACAAAACTATTATTCATGTAATGTTTGGTTCCAATTTTTTTTTAAGCTGTGAGGGTAAAAATTAAAATAAGTAACCTTTTTTGTAATGATTGATATTTCATTTTATCAAGGAAAAAAAATACAATTTAAAATACTTGCTCCAAAATTTGCAAATTCAATTCTTTTATTCAATTTTTTATTTGGATATGAAATATATTAAACCACAATAATATATTATATTTAGTTCTTCTATTATTTGATACAATTCCACGCTTTGGAATATACAATCTCATCCACCATAATGCGAAAACTATGTTCACTAAACTCATTATATTTTTCCAATCTCTGAACTTATGATTGATCACGACATCTATATCGTAATTCAAACAAATTATTCATTAACATGGTCATCGAAAACCAACAATATCTCGTGCATACATATACAATATTTTACTTAAGGATTCTACCTGCGACACACTTCCATCTTTCATACTATACTAGTATTTTATTGTCTTCCCTTAGGACCCTTTACTTTTTTTATTATGTGATAAATAGTACTCCTGGTGACTCATATATAATAAGAAAGACCAAAAATCAGCCTGTTATTTTTTCCTTAACGTGTCTTAAAAGCAAAAACCAAGAATAACCCAAAGTTAGTTTCACAACCCATTCCCACTGGCCCTCGCACTGTCTCTTGCCGTTTATATTCTTCAAAATCTCACCCCATCAAAAGATTCTCTTCCCTTCTCTCTCTCTTAATCTCACTTTTCCAGTTTCCACTTTCTTTCTTCTTCCAAATTTCCACTGAGAGGGAGAGGGAGAGGGAGAGGCATTATTATCCCCCCAAACCCCCTCAATTTCAAGAAAATGTCTCTTCGACCCGGCACTCGAACTGAAGTCCGCAAGAAATCTTACAAAATTGGGGTTGATGCAGATGAAGCCCGTAGAAGAAGAGAGGACAATTTAGTGGAGATCAGGAAGAACAAGCGCGAAGACAATCTCCTCAAGAAGCGACGTGAGGGCCTTCTTCTTCAGTCCCAACAATTACCTGATGCCCCTGCCGCTATTGAGAAGAGGGTAATGTGTATTTTGAACTCTTAATTACGATTTTTATAAACCCTTTTGTGTTTTATGCCACGTAATGTTTTAAAGTTTTGATCTTTGTGATGTCTGATTCTTGATTTGATTACTTTTGGAGCTAAGAAAAAAGTTTGTATTTTTTGCCATTTTCTTTTGACTATTTCCGAGTTGGGTATTGTGATTTTACCGGTAGAGCTTAATTAAGTTGACTCCACTTATTAGTCCACCTTTTCTTTATGTGTTGTGATTGAGATCGTGCTTGTTTGCTTGGAATATTTTAGCAATAAGCAAGAGAAATGCCAGATATTTGGAATTTGATTATTCTTTTTCTTGGTACTACAGAAAATTATGTGGCGACTTGCGCGTATTACAGTACTTCTTTAGAGCTATGCAGCCCTTGATTACCAGTGGGATCAATAATGAACTCCTTATAATCATACACTTGAACAAATTTGACTAGTCAGTCTAAAAAAAAAGCTGTAGCATATTCTTTTTGTGTAAAGAGAAAATGCTAGCATGTATAGGTTATCAGAACAAGTTATTATTGACTGTATGTTGTTTTGCACGATCCTAGCATGAAATAAATGAAATTATCTTTTGATTTATAAATTTTTTAAAGTATTTGCCAAATTTCAATATGCTGATCAAATTGTTGGAGTGTAGACCAAGTACGATGGTGGAAGGGAGCGCTAGCAAGACTTAGACAGAGATAAAGAATGTACCCATACTTTAATCAAGGACTTAAAAATATGAACATACAATATTGAACACAAAATATCTATGTAGAGAATTTAGTTACAATTTTCAGCATATTATTGATAGAACTACGATCTTAGCACATCATATCAGTACAGACGTGAATTTCAATTGAAAATGTAGTCAGTAAAGAATGATTTTCAAAAGAAATATTCAGTAAATAATGCCACAACATGATGAGGAAAAATAATCAAGTAACTGTAGAATGAAGAGATCAGAAGCAGAAGATGAGAGATGCTAGCATAAGTGCAAAAAGAAATGTATTATTTGGCAAGTTTGGTTCTCGAAATTAAGAAGAGGAACGGAAATCAGTAAGTCCTTTGGGCTTACATAATTTAACCCCTTTTCTTTGATGTAAAAGGTAACATTAGTTTTATAAGGAAACACCATATCATGCTGGGAATACTCTGACGACTGTGGATTCTTGAAACACATTAAAGGTTTACCGATAACTATCTATGGAATTGTAAAAAGTTTGGAATAAGGACAGGTGGAATGTATTTGAGTGATTAAAGATGATACTATCGTCCTTCCCTTCCCCTGATCTTTTTATTATTATCTCGGTCCACCTCTAACTTTTTTTTTTTTTTGTATTCTGACAGCTGGAAAGTATTCCTCTTATGGTCCAAGGAGTATGGTCAGAAGATCCTGCAGCACAAGTTGAAGCAACAACACATTTCAGGAAGCTCTTATCGATTGGTATTTATTTGTTCCGCTGTTTTTGGCTTTTTTTTCTTAATTCGCCTTTGCCATTGACTATAGTTTTGTTAACTGTAGAGCGGAGCCCTCCAATTGATGAGGTGATTAAGGCTGGAGTTGTCCCTAGATTTGTAGAATTCCTCGGACGGCATGACCTGCCTCAGCTTCAAGTATGTGTTATTTATAGTTCCTTCTTTTCCTGTTATGTTGCGTTTACTCAAGATGCAGCAACAATATTACGTTTGCCTTGATCTTTCCTGTACCTGCAGTTTGAAGCTGCCTGGGCATTGACAAATGTTGCATCTGGAACATCGGAACATACTCGCATCGTGATTGACCATGGAGCTGTTCCGAAGTTTGTACAACTTCTTAGCTCTGCCAGTGATGATGTCCGTGAACAGGTAATTTTTTGGTTATTTTATACTATTATTTTAACCTGTGCACCCGACAGCTTCACGTGAACTTCAGTATTCTCCTGGTGGGTTTAAAGTTTAAAACTATGTCACCCATTATGCAGATCACTTCGGTTTGTGGAACATGAATGACTTTGCAATTTGTTATCTAACCTAAAGGCTGAAACATAATTCAGTACGGAGAGCTTCTTTAAGTTATACTTCCAGAAACCTTGATAAGAAAGGACAATCATATTACATTAATCATTTCTTCATAATTCTACAATTTTAAGCAAAATCAAGTCTAAAGTAAGAAATAATTGTTTTCCTTGTTCATACCAGTGGTATTAGTCTGCTACGTAGTGGTAGTCTTGTATCTTCTTATTCTTATATTTGTGTTATCATTTGTTGTTTCGTTGACTTCAATTTGCTGATTGGCCTGCTGGGGTTACTACTTGTTACTCCTTTCTTCTTATCTTTCCTGAGCCGAGGGTCTATCGGAAATAAACTCTCTATCTTTTCAAGGTAGAGGTAAGGTATGCGTACACACTACCCTCCCCAGCCCCCACTTGTGGGACTACACTGTGTTTTTTGTTGTTGTTGTTTACTTGCATGTCCGGATTAAAAAATTGTAATATGATTTTCCTTAGTGCAGTTGGATTTAGAGAGAAAAAAAAAGTGATGGAGATGTAAAAATAAAGGATAATAAAAATGGATAACTAAACTTAGTGTACCAAGTAACCAGTGCACCGCAACTGTGGGATCCATTGTGCACAAGGGATTAGTGAGTTGTGGTGGCTCTGTTTTCAAGGAGCTTGATACTAAGTGAAAGCCAAGCGGTATTGATTGTTGTATAAATGTAGGAGGTTTGCAAAATTCCCAGATATTGCTTCTGTAATTTCTGTATGTGATGCTCTGTTTTCTTCAAAGAGTTGTGATGTCCAAACTTCTAAAGAAACGTGCAAGTCCCTTGACATTAAAAACATAAGAGTTTAATAATTGTTGGTTCTTTCCAAAACTTCGGGCAACAATTCTGTTGCAACACCATTTTACTAAACAGGCAGTCTGGGCTTTGGGCAATGTTGCTGGCGATTCCCCAAGTTGTAGAGATCTCGTTCTAAGCCAGGGTGCACTGATGCCATTGCTAGCTCAGCTGAATGAACACTCAAAGCTTTCAATGCTAAGAAACGCGACATGGACTCTCTCTAACTTTTGTCGAGGCAAACCACCAACACCATTTGAGGCGGTAAGTGGACTTGGGTTATGCTTCCTTCTAATGAAAGCATTTTTGTGGTTTGTAATATTGTTCCAGATCTACCTAGATAGTTAAAGTTTTATTTCAGAAAATAATTCCTGACAGTGTATTTTATAGGTCAAACCTGCATTGCCTGTTCTTCAACAACTTATCCACATGAATGATGAAGAAGTCTTGACAGATGCTTGTTGGGCCCTTTCTTATTTATCTGATGGCCCAAATGATAAGATTCAGGCTGTAATTGAGGCAGGTGTCTGTCCACGACTTGTGGAGCTTCTTCGGTATGTTCCAACTTCCTCTACAATGTTGTTTTTAGTCTGTATCCATGCTTTTAGGGGGTTGGATATCGGTCTCTGACATCCAACTTCATGCTTGCATTATCATAAAAATCCACTTGATTTGACGCTAACTTTGGCTTTTTCCCACTTGTCTTATGAAGTCATCCGTCGCCTACAGTTCTCATTCCTGCGCTCCGGACTGCGGGAAATATTGTCACTGGTGATGATGCTCAAACACAGGTACGGCTACTTCATCTTCTGGGTGAATCAATGTTCTGATGTTACCTTTATCGTGTTTAAAAATTTGTTTTTCAGGTTACTGTATCTCCACATCAAAAATCTAAATGATATGAAACTGTTGTACGGTTGATTATGTTATCCTAGTTTAGCATGTGAATCTGTTTATTGAGCACAATTTACTGAGTAGCACTGCCAATATTTTTATCGTGTCTCTTTGTCTTTCAGGATGAAGTTGTATAGATTCCTCATAATTAGGAAAAATTGAAAAATTCTTCTAATATCACCTCCGCTTCTACTTGAATATGGATTTAAGCGTTTAACAAGTGTTTTTCTCCTCTCTTTCTTTTGCTCTATTTTCACATGACTAATTGCTTTATATATTTCAGTTTGTGATTGACAACCAAGTATTGCCATGTCTCTGTCAATTGTTAACTCAAAATCACAAGAAAAGCATCAAGAAGGAGGCGTGTTGGACAATCTCTAATATCACTGCTGGAAACAAAGCCCAAATACAGGTATGTCTCCGTCCAGTTAAGCTCTTGTTGTGTTCTGATTTAATTAGTCTGTTTAAGGAAATGAAGGCAGTTTGATCCCGATAAATGCTCCGTCTCCCCCTCTTGAGAACAATTTCAGTTTGCATTTTTTGACTAATTTGGGATGGAAGAAATAAGTAAAAGGAAAATGCATAAGTAACCCCCCTCCCCCGATCTATACCCGGATTCTCAACTACACACTCTATCTTTGCGGGATTTTTATTAGCCCCCTTAATCTATTTTAAAGTAGAATTATTTGCACCCTTAAAGCTGACATGGCAGAGTGTGTGTATTTCACTCTCCTTGGGAGAGTGAGGAGCAAGAAAAAACGATTTTCAGAATTTTCTTTTGGCTTGTTTACCATTTTTTCTTCCTTTTTTCCCTTTTTCTTTGTCTTTTTCTTTTACTTCTTTTTTCGTTTCTTCTCTAATTCCGGCGGATATTCATTCACCGGCGACTTTGTCTAACCGTTTTTCTTCCATTTATTCTGTTTTTTTTTCTCTTTTTATCATTTTCACACACAAATTAAACTCTCAAAAAGATCTATTCATAAGCAAAATAAACTACACTCAGATTTGGGGGAAAAAAATTCATCATCGGAAAACCTTCCCACGCCGGAAAAAATTGAGGTATCGAAATTTTAAATGGAAAAAGTCTTCTCAGCTTATATTCGTTTTTCTTTCTTTTGCTCTTCCTCCCACACATAAATTACACTTTCAAGAAAAAATTATATAGATATATGATAATATGAAGCAAAACACACTCAGATCGGGGTAAAAATCTATCGCCAGAAAAAAAATTCGCCGAAAAAATGGTGTCCTTGAAATTCCGACTACCACCATTTTATGCCGCCAGTGACCAAAACAAAAAGAAAGAGAATGAAATAACAAAAAAAATCAGGATAATAAGAAATAAGAAAAAAGGATAAGAAAAAGAAGAAAGAATAAAAAAAAGTACTAAATATACATGTGGCAGCGCGTGTAGTTCACCACTTGCCAAGAGTTTGGTTGTCTAGTTTTAAGGTGATATTTATTCCATTTAAAAAAAGTTTAAGGGTTTAGTAGGATTCCCATAAAGATAAAGTGTGTAGTTGGAAATCCGGGTATAGGTCAGGGTACTTATGCATTTTCCCATAAGTAAATCATAGAAAAGCAAAAGAGATGTAACAAGTATAAAAGAAACCAAGTGAAACGGATAAGGAGTATTCATAAAGCCAACCCTGGCTACTTTGGAACTAGGCATGGTAGTTTAATGTTTTTTTTTTGGTGTAAAGAGAAGTTCCTTGTGGGTATAGATAGTTGAGACTATTGCTAGATTGGCTGTGATTAAGTTGGTGTTGTCAAATGTAAAATATGTAGAATACACCAGGGTTTCTGGGACTTTAAAGTGTCCCAAATTGGTTGAAGGAGCAGGCTTAATTAAAAATTTAAAATATGGAATTTACTGAAAAGAAAGTGCAAACGAAGAATATATATATATATACTAATTTCTCTGCACGTGCGTTGCACGTGTATGACATATCACTATTTACAAGATTTATATATTAAAAACAGTCGATGTCCTTTCGAAAAACATTTAATGTAGTTGTGAATTACATATTTTAATATATCAAAAGCTAGCATTCTGAAGTAACTTAAAATCTTTTATTAATAAAGTCAAAAGGCATAGATCACTCAAAGGAATTACTTTGTTCTAAATATACTAACATGGTCTTCTAAATGAAATATGGGACTTGAACTCGGGATTAACTCGTTTAATATATGTATGGGCATTCCTTTTAGCCTTATTACTCCTGCATTCAATTCCTATGGTAAGAAAATATTTCTTAGTTTTGACTTGAAAAATCATGACGAGAAGTTAAAGTAGAAAACCACAACACAGCTGCCATGGGTTGTTGGGTGAACCAACTGGTTGTAAAATCGCTAATTTTAGGAAAATGACATAGGCACGAGAAAACGGTCCCAATGAATTATCATACAGAAAATAAAAACATATACATTGTACATTTCCAAAATTTGTGAAAATAGAATAAAATATTTGACACGCAATGTTGGTTTTCTTGTCTTTGTATTCCTCGGCTAATTAAAGCTATAGAAAGAACTAGAAAACATGAATCTTAAAAGGATTTTTGGGCCTTCTCGATAGTTATAACCTTATAATTTCGACTAATGTGCATGCTATGTGATGTATATTGAATTGAACTATGAGGCAAACATAATTGAGAGAAAATTTATGCCTTGTCAATGACTATTGAGCCAGAAAACACAAACAACAGAGAAATAGAAAAGTTTAGTCGGAAAAATTCAATCTCGATCAACTCTAATCATAACCGATTTCAATTCAATAACAAATGGTAGACCCATATCAGAACATTAGTTGAGAAACAAAACCAAAGAGCGGCATGAGAAGTTTAAATATATATTCTCTGTATATGAAAATAAAAGTGAACTTACAAATCTATTATCTGCTATAATCGACGCCTTCTTGCAGGAGGTTTTGCTTTAACTTGTCGACGTTATACCCATTCAAAAATTTGTAGTATATCTTTGTATAGAAGGAAACAAAACATTGCGACTCTTCGGCAGATACGCACGCCTTTCTGAAGGTTTGTTTTAGCTTTTTTAAATAAAACTAAATAGGGCATTAAGTAAAAGGGAATTCTTGTAATTTATTTTAGTTTTTTAAATAAAACTAAATAGAGCATTAAGTAAAAGGGCATTCTTGTAATTTAACTTTTCATGAAGCGACCTAAAGTTCAAAAATTAAGAGCTAACAAATTAATAATGAAGATCTCAAATTATTATCTATAACGAACATACATTTCAGTGATCAATCGTTATAGCAAGAGCTGTTTGCTCATTTATTTTGATGTTGGTATGATAGCTTGTCCTGCTTTATTGGAAACAACCTCTCTACCTTCACTAGGTAGGGGTAAGGTCTGCGTACACACTACCCTCCCCAGACCCCAAGTATGAGAATATACTGAGTATGTTGTTGTTGTTGTAGTATGAACTCACTAATAGTACACATGATGAGCTTTAATACTTTATGCTATTTGCAAACTTTTTGTGTTAATTGATGAAACTAGTGAGGATTATCAACCAAAATATTGAACTATAAATAAACACTTTAGACGGTTTTAGGATAAGTAGAAATAATATATGCACGTCAAGTTTAGCCAATATAAGGATAGTGAAATTGACGTGAGATTAGATGGGATTTTCTACTTAAATATACCAATCAGATATTTAGGCTCTATTATCCAAGGTAACGGGGAGATTGACGAAGATGTCGCACATCGCATCGGAGCGGGATGGATGAAGTGGAGGCTCGCTTCCGTTGTTTTATGTGATAAGAATGTGCCGCCAAGACTTAAGGGTAAGTTTTACAGAGTGGTGGTTCGACCGGCTATGTTGTATGGAGCTGAGTGTTGGCCAGTCAAGAACTCCCACGTGCAAAAGATGAAAGTAGCAGAGATGAGGATGTTGAGATGGATGTGTGGGTGTACAAGGAGAGATAAGATTAAGAATGAAGCTATCCGGGACAGAGTGGGAGTAGCCTCCGTGGAGGACAAGATGCGGGAGTCGAGGTTGAGATGGTTCGGACATGTTAAGAGAAGGAGCATTGATGCTCCTCTTCGGAGGTGTGAGAGGTTGGCCATGGCAAGTTTGAGAAGAGGACGAGGTAGGCCTAAGAAGTACTCTGGGGAGAGGTGATTAGACAGGACATGCCGCTGCTTCAGCTCACATAGGACATGATCCTTGATAGGAGGGTGTGGAGGTCGAGGATTAAGGTAGAAGGTTAGTGGGTAGTTTTTAGTTGCTCACCGATAGTCTTAGTAGCACGCATGTCCCTTCATATTCTTGGATTTTTATTACATTATGTAGTTTTGTTCGCCTCAGGCATTGTATTCTCTGTTGCTATTATTTGGTGCTACTTATCCTTTATCTCTCCCTTTTTCTTTTCTCTTCCCATCTTTCTCCCTTTCTTGCTTTCCTCTTCTTATTATCCTTCCTGAGCCGAGGGTCTATTGGAAACAACCTCTCTACCTGTTAGCTTGGGGTAATGTCTGCGTACAAACTACCCTCCCCAGACCCCACCTGGTGGGAACATACTGGGTTTGTTGTTGTTGGTTGAAATGGAGAAGTGCTGCTGGAGTGTGATGCTATATGAAAAACCAAGAATTTATTTCATTGAGAAGCGCACTTCTTTTTTGTCAATTTTTTTTTTCCAGATTTCTTTTTTCCCCTTTCAGGGATGAAAGGAATTGATTCAGGAAGTTCTCTTTATCTTCTTTCCCTTTATATGACGTCTTGCTACTAATGCACTTACACTTGTTTATTTCCTTCTAAACAGGCTGTTATTGAGGCAAATATTATTCCTCCATTAGTTCACCTATTGCAAAGTGCAGAATTTGACATTAAGAAGGAGGCGGCATGGGCCATCTCAAATGCTACCTCTGGAGGATCTTATGACCAGATTAGGTTTGTTCTGTGTCTGTATCTTCTCTGCGACTGTGCATTAATTGCACTATTTGTCTGATATAACCTATGATCCCATCATCTTCTTCATGTAACCCGAGCCAATATGAGTTTTCAAGTAAAGAACTATTCGTGAAGTTTAAGCGAAACTAACGGCAAATTTCTCCTCTAATTTGATGATAAATGATGATCAGATGACTGTTCATGGAGTCTTTTGCCCTGTGTAGGCATTTTGTTGGAGTATTATCTGATGATAAAGTATGCAAAGTTCCTGGTTTGAAACACGAACCGATAATTAATGAATGCTCGTCTACTCATTATCTTGACACGTTAGAGGATTTCCAGTACTTATAGTGGGTTTAACCTTTTAAGGGAACAGCTGCTAGGTTTTTGAATGAGCAAATTGTGGGTTACTGTGCAACTGTGAAAAGATGAACATTTCAATTGCAAGAGTTGAAAGTCTAACATTCTTATTTCAAATAAGTGGAGGGGCCAATAATGGGATCTGTTTGTGTATCCTATTGCAGATTCTTGGCAAGTCAAGGTTGCATTAAGCCACTATGCGATCTCCTGATATGTCCAGATCCTAGAATCGTTACAGTATGCTTGGAGGGGCTCGAGAATATATTAAAGGTGGGCGAGATGGACAAAGAAGCTGGCATGAATGGTGGAATTAATTTATATGCACAAATGATCGATGAATGTGATGGATTGGACAAGATCGAGAATCTCCAAACTCATGACAACAACGAGATCTATGAGAAGGCCGTAAAGATCTTGGAGAAATACTGGGCTGAAGAAGATGAAGAGCAAATTCTCCCCGATGGCATTGATGGGAATCAGCAAGGTTTCCAATTCGGAAACAGCCAGCCTAATGTTCCTGCAGGTGGATTCAAGTTTGGGTAGAAAGATTATAGCGAGTATGTTTTGTTTTATAGATCTCTTCACTCGTGGAGCACAATTTTAGGCGATGTAATCGGATTTTCTTGTTGCCGAGGGTCAGGGTTTTTGGTCTGGCACAAAGGCCTTTTGAATTATTCGTGAAATTTGCTGAAAATGTAATGTTTTAGTTTGTTTTTTTCTATATTTTTCGTTGTACTTTCAACATCACGTTTCAAAAGCTGTTTCTTTAACTGGGTTTTTGAGTGAGGTACAGGATATTTTTATACTTAAATGGGTGATATGTGGTTATATTTTGCTTAAGAATAGCTGTTCACTATCATTCTAATATAGTGTCAATATCAGCGTCATTTTTGGCTGTGTCGAGAGATGGTTGCGATTTTGCGACTAAAAGCACACTTGTACTAGCACACTAAAGGCTCTTCAAAGCATTAAGAATACAGAAAATATATTGTATTTACCGTTCGTAGCTATATATAAAAAGATCATCCTTTTTACAAAATACTCAAGGGACATATCAACAAAGATCATCACTTTTACAAAATTACGTGACACATCAACAAGTTTATGTAAAAAGATAGTATTTATAACTTAAATATAAATTTCATACACCGATTTGTATGTTATACAACTAATTTTCAACTTTCATACAACACTCAAATAAAATAAACATATTGATTACCCTCAAACGTGAGTAACAAATAAATTTATACGCGGTTTAAAGGATATGTGATTTAACTCAATATGAATGATTAAGTACAACAGGTAAATAAGTCAGAGATAAAATAAATGATCAAACCAATCGCAATGTGATGATCAAGCCTTATCTTTGAACAGTGAAATTTGTCCTCGACTAGACTCTCGATTCAAGCTCGGTCGCGAATAAATAATAGAACAAATGAAGAACACCTTGAACAATAGTTATCGGACAAAAATAAACTTTTTGTTTGCTTTCATTTGCGTGTCATAGTGTGTGTAAATAAAAGATCTTCCCCTTTATATAGTAGGGGAATTTCAGTCCTAGTACAAGTATACATATATATATATATATATATATATATATATATATATTGTATGTCATGTGTTTTTCTTCTTCGAGTTTCAATCTGAAATTTGGCCAAAATCAAGTCTAATATTCACCAGATAGCCTCAAAATTAAGATATAAACTCCAAAGAATATTTTTAATTATTTGCAACAACACTCAATCCAAACAAATAATAATTTTTGAAAACCCAAATTCGAATTCAAAGATTCGAAGCTTTTTAATGACTGACAATGGTAGAGAGTCAAACACATTCAAATTTTATTAATTGACAATTTCAATTCGAACATCAATTATGCAACATGAAAGGAAATTGCTAAGTTCAAAACTCTATAGTAAAATGATTGAAATCCATTAATAAATTTTCGGAAAAAAAGAGAGGTTAAAAAGTAGAGGAAAAGAAAGGAAGAAAAATTGGGGAAAGAACAGAGAAGGAGAGAATAGAGACGAAGAAGAGAGAGAGCAGGGAAACAACTGATTCCCTATTCAATTCCTAATATAAAAGAATACTCATTAATCCTAATTTGTATATAATTAAGTTAAAACTTGATTAGGAAGGATAAATAAGTTTTGTATGTAATATTGATAGGTAAAAATCTTTTTAACACTATACACGCGAGATTGGTCGTCTACCTGTATATTCATGTTCTCAGTCATTAGTTAGCGTTCATCGGTCAGCTCGGTTCAATTTTTTTCTTCAGAAAACTGAAAGCGCAAACCAAATTATTGAATTTCTATAAATCAAAGCTAAAAATCGAACTGAATTACCAAATTTGAAAAACCTAAATCTTTTATTTGATTCTGTAATTACGTTTTCACTGAATTATGAACAACCTTATCAATAAATGCGAAGCATTTAATAAAATGAAGATCAAGTTAAGTACTTCCATTACATAGATGAAGAGGTGTGGTGAAAAGGGGACCAATACTTATATGGCTTCAAAATCCTTCACCTAACGCTCTTACATTAAAATACAAAGTAATTCCATATGGGATATTGGGCCATTTTCATATCTATGATCAAGTCTATAGTTTTTTAGTTGCAAAACTAAAGTTAACGGGAGGAACACAATTGCAATAAGTTTTAATATTACTCATTATTTCACCGAATAAAGAGCAAAAAAGAAATAAATCTGCAGAATTAAATGACAGTGGAATTAATAGTAACGGTCGAATTAGAGAAAATATGACTTTAATTGGTTACAATGAAACTAGGGAGGAAGAGCAGAAGTTGGGTGGAAGGAGGGTAGGTCTTGAATATCTTCAGTGGTTGACGTCCACATATCAATGAAATTCAAAATGCATACATCATTACATCATGTAAATTGTAACGTCTGCAGCACGTGGCTTGCTTCACTCATTTAATATATATAATATACTGGTCTTTTTTCTTCCTGAATAAGTTTGGACCAGTTCAGTATGAACATAAAAATAAATTGACCAAACATATTGTTCGGGAAAGAAAAGGAATGAAAAGAAAACTTGTGTGAAAGAAAATGAAAAGTCATGGAAATTTATAGTAAAAGTTTTTTCTCAAGCAAAATAGGATGTCCATTGAATTTTAATGTATCAAAAAATCCGAGTGTGTATATATATTGTTTGACTCAAAAGATGTTAAAATCTTTTTGAAAAAATCAATCAAAGATGAAGGGGTAAATCTTAGCCAAATATAATTAATTCCGGATCGAAACGTTAGTGATAATGATTGCATATGAGACAAAAGAGGCATGATTGATCTTATTAAGATTCAACGTTGTCTTTTTCATCAATAGATGAGAAAGTAAAGTTACATGTATTCTTCGAGGTCATTTCCCCGTTTTCTAGGATAAAAGAAATGAGCTTTTTGTTTTCCTTTTTCTGAAAGAAAAATGGAGAAGCCCCCTTATCGAGAGCCCTTTCTGGCTATATATAGTCGAGGCCCCTTTACCCTTTGCTTGACTCGACACTTTCTCGTCGCTAATGTGTCCTGGTCGTGTTTTTAGGCGTTACTCTTTTCGATTCGTCGGATGTCACAGAGGAGAAATGGAGTGGGCTCTATTGACTTTCACTACCCAGTTACTGAGGCGGGGTGTTGGATAACTTGATCGTGGTGATCAGATTTTGACCAATACAGTTAGTCCCTCCATCTGTCGGGTTCGTCCTATGTCGGACTCGACGGACAGATCATGCTCGTTACGCAGTCGAGAGAAATCTGACCTATAACTTTTCGTTCCTTAGTCGCATTCTGTGGGTTTTTAGCGGAATGATGGCGTTCCTTCAATCCTCGCGGACCATTGCGGCGGTTTTGGAATCGAAACGTCGGTTGGCACGGAAGGACTAGTTTGTGGTTAACACTATTATGACACACATTTCTGGGAGACTGAAACGTTTCGTGCCCTATCAGATTCGAATGGCGACTCTTGGGTTTCGTGCTTGGGGAATTTATGTCTCTTATAAATAGAGGAGACTTGTCATTTGATTGATTCACTTCATCTTTCGCTTGAGACAGTTCTTCAGATATAGCTTTTTTGATACCTCGAATTTCTGCTTATCTTCTTATTCACTGAAATCTTTCATCTCTTCTTCTCATTGCTTCTTTGGCGCATTTTCTGCTAAAAAATGGTTGATGATTCTTCTCGCGACAATCTTCCTGCCGCTAATCCGGTACCGGAGAGTTCTGTTCAGGACACCGGATGGGCGGATGCGACAGAGGATGAGGAGATTCCCTTAGTGGTTGAGATCTTGCCTCGTCCAGGAAGAGAGGCGACTGACTTCAGTTTTAATAGCGGGGGAGGGGGGAGAACCAGAACCCGTCGCCTCCGTCATGAGAGCAAGGGGTATTGTAGAGCTGAAGGAAAGGTGGGGTATCCCCAGTTACGTCGATATGCGGCCGGTGAAGGGGAACGACAGAGTTCACTTCGATCGTCTCGGGTACTGCTTTTTCTACGCCTACCCCTTCATTGTAGGGTACACACTTCCTCTTCCCATGTTGGTGGTGGATTTTTGCCGTTTCTACGAAGTGTGCCCCGCCCAGCTTTCGCCTTATGTGTACAAGTTATTCCTTATGCTGCTCAAGTATGCGGAACTTGCCGGTCATGAGGTTACTTTGGACCATATGCTCAACATCTTTGCTCCTCAACTGATCCGCGATTCGATGATCCATATGCGTCCTCGGGGGTCGAGGAGTCTGGTGGTGAAGATGGACGACAGGACCAACTGTCGTTTCTATGATAACTACTTTTATGTGTGGACCGAACACATTGTGGCGGACCCAACGGTATTCCCCGAGAGATGGAACTTCGCGCGTAAGTTTGCATCTTTAGTTAGTGAAATGTTCGACCATTTTTTCGAGAGTACTAAACTGTTCTTGCTTTTTGCAGCTGAGAGATTGCCTCCTCCGCCCGTCGAAGGGATTCGTGAGTGGGTGGAGGCCATACTTCCCCATATAGTGGGGATTCACACGTGGTCGACCTTTCACGAGAGGTTCGGACGCAGGCCCCTTACAGGTGGGAAGACGCCTTTATCTACTATTCTCTCTTCTTCTTTTTTGTTTAGCCTCTTATGCATCATTCGTCGTTGCCAGGGAGGGTGCGGAGATCAAGGGCCCCTCAGCTAACTTTTCATCAGCCGGCCGCATCTGCTCGCCCTATCGCATTATCCACTACACGACCTTTGTTGAGGGCTGCTTCGGTTGAATTTGCAACCTTAATTACTCCAGCGAGGGCCGCTTCCCAAGACGAGGTCCTGACCAATGTCGTTCGCCAAATGGATGAGTCACCGTCTACTGAAGAGGAAGAGGGGCCATCGAAGAGACGGAGAGTTGAGTTTGAGACGGCGCCCCCAACAGTAATTCATCTGGACGACTCCCCCCCCGACGGGCTCCAGAGGGGATGTTACTGCGGCTCCCCCATAGGTGGAGCAAACCATCGAAGTTGTTGGTGCCCGTGATCAACAACCAGAAACTCCTGCCGCCGTCTTGGCTCAATCAGAAGTCCCTGTCGTTGTTGATGATCAACTCCTGGTCGTGGTAGAGAACCAGAACTTTGGGGCTGCTGTTGTGACTTCGGACGTGCCCTCGTCTTTTGCAGCGGGTCGTGCTTCCTCTTCAGCAGCAGAAAGGGGAAAAGGTGTAGTGGTTGATGACTATGAGTCTGGGTCAGACCTGGATCCCGACGATGTTAGGATTTTTGAGGAGGGTCTCACTCATTCAGTGGTTAATGCGGGGGGCTCGGCCCGTATCCTTCAGATCCCTTATGGCGTTAATCTCTTGGCGGAGGGGGAAGATTTGGTACCGCAATTCAGCTTGTTATGCTCCAAGCTGAGAACGAGTCCCTCCGGGATGTCCCCGATGCTGAATTGAGGGACGAGGTAGCTGTCATGGGCTTGAAGGTACGTTACATTTTGTTTTCGTTTTATGCTTTCGCCCTTTTCGAAAGTACTAGTTTAACCCTGTCTTTCTGTTTTCCAGACATACATGGTGGAAGTGGAAAGCATTCGCAGGGCCAACATCCGGGCAAGGGTTTTCTTGAAGATGTTGGAGAAATACCGTCTCTACCGTGACAGATGTCGCGAGATGCACGAGCGGCCGAGGACGGATCCCCGTAATCGGGCTCTTGGTGAGGAGTTGGAGAAAAGGGACCAGGAACTGATGCAGACCATCCGCAGCAAGAGCGAACTCGAGGAGCAACTTCGTATTAAGGACGAGGAGCTCGAGTTGGGTAGGGGGTCGCGGCGGAGTGCGAACATTTATAGGGTACGTTGAGGTCGGTGCAGTCGGAGATGGACTAGAACTTGGTCAAGGTCGAGGCGATGAGCATGGAGTGGACGAGAAAACTGACCGCGATGGAGAGCAAAGTCGCTTGATTGGAGAACATTAAGAGAGCCTGGTCTGAGGCTTTGGCGAGGGCGACGACTCTGGAGAACACCATTCGTGTACTCCAGTCTTAATAGGAGTTAGAGAGAGCGACAACTACCATGAGGAAGGTGAGGCTCAAGGACCGAATTGGCGTGATTGATTAGGATGCGTCAGTTCTGGGAGATCGGATCGCGGCCCTGGAGGTGGAAAATGAGCGATTACAGGCTCAGGTTGAGTCATCTTCCGTTGTCGTTCCTCGCCAAATGCATGAGCTCTGGGTTTATGCTGAAGCCTAGCGGGACATATATAAGAGTTTGTGGGAGGCGGCACCATGGCCGAGGCTGCTTATGAAGAAGCGCGGGCAAAAGCTCGTGAGACTCGCATTAACTGTGGATGTGACGCGGCGACGCCCGAGGCTAATGGGGATGCGGATGATGGTAATGGAGAACCTTTTGGAGACGGTGATGATAGTGGTGATGATGACGACGATGATGACTTCGAATGAAAAATGTTATCTTTTGTTTTGTTTGTCGACTATCGTCTGTTCATTTTTTTTGGTTGGCCTGGGCCATATGTAAGCGGCGGCAGTCCGCACGGTACCTTGCATAAATAAAAATTCTTTTCTTCGCTATTTGCCTTGTACTTAACTTTTATTTCAACCGTTCACGGCTTTGGTGCAAGATAGAGGCTCGTCTGATGAGTCCCGATTTTTCTTTTCTTTGGTGGTGGTTGACCTTTAGGGACGTCATTTCGAATTTATTGAAATGTCGTCCTATCATTGTATGATCGAGGTCGAACTCTTCTTTTCATTTGGCGAAGGCCCTTAGCCTTAAAGAGTGTTATTTTGAACATATCGAAATGATAGCCCGTCGTCGTTCAATCGAGGTCGAAATTTTCCTTTCATTTGGCGAAGGCCCTTAGCCTTAAAGGGTGTTATTTCTAACTTATCAAAATAACAGCCCGTCGTCGTTCGATCGAGGTCTAACCCTTCTCCCTTTCATTTGGCGAAGGCCCTTAGCCTTAAAGGGTGTTATTTCAAACATATCGAAATGACAGCCCGTCGTCGTTCGATCAAGGTTGAACCCTTCTTTTCATTTGGCAAAAGCCCTTAGCCTTAAAGGGTGTTATTTCAAACTTATCAAAACAACAGCCCGTCATCGTTCAATCAAGTTCGAACCCTTCTTTTCATTTAGCGAAGGCCCTTTGCCTTAAAGGGTGTTATTTCGAACTTATTGAAATAACAACCCATCGTCGTTCGATCGAGATGGAACTTTTCCTTTCATTTGGAGAAGGCCCTTAGCTTTAAAGGGTGTTATTTCGAACTTATCAAAATAACAGCCCGTCGTCATTCGATCGAGGTCGAACCCTTCTTTTCATTTGGCGAAGGCCTTTAGCCTTAAAAGGTGTTATTTCGAAATTATCGAAACAACAACCCGTCGTCGTTTGATCGAGGTCAAACGTTTTCTTTCATTTGGCGAAGGCCCTTAGACTTAAAGGGTGTTATTTTGAACTTATCGAAATAATAGCCCGTCGTGATTCGATCGAGGTCGAACCATTCTTTTCATTTAGCAAAGGCCCTTAGCCTTAAAGGGTGTTATTTTGAATTTATCGAAATAACAGCCCGTTGTCGTTTAATCGAGGTCGAACCCTTCTTTTCATTTGACGAAGGCCCTTAACCTTAAAGGGTGTTATTTCGAACTTATCGAAACAACAACCCATTATCATTCGATCGAGGTCGAACCCTTCTTTTCATTTGGCAAAGGCCCTTAGCCTTAAAGGGTGTTATTTCGAACTTATCGAAATAACAGCATGTCGTCATTCGATCGAGTTCGAACTTTTCCTTTCATTTGGTGAAGGCCCTTAGCCTTAAAGGGTGTTATTTCGAACTTATCAAAATAATAGCCCGTCGTCGTTCGATCGAGGTCGAACTTTTCCTTCCATTTGGCAAAGGCCCTTAGCCTTAAAGGGTGTTATTTCAAGCCTATCGAAATAAAAGCCCGTCATCGTTCGATCGAGGTCGAACTCTACCTTTCGTTTGGCGAAGTCCCTTTGACTTAAAGGGTGTTATTTTGAACTTATCGAAATAACAGCCCGTTATCGTTCGATCGAGTTCGAACTCTTCTTTTCATTTGGCGAAGGCCCTTAGCCTTAAAGGGTGTTATTTCGAACATATCGAAATAACAGCCCGTCGTCGTTCGATCGAGGTTGAACCCTTCTTTTCATTTGGCGAAGGCCCCTAACTATAAAGAGTGTTATGTCGAATTTATCGAAACATCATCCCGTCGTCGTTCGATCGAGGTCGAACCCTTCTTTTCATTTGGCGAAGGCCCTTAGACTTAAAGGGTGTTATTTCGAACTTATCGAAATAACAACCCGTCGTCGTTTGATTGAGGTCGAACTATTCCTTTAATTTGGCAAAGGCCCTTAGCCTTAAAGGGTGTTATTTTGAACTTATCGAGATAATAGCCCGTCGTCGTTCGATCGAGGTCGAATCCTTCTTTTCATTTGGCGAAGGCCCTTAGCCTTAAAGGGTGTTATTTCGAACTTATCGAAATAATAGCCCGTCGTCGTTCGATCGAGGTCGAACCCTTCTTTTCATTTGGTGATGGCTCTTAGCCTTAAAGGGTATTATTTCGAACTTATTGAAATGATAGCCCGTCCTTCGTTCAATCGAGGTCAAAATTTTCCTTTCATTTGGCGAAGGCCCTTAGCCTTAAAGGGTGTTATTTTGAACTTACCGAAATAACAACCCGCCGTCGTTCAATCGAGTCGAACTCTCCCATTCGTTTGAAGAAGGCCCTTATCCTTAAAGAGTGTTATTTCAAACTTATCGAAATAACAGCCCGCCGTCGTTCGATCGAGGTTGAACTCTTCTTTTCATTTGGTGAAGGCCCTTAGCTTTAAAGGGTGTTACTTCGAGCTTATCGAAATAAAAGCCCGTCGTTGTTCGATCGAGGTCGAACCCTTCTTTTCATTTGGCGAAGGCCCTTAGTCTTAAAGGGTGCTATTTCGAACTTATCAAAATAACAGCCCATCATAGTTCGATCGAGGTCAAACCCTTCTTTTCATTTGGCGAAGGACCTTAGCCTTAAGAGTGTTACTTCGAACTTATCGAAACAACAGCCCGTCATCGTTCGATCAAGGTCGAACCCTTCTTTTCATTTGGCGAAGGCCCTTAGCCTTAAAGGGTGTTATTTCGAACTTATCGAAATAAAAACGTTTCGTCGTTCGATCGAGGTCCAACTTTTCCTTTCATTTGGCGAAGGCCCTTAGCCTTAAAGGGTGTTATTTCAAACTTATAGAAACAACGGCCCGTCGTCGTTCGATCGAGGTTGAACTTTTCCTTCCATTTGGTGAAGGCCCTTAGCCTTAAAGGGTGTTATTTCGAACCTATCAAAATAACAGCCCGTTGTCGTTCGATCGAGGTCGAACTCTCCCTTTCGTTTGGCGAAGGCCCTTAGCCTTAAAGGGTGTTATTTCGAACTTATCGAAATAATAACCCGTTGTCGTTCGATCGAGGTTGAACTTTTTTTTCATTTGGCGAAGGCCCTTAGCCTTAAAGGGTGTTATTTAGAACTTATCGAAACAACAACCCGTCGTTGTTCGATCGAGGTCGAACCCTTCTTTTCATTTGGTGAAGGCCCTTAGCCTTAAAGGATGTTATTTCGAACTTGTCGAAATAACAGCCAATCGTCGTTCGATCGAGGTCGAACTTTTCCTTTCATTTGGCGAAGTCCCTTAGCCATAAAGGGTGTTATTTCGAACTTATCGAAATAACAGCCCGTCATCATTCGATCGAGGTCGAACCCTTCTTTTTATTTGGCGAAGGCCCTTAGCCTTAAAGGGTGTTATTTCGAACTTATCAAAACAATAGCCCATCGTCGTTCGATCGAGGTCGAACCCTTTCTTTTCATTTGGCGAAGGCCCTTAGCCTTAAAGGGTATTATATCGAATTTATCGAAATAACAGCCCATCGACGTTCGATCGAGGTCGAACCCTTCTTTTCATTTGGCGAAGGCCCTTAGCCTTACTGGGTATTATTTCGAACTTATCGAAATAATAGCCCGTCGTCGTTCGATCGAGGTCGAACTTTTCCTTTCATTTAGCGAAGGCCCTTAGCCTTAAAGGGTGTTATTTCGAACTTATCGAGATAACAACCCGTCGTCGTTCGATCGAGGTCGAACCCTTCTTTTCATTTGGCGAAGGCCCTTAGCCTTAAAGGGTGTTATTTTGAACTTATCGAAACAACAACCCATCGTCCTTCGATCGAGGTCGAACCCTTATTTTCATTTGGCGAAAGCCCTTAGCCTTAAAGGGTGTTATTTTGAACTTATCGAAATAATAACCCGTCGTCGTTTGATCGAGGTCGAACTTTTCCTTTCATTTGGCGAAGGCCCTTAGCCTTAAAGGGTTTGATTTCGAACTTATCGAAATAACAGCCTATCGTCATTCGATCGAGGTCGAACTCTCCCTTTCGTTTGGTGAAGGTCCTTAGCCTTAAAGGGTGTTATTTCGAACTTATCAAAATAACAACCCGTCATCGTTCGATCGAGGTCGAACTCTTCTTTTCATTTGGCGAAGGCCCTTAGCCTTAAAGGGTGCTATTTTGAGCTAATTGAAATAACAACCCATCGTCATTCGATTGAGGTCGAACCCTTCTTTTCATTTGGCGAAGGCTCTTAGCCTTAAAGGATGTTATTTCGAGCATATTGAAATAACAGCCAGTCGTCAGTACCGGTTTCTAGAGAGTTGGACGTCTTTCGTGGGAGTCCCAGTTTGTTTGGTATTGCTTGCACCAGATGGTGCGACGTTGGTGAATACAAGGTATTGATGTTTCATTTAGGTTCGTGCTGTGTACGCCTTATGGTTTTCTTATCTGATTCATGCTGTCCAGCTCGGAGATGTTGCCGAAAGGAGATATTTCAGCTGTGTTGAAGCGACTTTTGTCCTTCAATCAAGATGTTCCTGCATACGTTCGTCCACACGAGTCTTATGTGCTTACCTGGACAAAGAGTGGTAGGTGAGGACGTGATTTTCTTCGCTCCCGCCCGGTGGTCCGATGTGGGAATGAAGGTCGGTAACATCATTCGATTTGTTTAGTATATCGACGGTTGATGGGGCGGGGATTTCTGAGACCGGTGATCTGGCTTGGCTCTTCTTCCTCTTCTGTGCTGCTCTCGTGTCTCGCGCGGGTTGGGTTTTTCTTCCGCGCTCCCTTTGATGAGTGATTGTGCTTCTTGGTTTCGATCTAGGAAAAACTAGGAAATTCTCACTAAGAAATCCCCACAGACGGCGCCAAACTGTTTGACTCAAAAGATGTTAAAATCTTTTTGAACAAATCAATAAAAGATGAAGGGGTAAATCTTAGCCAAATATAATTAATTTCGGATTTAAACATTAGTGATAATGATTGCATATGAGACGAAAGAGGCATGATTGATCTTATTAAGATTCAACTTTGTCTTTTTCATCAATCGATGAGAAAGTAAAGTTACATGTATTCTTAGAGGTCATTTCTTCGTTTTCTAGGATACAAGAAAGGAGCTTTTTGTTTTCCTTTTTCTGAAAGAAAAATGGAGAAGCCCCTTATCGAGAGCCCTTTGTGGCTATATATAGTCGATGCCCTTTTACCCTTTGCTTGACTCGACGCTTTCTCGTCGCTAATGTGTCCTGGTCGTATTTTTAGGCATTACTCTTTTCGATTCATCGGATGTCACAGAGGAGAAATGGAATGAGCTCTATTGACTTTCACTGCCCAGTTACTGAAGCGGGGTGTTGGGCAACCTGGTCGTGGTGGTTAGATTTTGATCTCTCTCTCTCTCTCTCTCTATTATATATATATATATATATATATATATATATATATATATATATATATATATATATATATATATAATATTAAAAGCACGAAGGCCCTTAAAAAATGTCGTTTGCCTCTTTTACCCTTTAAAAATAAAGTTCATATTAGACAAAATAGTAATTCAACTTATTTTCCTAATATTTAGAACTTAGTTCCTTATTTGAATTATGTATGAAGTCCTAATATTTAGGAATTCAAAATCAATTAATATTTTACCTTATTTAAATTATTTATAATCATTCTATATTAAGTTCTTAATATAGAAAATTTTAACATCAACTTAAATTTTATTAATTAAACGCTTTAACAAACTCATGCGCGTACAATGATGGTAAGAAGTATTGGGGAACATCATGTAAACTATATGGGCTAATTGATATTTTTTACTTTAAAACTAATTTAGATGTGAATTACCTTATATGAATTATTTGTTTATTTTAGCAACGTGACATTATTATTTTTTTCATGTTACAATTCAATATTTAAAATTTGGGATGTGCTAAATTAAGAATTTGAATCAATAAAATTTTAATGAGTTACTATAATAATAAAAATAAATAATTAAGTCTTTGAATTAATTATTAGCAAAAAAAGCATAATCCAATTATTTTTCAAATGCACCCATCTAAGTACAATTAATTTTGTAGTTAACAAAACTCCTTGATATATACATTTATTTCCATTAGATCAAGCAAATTGGCGGTGAACAAAATAAATAAAAGAGGAATATCAGTTATATAATATAGCATTAAGCGAGTAAAATTGATTAAAAATACAAACTTAAAATAATAAGAATAAAATAGTGGACCAAAATATATTCTAAATAAATTATAGTTAGTTATTATTATATTTTTTTTCTTGCACTCATTTCATTAAATAAGAACTCCTTAGTTTTTTCTTTATACAGCTAGCTAAATGCAACTAATATCCTTAGAAAATAGAGTTATATTGGATAAATAGTTATTTAATTATTTCTTTAATATATCTAAAATTTTATTTAATTATTTTATAATATTTAGGAATAGTCACTTAATTATTTTCTAATATTTACCACTTTAAAATCAACAAAATTTCTACTTATTAAATTTTTTCTTATTTGAACTATGTCCTAATAGGACTTTAAAATTAGTTAAAACTCTTCTAAAAATTTAGTTTCAAGTTTCGCCGTTTTCCTTTTCTTCAAATAAAAACTTGCATGCATACTCTTTCTCTCTAATTAATAACCTCAAATATTTTCCTTACCAGTAAGATTTCAAAAAATTTATTAAGTATCTTTATAGAGAGTATTACTTGAGATTCATAATATTCGTAGTTTTATGGCTTACTACCAAGAATTTATGAGATTTTGTTGCCACAAATCTTGATTGATTATATTCTTTGATTTTATAATGCAGCTATTTATTACTCTATTATATTATTTATTACATGTATTATTTTACTATTATATAAGTAAAACTATCGAAGTGAAAAGTCAAAATTGCTCATAGAAAGTCGAACTACATCATTACCTTTCAGTCATATATTATATTTAATGTTATACATAATGTTTTATAGTAATGGAACAAAAGGAAGAATGACTAGAGCGAACCAAACTCAAACATGATTAACATTTATAATTTTGAGGAGCTCATACTTTTTTAAATAAATTTTACATTTATAATGCAAATATGTTTTGAATATATTTTATGTTATTTTTAAAAAAGCTTATTTTTATTGATACAAGGTACACGCGCGCATCGCGCGTATCCTAAGACTAGTATATATATATATATAAAGCGTAGAACATGGATTTTTTCCTTATGTATTAGGTAGCTAAATCAAGTTAATGTTTGGTATGCTCCAACATACGTAATTTTTACGTTTGGGTAACGAACAGCAGGTTTTTGGGCATTATACATTTACAACGACGTCGCCATTTTTAGTTACGGCGTTTATAATTTATGTTTACGGAAAATGATTAAAAATGCCCCTAAACTATTAGAAAAAGTTTAAAAATATTATTCATTCACTTATTGGGCTAAAAATATTTTTCCATCCACTTTTTTGGTTCACTTATGCCCTTTGACCGTTAGGTCAATGCTGAATTAAAAATAATTAATATTTAAATTCCACGCGGCAACTTCTTATTGGCCGAAATTAAAACATCTAATCTATTAGAAAGACCTACTCATATCTACTCTTTTTTCGGACTAACCCGCACCTAATACTAACCCCGCCTGAATAAAAAGTTCAACTAAAAAAAAGACGCCCCACTTTCATCTAACTCTGTGGTGTCCGAGCATCAAGTGCTTCGATCTTTTTTTATAATTGTGGTGTTCGGATTAGCTTACATGCACCTCGACTAACATTAAGTACTTCTTAAAGACCATTTAGAACACAAGGGCATGGCTTCAATGTATTGCTGATTATAATCTCAAATAAACATAGCTAATCAAAATAAAACCAAGACGAGATAATTATACTTCCACATCGCAACAATTATGAAAAATTCGCTAACGCCGAAATGTTATACCACAGGGATATGGTGGCTTGTCCTGTAACCTAGCACTCAAAATATTTCCACCAACTTCTAATGAATTTTTCCAAAGAAAAACTAATGATTCGAACGAATTTCATTGTAGTTCTATAAAAAAAAAGTCAAGTCATCAGACTTTCTTTGTTACTAGTAATTTTTTTTCCATTTGTTGTTTGGAAATTCGCCATTAGTATTGACTATGAGGAAGAAAACGACCATTTCTATCCACTGAACTAAAACAAAAATACTAGAAATATCAAACTATACTTTCATAGATAGAATTAGTACCTCCATTGGAAAAAAGAGAGAATTCCTCGTGAAGAAATTGTGGTTAGGAAGTAGGGCGTCTATTTTTTAGTTGAACTTTTTATTCGGGTTGGGTTAGTATTAGGGGCGGGTTAATCCCGAAAAGGGGTATGTAATGGTCGGTCTTTCTAATAGGTTAGATTTTTAATTTCGATCAATAAGAAGTTGCCGCATGAAATTTATATAATAATTATTTTTAGTTAAGCATTGACCTAACGGTCAAAGGGCATAAGTGAACCAAAAAAGTGGATGAAGGGGTATTTTTAGCCTAATAGGCGGATGGAGAGTATTTTTAAACCTTTTCCAATAATTTAGGGGCATTTTTAACCCGTTTTCGTTATGTTTATTATACATTAAGTTTTACGTATTGGCTATCTAAACGATATTTTTTATAACAAATTACTTACACTTACTTGGTAACATGAAGAAATAGTGAATAATTTGTAATTAAATAAACAGATAATACATATATAACTTAACTCCTTACTATAGTGTATCATTTTAATCCAATATAATTATTTTAAAATTTAAATTTGATCGAATTCATTATTTCTGCCGACAGAATTAAAATGACATATGTCCATACACTGTGGAAGTCATTATCACGTTTGTACGTGTCTTTAATTGGAGTAAGAGCACAGTGAAGGACAAAGATGAGCAGCAAATTAAAGTTCCCTCATTATATATGAGTTTGCCTTCTCCCTGTCCCTCCCTTGATATGGGAAGTAAGTCTCGTATGTCCTATCCTGCCTTCTAAAAATTCACAACCGTATGAAAATATAAACACACAACTGTCAAATATTTATTTGCATTCGATATTTAATAATATTTAAATAATAAATATGTGCATAAAAGATACTATATATGGTTAAAATTGGGCTTACCTCTTTTTATGATTAATCGAGACCGGGGCGTGACAGGTCAGGGTTCGACCCCATGTCATACCGGATCGAAACACGAAGTTAGATGGCCAAGCTCGTGACTCAGGGACCGATCGAGATCGAGACCGAGCGGGATAGAGACCGAACAAGATCGAGGAAAGTCTGCCGAGCCAAATAACGGAAAGCCAAGATATTCGCGATTGGGCGAGGATCACAGCGAAAATCTCGGTACGTATCAAGAAGAGGCCGATTAATCAGCTAATCGTGAGATTTTCTTTTACCATATTTAGGATTGTATTAATGGTAGGACTCACCTACTATATAAAGGGGGTCTGATCATTTGTAAAGAATATCATATTCACGTTACATAAAGCAATATACTCTTTTTCTCTTAAGCTCTCAATTCTCTGTTACTCTGTTCATATTTTCTAGTGAAATATTTGTTTGATTCGAAGGCGGCTTAGCTCGAGAATCAAAGCTATACATTTCTTTTGGTTTGCTTTATTTCTATTTGCAGTTAATTTCAATATCAATTTGCGTTTTTTCTCAGTTTATACAACTATGAGAGTACTATGGTGCCAATATAGCTAAATCCATCAAGTGTAAAGGTAATAGCTTGAAGGAAGATGTAAAGGAAGTACTGACTATCCGAAATTAAAGGTAGTATTTATACATACCTTAATAATTTTGGATTTCGAATCGGGATCGGGTTAAAATATACAAATCCGAATCCGATCCGAAATCCAAAATTTTAATAAACATAATTGAAAATTCGTTCCAATCCGAAATTGAATGGATCAGTTCGGATTTCGGATATCCGATCCTAATGAACAACCTTACCGGGGGCACCACCGATATTGAAAAGACTAGATTCCAAAAGGTTTGTACAAAAATCTTTCCCCCCAAGTGCGGCTTCAAAGCCAATCCTCAAGAAGATCCATATGCCCGAGATTCCTAAGTATAATGGGACACCTAATCCAAACGAACACGTCACCTCTTACACGTGTGCTATCAAAGGAAATGACTTGGAAGATGACGAGATCGAATCTGTCTTGCTGAAAAAAATCGAGGAGACTTTATCGAAGGGTTCTATGATATGTTATCATGATTTACCGCCTAATTCTATTGACTCGTTTGCTATACTTGCAGATTCTTTTGTAAAGGCACACGTCGAGGCCATTAAGGTCGTAACAAGAAAGTTGGAACTTTTCAAGGTAAGGTAGAAGGATAACGAGATGCTTAGAGAATTCGTATCTCGATTCCAATGGAACGAATGGATTTGCCAAGATCACAGACGATTGGGTTGTTCAAGATTTCACTCAAGGTCTCAACGTTCAGATTTCCATAGCTTCACAACAGTTGAAGCAGAATTTGATCGAATATCCAGTTGTCACTTGGGCCGATGTACACAATCGGTATTAGTCGAAGATCAGGGTCGAGGATGATCAACTAGGGCTCCTTCTGGATCCGTTTATCCTAATAGGCCTGTGGATAGAACCAAGAGGGATATCTACCAAGAACCAAGGTCATAGAGATCGATATTAACCGTATAATAGAGACCGTAGAGGCAGCAGATCTGGGCGAAACTCTGTACAGAATGAGAAGAGAAATGATCGAGGTCAAAGTTCACAGGGACTCATGAGCAAGAGCAGTCTCGATAGGGATGTCGGGCCCAAATAAGCACCGTGACTATCGAAGTATAACTTCAACATTGATGCATCCGCCATTATATTTGCCATCAGACTTATCAAATATACTAGATGGCCTCAACTTCTGCAGACCGATCCAGCCCAGAGATATCCCAACCAAGTGTGCAAGCATCATGGTACCTATGGCCATAAAACAGAAGATTGCATACATCTAAGGGAGGAAGTAGCCCGATTGTTTAACGAGGGGAACTTTCGGGAATTGTTAAGCGATCGGGCCAAGAATCACTTTAAAAACAGAGATTCAAACAGACAGAACGAGCAAGAAGAGCCACAACACGTGATTCACGTGATCGTTAGAGGGGTCGATACTCCTCAAGGACCAGTATTTAAACGCACCAAGGTGTAATCACAAAGGAGAAGCGAACTCGGGATTACGTGCTAGAAGGAACATTGTCTTTCAATGATGAGGATGCATAAGGGATCGTACAACCCCATAACGATGCACCAATAATATCTGTACTTATGAATAAGACTCAAGTTAAACGTGTTTTAATTGATCCAGGTAGCTCAACCAACATCATATGATTGAGGGTCATAGAACAGCTTGACCTACAGGATCAGGTTGTGACCGTGGCCTGAGTACTAAATGGTTTCAACATGGCATGTGAAAACACCAAAAGAAAGATAACTTTGCCAGTAAACTTGGTTGGGACTGTCCAAGAAACGAATTTCCTTTTGATCGAGGGCGATATGAGGTATAATGCCCTATTCGGAAGGTCGTGGATCCACAATATGAGGGTAGTGCCCTAAACCTTTCACCAGGTTCTAAAGTTCTTGACACTAGAGAGAGTCAAAACAGTCTACGGGGGGCAACTCCCCGCTAAGGAGATGTTTGCAATCGACGAAGTGATTCCGATATCGGCACTTTTATCGATAAATAACTCAGGGTCAAAAACAAAACAGAGGGCCACATAGGTGCCAGCTTCGACCCAATCGGACAAGCAAGGAATTGACAAAGATGATGAATTCAGGGTTCCTCGATCTTTTATCGCCCCCGACGATTCCGACGCCACCAAATCAACGGTTGAAGAACTGGAGCAGGTCGTGCTAATCGAACATCTACCCGATCAAAAGATATACTTGGGCACGAGGTTAACCCCCAAGATCAGGAAAGAACTTATTCAATTTCTTATAGCTAATATGGATTGTTTTGCTTGGTCCATATCGATATGACTGGGATCCCACCAAAAATTACCACCCATAAACTGAGTCTGGACCCGAAATTCTGTCCGGTGAAGAAAAAAAGAAGGCCCCAGTCCGAGGTCAAAAATTCTTTCATCAAAGACGAGGTAGCCAAACTTCTCAAAATAGGGTCTATTCAAGAAGTAAAATATCCCGAGTGGTTAGCAAATGTAGTAGTAGTCCCTAAGAAGGGAAACAAACTTAGAATTTGTATAGATTACAAAGACCTCAATAAAGCATGCCCCAAGGATTCTTTTCCTTTGCCTAATATCGATCGCATAATCGATGCCACGACCGACCATGAGTTTTTCAATTTTCTCGACGCCTATTTCGGGTACAACCAAATACGGATGAACCCGGAAGACCAGGAAAAGACCTCGTTCATCATTAAGTATGGTATCTATTGCTATAATGTAATGCTATTCGGATTAAAATATGCTGGTGCAACCTATCAACGCCTCGTAAACCGGATGTTCGAAGAACAAATAGAGAAATCTATGGAAGTTTATATTGATGACATACTAGTTAAGTCCCTACGAGCAGAGGACCATTTGAAGCATTTGCAGGAAACTTTCAATATACTGAAGAAATACAACATGAAGCTCAACCAAGAAAAATGCGCGTTCGGGGTCGGCTCTGGAAAATTTCTCGGCTTCGTGGTATCAATCGAGGAATCAAGATCAACCCCGACAAAATCAAAGCTATCAAGGACACCACGGTGGTAGACAACTTAAAGGCCGTTCAAAGGTTAATAGGGCGCATAGCCGCCTTGGGGCGATTCATCTCGAGGTCCTCCGATAAGAGCCATCGATTCTTTTCGTTGCTGAAGAAGAAGAATAACTTCACATGGACTCCAGAATGTGAATAGGCCTTGGAGAAGCTTAAACGGTACTTGTCGAGCCCGCCGCTGCTCCACATGCCGAGGGCAAACGAACAACTTTAGTTGTATCTAGTAGTATCGGAGATAGCGGTAAGTGGAGTCCTAGTGCGAGAAGAACAAGGTACACAATTCCATATCTATTATATTAGTCGCAACCAGGTGAGCCTAAAACCAGGTACCCCATTTAGAAAAATTAGCACTCGCTTTGATAAGCGCCTCTAGGAAACTAAAACCATACTTTCAATGTTATCCCATATCTGTTGTAACAACTTATCCTCTTCGAAATATTTTTCATAAGCCCGAGCTTTCGAGACGATTGGCCAAATATATCTTAGAAATCAGCAGGTACGATATTGAGTATCGACCCCGAACAACCATCAAGTCTCAAATCTTGGCAAACTTCATGGCTGACTTCATGCCGGCCCGGGTACCTGAGGTTGAAAGAGAACTATTAATCAACTCGGGTACATCTTCGGGAATTCAGACCCTTTTTATGGACGGTGCTTCGAACGTAAAGGGGTCCGGACTCAACATCGTGCTAAAACCACCCACAGGTAACGTGGTTAGACAATCTATTAGAACTATAAAATTGGCTAACAACGAGCCTGAATATGAGTCCATGATTACCACTCTCAAACTAGCCAAAGGCTTGGGAGCAGAGGTGATCGAAGCCAAATGCGACTCCCTCCTCGTTGTAAATCAAGTTAACGGAACCTTTGATGTTCGAAAGGAATGAATGCAAAGATACTTGGATAACCCACAAGTAACTCTACACCGATTCAAGGAATGGACTTTGGAACATGTCCCTCGAGATCAAAATAGAGAAGTTAATGCCCTCGCAAACCTAGGATTATCGGTCGAAGATAACGAACTCAATTCGGGGGTTGTCGTACAACTTATGAGGTCAGTGGTCGAAGAAGGCCACGCCGATTTAAACTCTACAAGCTTGAATTGGGATCGAAGAAACAAATATGTAGAGTATTTGAAGGACGAAAAACTTCCCTCAAATCCAAAGGAATCAATGGTTCTACGCACAAAATCAGCCCGATTTAGCTTGTCCGAAGATGGAGCCTTACTCAGGAGAGCGTTCGACGGTCCGCTAGCAATATGTCTGGGACCGAGAGATACCAAATATGTTTTGAGGGAAGTCCATAAAGGCACATTTGAGAACCATTCAGGTGCCGAATCATTAGTTTGAAAGGTAATCAGAGCCGAATATTACTGGATCGACATGGAGAACGATGCGAAAGAGTTTGTTCGAATATTCGACTAACTGCAAAAGACATGCACCAATGATTTATCAACTCAAGGAGCTACTCCATTTGGTCTTGTCCCCATGGCTGTTCATGAAGTGGGGGATGGACATCGTCGTCCCTCTTCCATCGGCGCCAGGTAAGGCTCAATTTGTTTTGTTTATGACTGACTATTTTTCTAAGTGGGTTGAAGCACATGCATACAAGAAGATCAGGTAGAAGGAAGTCATCGACTTTATTTGGGACCACATCATATGTCGATTTGGAATACCATCCGAAATTGCATTTGATAACGAGAAACAATTTATTGGCAGCAAAGTGACCAAATTTCTCGAGGACCACAAAATCAAAAGGATTTTATCAACACCTTATCACCCTAGTGAGAATGGACAAGTTGAATCGACCAACCAAACCATAATACAAAACCTCAAGAAAAGGTTGACCTACGCCAAAGAAAAATGGAGAGAAATCCTGCCCGAAGTCCTTTGGGCGTATCGCACAACTTCGAAGTCTAGTACTGGGGCCAACCCATTCTCTTTGGTTTATGGCGTCAAAGCTTTAATACCGGTCAAAGTCGGGGAGCTGAGCATCAGATTCTGATATGCGATGAAAGAATAGAATGACGAGGCCATGAATACGAGCCTGGAGCGATTAGATGAACGACATGAAGTTGCCTTTGTTCAATTGGCTGCCCAGAAACAACGGATCGAAAGGTATTACAATCGAAGGGCCATCCTTTGATATTTTAACGTCGGGGACTTGGTACTGAGAAAGGTCACATTAAACACCTAAAATCCAAATGAAGGAAAATTGGGTCCGAACTACGAAGGGTTGTACCAGATTCTTGAGATCATAGGTAAATGATCCTATAAGCTCGGAACAATAGACGGAGAACAGCTACCAAACAATTGGAACGTAACTCATCTCAAATGATATTACTGCTGAGATACGACCCTATTTTAATTCTTTCTATTTTTGACTAACACTTGCAAGTTATCGACAAGGAACGACACGAAGCCTTTAGATCTGAAAGCACGCGTTGCACTCTTTTTTCTTGAACCGTTTTTGTCCCAATTGGATTTTTTGGCAGGTTTTTAACAAGGCAAAAGTGGATCGTGCTATCTTTGAATTGAAGGTTAATCACGAATCGGTATCAAAGACTGTTTATAGTATCCGAGATTTCTCTACAATCAACCTTGAATACTGGGAGGGATTACCCTCAAATATTGAATTGTTCTAGCAAGTAAATTATTTTGAAATGGAAGGGTCTCAATAGGTAGGATTTATTGTATGGTCAAACGGTCAAAACGAACGTGCCCACATAGATTGCTCAAGTCCTGACATAAAACATGTACATCCTTTTTACCTGCACCCCCGGGAAGGGGTATAATAAGGGAGTTTTTTCCAACTTAAAGTGACAATCGAAACGAGATTTATTTATTTAAAGATTCCGAGTCGTCACTTGGGATAATTTAGGGTATCCCAAGTCACCGGTTCAAAATCCGAATCGAGGAAAGATTGACTCTGTATTATAGTCTGCGAACACAGAAATTCGGATAAGGAATTCTGTTAACCCGGGAGAAGGTGTTAGGCATTCCCGGATTTCGTGGTTCTAGCACGGTCGCTCAACTATTATAATGGCCTATTACCTGATTTTAGTACATGTTTAAGCCTATGGTGCAATTTTAAACTTCTGAGCCGCTTTTATTGAATTATTATTTTTTAGGAAGATTTTAACGTTATTAAAACACATCTTGAACCACGTCATATAAATGCACCCATGGTCCTCGACATATTTTATCTAACATTGTTGAGTGTGCACCCGAGTTTAGGAAGGTAAATTATTAAAATAACGCGCCTAAAGCAACTCCGCATTTTTAACTTTGCGAGGGCCATGAAAAATTTTCTAATGGCACACCTCGATTTCTAGAGCAAACACATTAATTAAATGAGGGCCGTGCGTTTAAAATTTTATTTGGCACGACATGCCTCAACTCCATTTTTAAATGGAAGTTCAAACAAGATGCCTGAAGGCCATAAGCTATTTTGTGTTATTTAATATAGCTCTTTCATTGAAGACTACAGGAAAATCCTACTTTATTCTAAAGAAATGCTCGAACCTAATGAATGACAGCCCTATTTGCGATTTCCCTCTGAATTGGGCCTGGGACAAGTCCGAATTTGAGCAAGAAAGGACTCGAGTTCGAGTCTGGGCAACGCCAAGTCCATTTGGGCATCAAGAGGCCCTGGGATCCGAATAGTAGTACAAACCCCAAGAAACTCACTTGGTTTCAGCGGTGAACCAGTGAACCATTAACTACTGGGAATACTCAAACACATAAAATTGAAGCAACCATTCGATTGAGCATTTTAGAAACTACTATTACAATTCCCATACATAATTACTTTACTCAATGATATACAGATTAATATAATTCCCTCAAATTCAACATACACGTATTAACATATGTTTCTCTATAACCCATTTTCATGCCTTAAATCCTCATTTCAAATGATTTTAAATCAACAATTATCTTGCGAAGCAACGAGAGGTTTGATATAACATGTTCTATAATAACATGCTGAATACAGAATCTAGCCAAGAGCCCAATTGACAAATTCCTACTTCTTAACAATTTAGGATTGTTTACCATAACAAAACTCTAAACCTGATAATTGCAACAATTCTAAATCATGCAAACCAAAAGAGCTAAACTCCTAATTTACTCCATTAATACAAACCAAACTCAAAGGTAAAAACAAAGATGAGCACACAAGGCCAAAATCCAACATTGATGACAGAATATGATGACAAAAATCATAAAAGAACAACATTTACTAACTAACATGATCTAGATTTCAATTACAACCCATTACTTGATAAATACACCAATCAGAATCTTTCTAAAACCAAATATTACAAGCTAATCATGAAATTGAAAGAAGAAAAGATGAAGTTCAAATAAAAGCTGCATCAAATTTCATCTTATTTTCAAACCCATATTTCGAGTTACACATCAAATGATATCCATAGGACTGAAGAATACCTGGAAATAAAAGGAAAATAGGTAAGAAAGCAATAAACTGCAGCAACCCAGCAATCAGGAAAACAAAGCAAGGAAACCAGCTTGCTTTAGGCAATGGAACAGTAAAACCAGACACTAAACAACTTCAAACTAGCCTTTCAAGTCCCAGAAATCAAACCATTTTTCAACCAAATGCAGAATCTGATATTTTCAGTAGTTTTGACTAACTTATGAAGATCAAAAGACCAAAAACCAAGCAGAATTTTTTCAGATTTTCACAAAGAAATGCAGGGCCATCAGTGTGTTTTTTAGAGTTTTTTTTCAAAAATAACTCAACCGTTTTGATTTTCAAAAAATTTCAGTCTCCAATCTCTCCCTCCTCAAAAATTTCAGCAAATGATGCTTTTATATAGGGGTGTTAGGGCAGCAGAAATGGGTTTCAAATTTTGCTCTTTAACCCCTCTCCAATTTTCGTTTTTGCTTAAAAATCCTCAGTTCAAAAATCTAATTTCATTTTAGCCCCAAAGTCAGCTTCTAAGAAGCTTCCCATTTCTGTTATAGAAAGATTCCCTACCCACAAACCCTGAACTACCCTTTAAACCTAGGTTATTTACCCTTCAGCTCATGGGTCAATTTAACCTATATCCCAAACCTAACCCATAGGCTTGACAGCCAGAAATGACCCCTCCCCTCTATGGGCTCTTGACCTTCGAAGCCCAGATTTTAATTCAAAACTGACAAACCACAAGAAAACAGGCTTACGGAGTTATAAACTCCTGATACCATAAATCCAACAGAACAAAAATTAAGGAAAAATTTGGGCAAAATCAAACAATGAAAACAAATGGACTAATAACTATACTGATCTTACTATGAACCAATCCTAACATTAAAGCAAAACGATTTACAATAGAAAAAGGAGAAAGAGAAGAGATGAATCAGAAAAAGATAAAGAGAGGAATAACACAAAGGACGGAAACAAAGAAAAGTGAAAAGAGATACCTAATAGACGACCAAACTTGAATAAATCTCCAGCAAACTCCGATTTAAACCAAAATTGGTATTACCCGCATGTTCTCGTTGAGAACAAATGGACAATACTAGTTTCAGTCTTAATCGCTTTGAAAAAAATTCTTTTTTCTTCTTTTTTAGATCCAAAGCTGGCCGGATTTGGTGGAAATTTTGGGAGATATGATGGTGAATTTGGAATGGGGAGGCAACAAGGGTTATCTGGTCAAGTTTCAAGGGGATTTGGAGATCAACCGCTGCCGCTGACGATTTCCGGTGGGCGGCGGTCAGTGGTGAGAGATGAGGGTGAATGAGGCGATATAATCGGGGTCCTACATTTAACTAAGAGGATTTGGACATTTTTAATTAAAAATGGGGATAGCTCAGGACCATTAGATGATATACAATGAAGGGTCAAGATCTGTTTTAAACCCTTGAACTCAAAACGACGTAGTTTCGACTCCATACTACGTCGTTTGAGTTATCTTGATGCCTAAGGTTTGGACCGGGTTGCAGCACTGGCTTGGGTTGGATTTTGAATGGGTGTAGGGTGTTTGGTTTGAGCTTGGAAAAAATTAAAAGGATTTGGCCCAACATATGACTTCTTCCAACTCCTTTCTTTTTTTCTTTTTTTCAATTTTATTTTCAAAAATTCTTTTCTTACCAAATTGGATTAATTAATCAATATAATACTTAACACAACTAATTAATTACCAAATTAAGAAAAAATACAAAATCCGAAGCTAAATGCAAAAAATGAGTTATTTTTGTGATTTTTCTATTTGTAACACAACTAAATTACTAATTGATTTAAAAATGCAAAATTAAATCCTAAAATGCAAATACAATGTATTTTTGTATTTTCATAAATTAAATAAAATAAACGTGCATAGATAAATGCAGACAGTCGACAAGAAATGTCACAAAAATCCACAAAATTGCAAATAATGGGAGAAATTTATTTTTCTTGAATCTATGGGAGTAATTCATATAGGGAAAAAATCACGTGCTCACAGCTACCCCTCTTTGCTCAGAAACACGAATAGTTTTCGTGCAAAGATAAAGTGAGCGGATACGAGCGATTTTTGCCCGTTTGAATACTCCGTGGGAAGCATTTTTTGAAAGATTTGACCGCACCTTGCTTCCGAGGTTGTCTACATATCCTTGGCTAGTCCGGGAAGTTTCGGTAGCTGGGACTACCATGAAGCTATGATCTCACTGTTGTTGCTGTTGCTGCTACTGCTTACTGAACTCCTTATTACACCATGTCAAAATAAAAAGAATTTAGACTAGACTATGATCTATGCATTACAAAAATCCTATCTATGTCCTCAAACTTGATTTTGTAATTCCTGCTACCTTGTTGACTTGGATTTTCTAGATGAAGTCCCTTTGTTGCCGACTTGAATTGTGATCTGAGACACTTTCCCTTTTCTTCAGGTGGATGCCTGATTACTGAACTCGAGTTATAATTTGAGATGCTTTCCTTTTCCCCAGGTGGATGCCTGATTACCAACACTTAAATTGTTTCCCTTCCTTGAAACATGTGTTGTTCCCCCGTGCTCTCCAGGTGGTCGCCTGATTTCCAAAACTTGAATTGTATTCCCGTGCACTCCAGGTGGGCGCCTGATTACCAAACTTGAACTGTATTCTCGTGCTCTCCAGGTGGGCGCCTGATTACCAAACTTGAACTGTATTCTCGTGCTCTCCAAGTGGGCACCTGATTACCAAACTTGAACCGTATTCCCGTGCTCTCTAGGTGGGCGCCTGATTACCGAACTTGAACTATATTCCCGTGCTCTCCAGGTGGGTGCCTGATTATTAAACTTGAACTATATTCCCGTGCTCTCCAGTGGGCGCCTGATTGCCAAAACTTTAACTGTATTCCCGTGCTCTCCAGGTGGGCGCCTGATTGTCAAAACTTTAACTATATTCCCATGCTCTTCAGGTAGGCACCTGACTGCCAAAACTTGAACTGTTGATCTAAACTGCTACCTTTGAACCTGATTACAACAAAACAAACAAGACAAAAGAAATTTTCCTGCCCCAGTTTGGTAGTTGGTCACATCTGTGAGTATTAAACTGAATCATGTTACCAAATATTACTAAGAATTTGAAAGCTCGATCCCATTATCCAGGAGGGTTCTGACAACTCCTAGTTAAATGACAGTTTTAAAAGCTGAATTATGTTTTCTAAAGGTATGACTTCCGCTAAATCTGTTTATCTAAGAAGGTCTTACAACTACATCCCATTATCCATGAGGGTCCTGAAAGTCAAAAATCAAGTATTATCTTAAGAGTGACAACTTTTACGGCTGAATTATACTACCCTACAACAGAACTTATGCTAAATCTTGTTATCTAAAGGAAATCTTAAAGCTAAGTCCCATTATTCAGGAGGGTCCTGAAAGCTTTTAATTGAATTCTGTCTCAAGCATGAAACTTTGAAGCTAATTTATATTCCTTTGGGGTACATTTATGCTAGATTTTGCTACTCATGATTGTTTTGAATTTTAAACTAGGTCCCATTATCCAGGCGGGTCCTGAAAATTTACGGTCAAACCTGTCTGGTGCTTGCCTTTCCTTACGGAGGGTTTCTCCGAAACAACCGAAACTTTCTGCCCCTATTTCAATCAAAGAAAAATCTTGTCAGTTTAAAATGTGGTGGTTAATTTGTGGCATTCTTTGTGAAGGTGGACTCTCCGCTGCCATGCTTTGTTTTGACTGATTTCCCCGAACTGACCAAGCACCGCCTGACTTTCTGACTGACTTTCAACAACATGACCTTGGATGACCCGAGTGTTCTATATCCAAACTTTTGTGTCGCATCTCTGACCCATTCAACCGCACCTCTGCATCTCTCGCGAAATTACTAAACCATTTCACCGATGGAACTTTTCCTGACCCTTTATATCCCACTTTACATCATACTATCTTTGGTATGTTCTGGCCAACTGTGCTTCGTGCAATTTTGGGAATTGGTAGTGAGCTTTGAAATCCTTTCTTATTTGCTAACACACAACTGACATTGAAAATATCTTAGAGGAATAAAACCCAAAAGAAATGAAATGCAATGACTTTAAGAGTTAAGGATAAGAAAAATCCAAAACTGAATGACTGTTAGAAGGGAAAAAGAAAAGAGACTTATCTGGTTGGAGTAGCTAGCACCAATGATCATGACATGCATTTCGGATTAATCGACCGAGTCTATCTAACCAATCAACTTTCAATGGCCGTACTTTACGCCCCGAGATCTTCAAAACCCAATTTCTTTACCAAAACCTTGTCCTTGTTCGGCTTGCGGTGCCCCGAAGGGTTTTTACCAACAAACCTCTCTCATTTGTTTATCTCTCAACTCATTGTCGCCTTAAGGTGCCTGTGAAGGTTTTCACCGATAAGACTCTCTTATTTTTTATTTCTCTCAGCTTTTGTCTCCTTACGGTGCCCATAAGAGTTTTCACCAATAAGGCTCTCTCATTTTCCATTTCCTTGTTTGGACCGGAGTGTTGCCCCTGATATGAATTACTTTTACTTGCTCGACTTGGCATCTCTCGAAGACTGATCGGAAGGTCTTTCTTTGGACCGTAATGTGGGCTTTGGATAGGGTTAGAAAGAAAGGGTATTAAAAGGCTCAAAACAATTCAAATGAGTTCAAGATTACAACTTTCGGAATCATATTTCTTACAACAACCACAATTTCTGCCCAATTCCTTTGCTTGGGGACTTTTAATTTTTTACTTTGATAGGACCGAACCGTGAGACTGCCTACGTATCCTTAAAAGGAATCAGGTCGAACGTAGTTCATGGGACTCTTTTGTTATTGCTATTTTTCTTTTTCTTTTCTTTTCTTTTTTGTTGTTTTGTTGTTTTGTTGTTGTTTTTTTTCTTTTTCTTTTCTTCTCTTTTTCTTCTTTTTTTCTTTTTCCTTTTCTTTTTTTTTCTCTTTTTCCTTTACTTATCTTTCACGCTTGCGTTTCTGATATTTGCTACTGATTCCAAAAAGGGGTATGAAAGGAAATAAATAAGGCTCAAAGGGGGTAACAGAGGATAAAGTGTTTGGATAGCAGAACAAAATGCCTTCGTCATTCCAATCTTCAAAATATGCCAAGTACAAACAAATACAATTTAACCAAAGAAAATCATATATAATATCTCTTGACCGCAACGGAATTGATGACCATTTCTACACACTTGCCTTCTATGTCTGTTAAATACATTGGACAACACTCTAGTTACGATGAACGACCCCTGCCAATTTAGGGCGAACTTGCCTTTAGCCTCGGCCTGATGTGGAAGGATACGTCTCAACACTTGCTGACCCACTTCAAACTTCCGCGGACACACCTTCTTATTATATGCTCTTGCCATTCTCTGCTGATACAACTGGCCATGACACACTGCTGCCAACCTTTTCTCATCGATCAAACTCAATTGTTCCAGGCGGGTTTTGACCTATACATCATCGTCAATTTTGGCTTCTGCGACAATCTGAAGGGATAGGATTTTGACCTCTACGGGTATCACTACTTCAGTACCATACACCAACAAATAAGGAGTTGCCCCTAATGAAGTACGAACAATAGTGCGATAACCCAGCAATGCAAAGGGCAACTTTTTATGCCACTCTATGGAACCCTCCAACATTTTCCGAAGTATCTTTTTTATGTTCTTGTTGGCCGCCTCGACTGCTCCATTCGCCTTGGGGCGATATCGAGTAGAATTTCGATGCGTAATCTTAAACTGTTGACATACCTCTTTCATCAAATAACTATTGAGATTAGCACCATTATTTGTGATGATTACCTTCGGGATCCCGAACCGGCAAATAATATTTGAGTGCACAAAATCGACCACTGCTTTCTTGGTCACGAACTTGAAGTTTTAGCTTCAGCCCACTTGGTGAAATAATCAATAGCCACCAGAATAAACCTGTGCTCATTGGATGCTGCTGGTTCAATTGGTCCAATGACATCCATACCCCAAGCAACAAAGGGCCATGGTGCGGACATTGTATGTAATTCAGATGGCGGAGAATGGATCAAGTCTCCATGTATTTGGCATTGATGACACTTGCACACAAAACTGATACAATCCCGCTCCATAGTGAGCCAATAATAACCTGCTCGGAGAATCTTCTTTGCCAGAACGTACCCACTCATATGCGGCCCATAGACTCCAGAATATACTTCGGTCATGATAGCCGTGGCCTGTCTAGCATCTATGCATCTTAACAATCCCAAATCTGGGGTTCTTTTGTACAACATTCCTCCACTGAAGAAAAATCCACTTGCCAAATGACGAATTGTTCTCTTTTGATCACCTGTGGCTTGTACTCAATACACCCCCATCCTGATATATTCCTTGATATCATGAAACCAATACTCACCATCAAGTTCTTCTTCCACCACATTACAATAAGCATGCTGATCATGGACCTGAATATGTAAAGGGTCAACATAAGCCTTATCTGGGTGATGTAATATTGACGCCAGAGTAGCCAAAGCATCGGCAACCTCATTATGGATCCTTGGAATATGCCTGAACTTTACTGATCGAAATCGCTGACAAAGATCATACAAACATTGCCGGTACGGTATGAGTTTTAAATCCCGTGTTTCCCATTCCCCTTGAATCTGGTGTACCAGAAGGTCCAAGTCTCCCAAGACCAAGACTTCATGGACACCCATGTCTGCGGCCAACCTCAAACCCAAAATGTATGCCTCGTACTCAGCCATGTTGTTAGTACAGTAGAAACAAAGTTGAGCCGTAATAGGGTAGTGATGCCCTGTTTCAGAAATAAGTACAGCCCCTATCTCGATGCCTTTCATGTTAGCAGCTCCGTCAAACAAAAGTTTCCAACCTGGCTCTCCATCTGGTTCCAACTCATCAATATGCATTACCTCTTCATCAGGGAAGTAAGTCTTCAAAGGATCATATTCTTCATCCACTGGGTTCTCAGCCAAATGATCGGCCAATGCCTGGGCTTTCATCGCAGTCCTAGTCATATAGACGATGTCAAATTCTGTGAGCAAGATCTGCCACTTTGCGAGCCTCCCTGTAGGCATAGTCTTCTGAAAGATATACTTTAACAGATCTAAACGAGAGATGAGGTAAGTAGTGTAAGATGACAAATAGTGCTTCAACTTTTGTGCTACCCAAGTTAAGGCGCAACATGTCCTCTCAAGGTGAGTGTAATTAACCTCATACGATGTGAACTTCTTGCTGAGATAATAGATAGCCTGCTCCTTCCTGCCAGTGATGTCATGCTGACCCAACACACAACCAAATGAATTGTCCAGGACCGTCAAATACAGAATCAAAGGTCTCCCTGGTTCAGGTGGCACCAACATAGGTGGGTTCGACAAGTACCCTTTTATCTTATCAAATGCTTCTTGACACTCGTATGTCCACTTGACCACAGTATCCTTCTTCAATAGTTTGAAGATAGGCTCACAAGTTGTCGTAAGCTGAGCAATAAACCTGCTGATGTAATTCAACCTCCCTAATAAACTCATCACCTCAATTTTTCCTTGGGAGTGACAATTCTTGGATAGCTTTGATCTTTGTCGGGTCCAATTCAATACCTCGACGGCTGACTATGAATCCCAATAATTTTTCAGATGGCACACCAAATGCGCATTTTGCAGGATTGAGCTTAAGATTGTACGTGCGAATCCTTTGGAGGAATTTTCTCAAATCTCTGACATGATCAGACTGCTTTCTAGACTTTATGATTACATCATCCACATAAACCTCGTTCTCATTATGTATCATGTCGTGGAATATGGTTGTCATTGCCCTCATGTAAGTTGCCCCAACATTTTTCAAACCGAAAGGCATGACCCTGTAGCAGTATGTTCCCCATGGCGTGATGAATGCCGTCTTCTCTGCATCTTCCTCATCCATTAGGATCTGATAATAGCCTGCATAGCAATCCAAAAAAGACCTAATCTCATGTTTGGCGCAATTATCAATCAAAATATGGATGTTTGGCAATGGGAAGTTATCCTTTGGGCTTGCCTTATTGAGATCTCGATAATCAATACACACCCTGGTCTTACCATCCTTCTTTGATACATGCACGACATTGGCTAACCAAGTGGGATACTGCGTGACTCAAATGACCTTTGCCTCAAACTGCTTTGTGACCTCTTCTTTAATCTTTACACTCATATCTGTTTTAAGCTTCCTCAACTTCTGCTTGATGGGAGGGAATGCCGGGTCAGTGGGAAATTTGTGAACCACCAAGTCAGTGCTTAAACCCAGCATGTCGTCATATGACCCTGCAAAGACGTCTTTGTACTCAAGTAACACTTTGATTATCTCTTCCCTGAGTTGTGGTTCAAGATGGACACTTATATTAGTTTTTCTGATATTATCGGGGTCCCCTAAATTGATTGCTTCTGTATCACTCAGGTCAGGCTTGGGGTTTTCTTCAAAATGGCTTAATTATTTACTAATCTCTTCAAGGGCCTCATTCTCATAATATTCTGATTCATCATCACACTCTATTTCTTGAATTATTATTTCAGAATTAGATTGACTCTTAAGACTGGGCCGAAGATTCCTCATGCATGTCATGTCATTGAAACCGGCATAAAAAGAACTGTACAAGGAAGAAAAGAAAAACAAAAATAAAACTATCAGGAATGAAGAAAAGGAAAATTGCATTTCATTGAATTTAAAAGATAACAAGGTTTATACATCCAAACGGACGGAACATAGAATATGAATTACAACCCTAGAATAATCCAGATAAACTGAAAGAAAATCAAAGCAAACTACCAAAACTTCTTCCGGGTAGGGAGAAGAGTAGCTTCCCAATTGTTAAGCTTTGCACTGGGCCCAACAAATTGCACATCCGCCTTGCTAGAACCCTCTCCAGCTTCCACCATGTTCACATCATCGAATAATTTCTCGAACCTTTCAATCAACTCTTTATCAGGACCAACTATAGAACTGGAAAATGTTTTTACTGGGTGTTTCTTGGTGCTGGGCCTGACAAATAATCTGGAGAGACGTGGGACAGGCTTTGGGAGGACCCATGCCCTCTGTTTCAGCTTTCTAGCTCTTTTCACGTCTGCAACGGTGGGCTTGAATCCAAAACCAAATTTATCCAAGTTTTTAGGGAGGGACACCGGCTGTACGATACCTTGCAGAGATGCACCCAAACTCTTTCCAGGTACAAAACCATTTTCAACATTTCAACAGCTACCATGACTGATGCAGCAGCTACCTTCGGAGTTGGAACGCACTTCCCTTTTGGAATTTTCTCTATCGATACCGTGTTAAAAACCTGATAAACCCATGGCCCCTTATCGTCTTCAACCTCAATGAACGGAACAATGGCATCACTAAGAACACACAAATTATCTTCGCCGTGTACAACAATTTCCTGTCTATCCTATTCAAACTTGACCATTTGATGCAGAGTAGACGGGACTGCTTTGGCAGTATGAATCCAGGGTCGGCCTAATAACAAATTGTAAGAAACAGCCACATCGAGCACCTGGAACTCCATGGTAAATTCAACTGGTCCTATTGTTAGCTCGAGCACTATGTCCCTAACTGAATCTTTCCCTCTACCGTCGAATCCCCGGATGCAGATACTATTCTTGTGAATTCTTTCATCATCCACTTTTAACTTGTTTAAAGTAGAGAGAGGGCAAATGTTCGCACTAGAACCGTTGTCGACCAATACCCGAGTAACCACGGAATCTTCGCATTTCACTGTAAGATAGAGGGCTCTATTGTGCTCAGTACCCTCTACGGGCAATTCATCATCAGAAAAAGTGACTCTGTTTACCTCAAAAATCTTGTTGGATATCTTTTCCAAATGATTTACTGAGATTTTGTCAGGAACGTGGGCCTCGTTCAGGATTTTCATCAAGGCCCGATGGTGCTCGTCTGAATGGATTAACAATGACAACAATGAAATCTGAGCAGGTGTCTTCCTTAACTGCTCCACAATAGAATAGTCTTGCACTTTCATCTTTCTCAAAAACTCTTCTGCCTCTTCCTCGCTCACAGCTTTCTTCACTAGTACTGGGTTATCTTTGGAGGATTTAGCTTTTCTTAACTCCTCAGGGGCAAAGCATCTCCTCGAGCGAGTTAATCTAAGGGTCTCATAGACTTCTTCTTTAACTTCTTTTTCCCTTGTAAGTCACTGTCACCCGTTCATAATTCCACGGTACAACCTTACTGTTGACTATTGGTAGATGGGTTACAGGTTTGATAATTACAGGATTTGTGCGAGCACCCTCCACAATTACGGCAGGCTTGTTCGCCGCTCCTAGCACCACCACTTTTTCTTTTTCTTATTTCGCTGCAACATCACTTGAGGACCCCTTCTTGAATACCACAGATGGTTCACTATTTGCCCTACTCAACCTAATCACTGACTTATCACTCGTTAACTTTTCAACCGGCCTGGATTCACTGGACCGAATCATCATGATGGTCTGCGAAGGCTTCTTAGGCTCCCCTCCCTTATGCACTGTCTCGATTGCCTCATGATGGGCCGACAATGGGTTCTAGTTGATATTGGGCGTCTCCGAAGCTTGGACTTCAATCCAATTGGTATTAATAATCTCTTGAATAGCTATTTTCAATTGCCAACATTTCTCTGTGTCGTGCCCCGGGGCACCTGAACAATATTCGCAACTTACAGAATGATCAAGATTTCTCGGGGATGGATTTGGCAGTTTTGGGTCGATCGGCCTCAGCATATCCAATTGTCTCAGCCTACAGAACAAACTAGTATAGGACTCTCCCAATGGAGTGAAGGTTTTCCTCTTCTGCAGCCTCTCGTTCTTAAATGCTTGATTGGGCTGAAAAGCTGGTCTGGTAGGGTTTTGGTAGGCTCGTAGGGGTGTGTAGGCATTTTGTGGAGCTGGGTAGATATTTTGTGGGACTGGCGCATGCCATTATGCGTAGGAAGGAGGTTGGCTGTGTGTTTGGGCATGGTGGACAGAAAAATGGGGATCTGGTGGTGGGTAGTAGTGTTGGGGTGGATTATACGGGGTATGAGGGTAGGTTTGGTGGTGGGGACGAGGTTGATGATAGTGATGAGGTGAACCCCTGGGTCCGAACCAAGCTCCTGAATCAATCGTTGCTACATCCTCTTTCTTTTTCTTTCCAATTACCCCCAGTTCCGCTTTATATGGCTGGGTGGTTGCCTTAATAGCCGAATAGCTCATGATTTTGTTTGTCTTAAGCCTTTCTTCTACCATACCGCCCATATTTACTACTTCATTGAAGGACTTGCCTATAGCTAATACTAAATGACCGTAATAAGAAGGTTCTAAGGCCTGCAGAAAATAATCCACCATTTCACTTTCTTTCATTGGAGGGTCAACCCTTGCTGCCTGTTCTCTCCACCTAAAACCATACTCCCTGAAACTCTCATTGTGCTTTTTCTCAAGTTTCATCAAAGATAGACGATCCGGAATAATCTCGAGATTATACTAGAAGTGACAAGCAAATGCCTGGGCTAGATCATCCCATATGTACCATCTTCTGTGATCCTGCCGAGTGTACCACTCTAGCGCCAAACCACTCAGACTTTGACTGAAATATGCCATTAGCAACTCGTCTTTCCCGCCAGCTCCCCTCATTTTGCTATAGAAACCTCTCAAATGCGCCACTGGATCACCGTGCCCATCATACAAATCAAACTTGGGCATCTTAAACCCTGCAAGCAATTACACATCTGGAAATAGACATAGATCTTTATAAGCCACACTTACTTGACCTCCCAACCCCTGCATGTCTTTGAATGACTATTCCAGGCTTTTAACTTTCCTGAACATCTCCTCCTGTTCGGGATTTTTAGACGGTTTCTTAGTTTCCACAGGGAGATCAAAACGAGGAGTGTAGGAATAGGGTTCTGGAGCTTTAAAAGTGGGCTCTGAGGGGTAATATTGGTTATCATGGGCTTGGAATAAGGGCTCGCTGGAGGATCTGTGGAGTGTAGCAAGTGGGGGTGCCACGAAGATAGGAGTAGCTGGTGGAGGAGGGTATGGAACTGGTTTGGGTGGTGGAGCTGGTGGTGTTTGGGAGGTGGTGCCTGGTAGTGGTGGTAAATGGGAAAGCTCGGGGATGAATCAGTAGCAGGAGGTTCTTGAGACTGAGCCAATGGCGGGATGAAGGTGGGGTTGGCGGGGTAAGCTGGTGGTGGTTGCCCTTTTGCCCATGCCTGGTACATTTCGGCCATCTGCTGTTTCAGCTTATACATTTCTTCTTTCATCAAATTAACCTCCGACTCTTCTACCTCTCTCGAGGGATCGATAAAACTCGTATCAAGTTCCTGGTTAGCCATGATTGACTTGTTTTTGGACCGGGTGTTGTATGGGTGAGTTGCCAGAATGCCAAAAAAACTAACCACCTTCCTATACTGGATTGTCAACAACAAACTTGTTAGCGATTAGAACTTAACAGATAGGCAACCCCACATTTGGGGAATGAATGCATCTAATCAGTTAACCATTTCTATTATGCATTTGATCGGTTGCTTGTGTCATCTTGGATTTTCCTTATTTCCGTTTGCAACTTCTCTTTTCCACTTACGCCTTTCTATGCTTGATTTCTCGTTGTTCTTTTCTTTCTTGTTTTGCCATTGTTTCCTTCTCACGGTTTCTTATTTTCTCTCTTCTTTTCTCTTTTTTTTTTCTTGTTTTCCTCTTTTCTTTTTCTATGTATCATGACCCCGCATGAATCAGACCAAGCATAGTTCTGGGGGATAAGTGTAAAAACAAAATATTTTGGGATTTTCAAATTTTCATAAAAAGAAAATGCTTTGACTACAACGATTCAAAAATTAACAAACTCAAAAAGATACTAATAGACTTTGATGGAAAGATGATAATACAAACTAAAAAACAAACTAATAGACTCTAACAAAAAGATGAAAATATGGACTCGAAAACAAACTAACAGACTTCAATGAAAATCATGAATACATCAATGCCTCAACTGCTCCTGGGGCCCGTGGGACATCATTCGGTCTCGCCATGGGCCTGCGCGCTAAATCCCCTTGGAGGTGGTTGAGATCTTCCATTATCTGGCGGACAAAGGTTATCACGGTGGCAAAGAACATGGATCTAGTCATATCCTCACAACTACTGCACTTCATCGCGATGTAGTCGGCGTTCCTTCTGACTCTCTCTCTTATGACACCCTTTTCTTGTAACAAACGCCCAATCTGTTGGGCCCTGGCTTCCAAAGTTTGTTCAACTACATGATTCTATTCTTGAAGTTGTTGCAAATCTCTTTCTAACTGTGTCATCGCTGCGTAACAGTGTTCTCTTTCCGCCTTAAAGTCTTTTGCCTGCTTGATCATTTTGTTCTCAAAGATGGTGACCCTTTTATTCAACCCCACAACCTCATTGTCATATTTCCCTTTTTAATTGCTTAACCAAGCACTCTCGTTCCTCCGTATTTTTAGCCAGCTTTGTTTGAGCCCTTGCTAATTCGCCCTCTACCTTGTTCAAATCGAAGCCATACTCACTCACCTTCTACCTAAGGTTCTTTATAAGTATTTCATCTTTTGCACTTCTGGCAGGATTTTCTGCTGCTATTTTCATTTCCTGAATCTGGGCTCGAAGGGCCTTATTTTCTTTGGCCAACTTTTTCTTTTCACCCTCATCTGCAGCGGCTTGCAAACTATTCTCGAATTGAAGGTCCTTGACTTGCTTTTCCAGCTTGCTTATGGTAGCCCTATACTCATTTTCTTTGTTCAACCAATCCCATTGCGCTTGTGATGCCTCAACAAATTCCTGAAGATGGGGTCTTTTGTCCGGCCTCCCAAACTCAATTTCACTTTTATACCAAGCAAGGTACCCTAGTGAAACTTCACCTTTGGATCGATCACGTACACAAGTATTTACCGTCAAGTATTGACACTCGCTCCAAATTTGGCAGACTGCTGCTTTATGAAACTGACCATCAGGGCCAATCTCGACTATTTGAGCACTAAGATCTTCATCTTTCAGAACTATTTAGCATCTCTCTAGCTGTCTCAAAACCCGGTATGAGGCATAAGGCTGGATACTCCTGAGACCCATCAAGAGGAAATAAGGTCAGGTAGTTGGCATGTATATGATCTCATCTATAGGAAGCCATCCAAACATCCACTCTATTTGGTTTGCAGTGATGGAACGGAGGTGTGATACCCATTCTGTGACCCCTTCTGGCAAGCTGATTCCATCAACCCTTGTATAAAATTCCTCTATGCAGGTTTTCTCTGTCGACCCATAACTCATGAATTGAGGACGATGGCATAGATGTTCAATCATCCACATCTGCAGCAACAAGTTGCACCCCTCAAAAAGTTTCCTCCGGCTTTGTAGGCTGTGAGAGCGCGGAAGATTTTAGCTACTATCATGGGTGCGAGGGTGCTTTTGGCTTGAGTAAGTAAAGTGCTGACGACCCCAGCTATCTGTATATCGATATTTCCATATTTCCTAGGAAACACCAGAAGTCCCAAGAATACTACCATAAAAGTAAAGTACCGGTGCTCTTCCCATTTGAGGCAATTCCCTTTGCTACAAATTTTGTTTTCTTGATTGTTAAACCCTCCTATGTGACCGTATCTCTGGTATATAAACTGCGGAGTGGAAAACCAGCTGCCAAATTTGGGTTATAGACCCCCTTGCTTATCTTTAATTAATCTAGTTATCTATGCACAACGACGACTCTTGGAGCAACCAGATACTCGTGTCTTAGAGGAACCTCGGTGCTCCCAATATATCCGACTATTTCTTCCAAAGTTGGGGTGAGTTCAAAATCTGAGAAATGAAACACGTTGTGGGTCGGGTCCTAGAATGTAACCAACGCCTTTATGATGTCTCCTCTAGGCCTGATCTTTAACAACCGGGTGAGACCTCCCAGATATTGATTGACCTTATCTTGCCCTGATTGACCCAGATATTGATTGGCCTAATCTTGTGCATGACTGTTATTGGCAAATTTTGACTCGTGCTCATTCTGCACATTTATTAGGGTGATTAAGCAAAATCATGATTCACTTGACTCAAAACAAGGTTGACACTATTTTTTTTTCAAATTTTCATTTCAAAAATAAAAACCCGGCTATGCAAATATGGCCTTTCAGCACTTCCAGGGAGAAGATTTTTAGGATGTGCTTGCTAACCAGCCTAAAAATGTGAAGAAGAGACCAAAGGCGTCTGTTCTTGCGAAAATAGCCTTCCGACGTCCTTTTGGGGACATTCGATTATTTTTTACAAGAATGACATCACCCTACTTATTTACAACAAAGCAATAAAATTTTTTGGTTCTTTTTGGGTTATTTTTGCAAAAAGGGAAGTTGGACCCGATGGGGGTTGCCTACGTATCCCACATCCGATGAGAATTAAACTGGCGTAGTTCGGGCAATTCTGACAAAACAAAAACCAACTCTTTTTTTCTTCTTCTTTTTTTCTTAAAAAAACACAAACATTTTCTCTTTTATTTTTGGCAGAATTTCGGTATATTTTGGACATTGGTTTTTCCAAAAAACAGCCAATTATCTCTCTCAGCCCTCACATGGACTTTCATTGTCTCAACTTTCCCCTATAATCCGGTCAACATGCAAATCCGAAGCAAATGAATGCACAAGTAGCAGGTAGGATGCATCAGGATGGTCTTTTCGTTTCGGGTACACCTGTCCTAGACAAACCCAACCCCTGTGTTGAGTCTCCAAAGTCAAATGCACATGATGCAAACAAACGTTCCTACTAGGGACCCGACATGAGGCTGAGTTATTCTAGGTTTAAAACCTGGGTATGTGTTCTAGACTGTGTACCCGAGCGGACAACTCGAGCCGAGGAGGGGGCTACGTACCGGGAACCAAAAGGTCATCCGGCTTAGTAACTTGTCTGAGCCTCTTTCTTATTTCAAGGTATGACACTAACAGAATAGGGAGTCACGACCAGCAAGAACATCCCCGAAGATGAGAAGAGAAGGGTTTCGTAGCAGTTTATATACAGATCAGATAATATCAAAGCGGTAAAAGCAACATTTAGCACATTAGGCCCAAACTTGTAATAAAATCAGATAATAGATAAAGTCAAATATAACAATTCATCTAAGCTCGAATTTTGAACCCTAAACCAGAGATTCTGGGTTCTCGTCCCCAGCGGAGTCGCCAGAGCTGTCACACCTCCTTTTAACCTGCACCCCCGGGAAGGGGTACAACAAGGGAGTTTTTTCCAACTTAAAGTGACAATCGAAATGGGATTTATTTATTTAAAGATTCAGAGTCGCCACTAGGGATAATTTATGGTGTCCCAAGTCACCGGTTCAAAGCCCGAATTGAGGAAAGATTGATTCTGTATTACAGTCCGCGAACACAGAAATCCGTGGTTAGGCATTCCCGAATTCCGTGTTAGGCATTCCCGGATTCCGTGGTTCTAGCACGGTCTCTCAACTGTTATAATTGGCCTATTACCTGATTTTAGTACATGTTTAAGCCTATGGTGCAATTTTAAACTTCTGAGCCGCTTTTATTGAATTATTATTTTTAGGAAGATTTTAACGTTATTAAAACACATATTGAACCACGTCACATAAATGCGCTCGCGGTCCTCGACATATTTTATCTAACATTATTGAGATTTGTATTTGGGTCACATAAATGCACACCCGAGTTTAGGAAGGTAAATTATTAAAATAACGCGCCTAAAGCAACTCCGCATTTTAACTTTGCGAGGGCCATGAAAAATTCGCTAAATGGCGCACCTCGATTTCTAGAGCAAACACATTAATTAAATGAGGGCCGTGCGTTTAAAATTTTATTTGGAACGACATGCCTCAACTCCATTTTTAAACGGAAGTTCAAACTAGATGCCTCAGGGCCATAAGCTATTTTGTGTTATTTAATATAGCTCACCTCCACTAATTAATGGGCCTAAATAATTCATTGAAGACTAAAGGAAAATCCTACTTTATTCTAAAGAAATGCTCGAACCCAATAAATGACAGCCCTATTTGCGATTTCCCTCTGAATTGGGCCTGGGACAAGTCCGAATTTGAGCAAGAAAGGACTCGAATTCGAGTCTGGGCAACGCCAAGTCCATTTGGGCATCAAGAGGCCCTGAGATCCGAATGGTAGTTCAAACCCCAAGCAACTCACTTGGTTTCAGCGGTGAACCAGTGAACCATTAACTACTGGGAATACTCAAACACATAAAATTGAAGCAACCATTCGATTGAGCATTTTAGAAACTGCTATTACAATTCCCATACATAATTACTTTACTCAATGATATACAGATTAATATGATTCCCTCAAATTCAGCATACATGTATTAACATATGTTTCTCTATAACCCATTTTCATGCCTTAAATCCTCATTCCAAATTATTTTAAATCAACAATTATCTTGCGAAGCAACGAGAGGTTTGATATAACATGTTCTATGCTAACATGCTGAATACAGAGCCAAGAGCCCAATTGACAAATTCCTACTTCTTAACAATTCAGGATTGTTTACCATAACAAAACTCTAAACCTGATAATTGCAACAATTCTAAATCATGTAAACCAAAAGAGCTAAACTCCTAATTTACTCCACTAATACAAACCAAACTCAAAGGTAAAAACAAAGATGAGCACACAAGGCCAAAATCCAACATTGATGACATAATATGATGACAAAAATCATAAGAGAACAACATTTACTAACTAACATGATCTAGATTTCAATTACAACCCATTACTTGATAAATACACCAATCAGAATCTTTCTAAAACCAAATATTACAAGCTAATCATGAAATTGAAAGAAGAAAAGATGAAATTCAGATAAAAGCCGCATCAAATTTCATCTCAGTTTCAAACCCATACTTCGAGTTACACATCAAGTGATATCCATAGGACTGAAGAATACCTGGAAATGAAAGGAAAAGAGGTAAGAAAGCAATAAACTGCAGCAGCCCAGCAATCAGGAAAACAAAGCAAGGAAACCAACTTGCTTTAGGTAATGGAACAGTAAAACCAGACACTAAACAGCTTCAAACCAGCCTTTCAAGTCCCAGAAATCAAACCATTTTTCAACCAAATGCAAAATCTGATATTTTCAGTAGTTTTGACTAACTTATGAAGATCAAAAAACCAAAAACCAAGCAGAATTTTTTGAGATTTTCAGAAAAAAATGCAGGGCCATCAGTGTGTTTTTTAGAGTTTTTTTCAAAAATAACTCAGCCGTTTTGATTTTCAGAAAATTTCAGTCTCCAATCTCTCCCTCCACAAAAATTTCAGCAAATGATGCTTTTATACAGGGGTGTTAGGGCAGCAGAAATGGGCTTCAAATTTTGCTCTTTAACCCCTTTTCAATTTTCGTTTTTGCTTAAAAATCCTCAGTTCAAAAATCCAATTTCATTTTAGCCTCAAAGTCAGCTTGTAAGAAGCTTCCCATTTCTATTACAGAAAGATTCCCTACCCACAAAGTCTGAACTACCCTTTAAATCTAGGTTATTTACCCTTCAGCTCATGGGTCAATTTAACCCATATCTCAAACCTAACCCATGGGCTTGACAACCAGAAATGACCGCTCCCCTCTATGGGCTCCTGACCTTCGAAGCCCAAATTTTAATTCGAAATTGACAAACCATAAATCCAACAGAACAAAAATTAAGGAAAAATTTGGGCAAAATCAAACAATAAAAACAAATGGACTAATAACCATAATGACCTTACTATGACCCAATCCTAACATGCAAGCAAAACGATTTACAACAGAAAAAGGAGAAAGAGAAGAGATGAATCAGAAAAAGATGAAGAGAGGAATAACACAAAGGACGGAAACAAAGAAAAGTGAAAAGACATACCTAATAGACGGCCAAACTTGGATAAATCTCCAGCAAACTCCGATTTAAACTAAAAATGGTATTACTCGTATGTTCTCCTTGAGAACAAACGGACAATACTAGTTTCAGTCTTATCGCTTTGAAAAAAATTCTCTTTTCTTCTTTTTAGATCCAAAGTTGGCCGGATTTGGTGGGGATTTTGGGAGATGTGATGGTGGATTTGGAATGGGGAGGCAACAATGGTTATCTGGTCAAGTTTCAAGGGAATTTGGAGATCAACCGCCGTCGCTGGCGATTTCTGATGGGCGGCAATCAGTGGTGAGAGATGAGGGTGAATGAGGCGATATAATCGGGGTCCTAGGTTTAATTGAGAGGATTTGGACATTTTTAATTAAAAATGGGGATAACTCAGGACCATTAGGTGATATACAATGAAGGGTCAAGATCTGTTTTAAACCCTTGAACTCAAAACGACGTAGTTTCGACTCCATACTACGTCGTTTGAGTTATCTTGATGCCTAAGGTTTGGACCGGGTTGCAGCACTGGCTTGGGTTGGATTTTGAATGGGTGTAGGGTGTTTGGTTTGAGCTTGGAAAAAATTAAAAGGATTTGGCCCAACATCTGACTTCTTCCAACTCCTTTCTTTTCTTCTTTTCTTCGTTTTTTTAATTTTATTTTCAAAAATTCTTTTCTTTTCAAAAATTAAAACCTAAATTAATTCCTAAACCAAATTATCTTACCAAATTGGATTAATTACTCAACATAATACTTAACCAACTAATTAATTACCAAATTAAGAAAAAATACAAAATCCGAAGCTAAATGCAAAAAATGAGTTATTTTTGTGATTTTTCTATTTTGTAATACAACTAAATTACTAATTGATTTAAAAAAGCAAAATTAAATCCTATATGCAAATGCAATATATTTTTGTATTTTCATGAATAAAATAAAATAAACATGCACAGATAAATGCAGACAGTCGACAAGAAATGCCACAAAAATCCACAAAATTGCAAATAATGGGAGAAAATTATTTTTCTTGAATCTATAGAAGTAATTCATATAGGGTAAAAATCACATGTACGCATGTGTGACTATTTTTGACAAGAATAAAGAGAAGTACTTTCTTTGCAATTATTTATGTGTTGGAAAAATTTCCACTGTACGATCTCATACTTTCGATCTCTTAGGAAAACATGCTCAAGGGCCGATTATAACCATAGTTCGGATAATCACTCCCACGCTCAAGGACTGGCGTCCGAAAATTGAAAATCGAACAGATCGAACTATTGAGCTTTGGGGATAAAAGATTGTTGATACCTAATTTTTCCCTATAATACTTTTTTAAGTACATATACACCTTCAAAATTATACATTAGCATCAATTGATATTTTTTCATAATTTCTATATTTTTTAAAAATTAATATATCCTGGTATTTTATTTACATAAATAGTTACAAAATTGCATCACAAATGACTTTAGATCATTTCATGACTTAATATTGTTATTTATAGTTATATTAAGTTCAAGTTATTTCACAAATGGCCAGATTCACACTTTTGGTTACAATTGCAATAGCTTTGCAATTATAGCCCATGCATACATTATCACATTATTTTTAACAGAAAATAGCTCATTGTATTTTCTAAATATGTAGTAATTGTTTTAAAATATTTTTATGCATGAAAATTATTTTTTATAATCTGTTAATTATTTTATAAAATATTTTTTATAAATTGCTTGAGTATTTAATAAATAGCCCCTTTTGTTTTTAGATCTAACCATTTTAAACCAACCCAAAACCCCTCTAAAATTGGCCCAATTCCCTTAAGCCCAAATATACATCTGCCCGGCCCAAAATCCTCATTTAATCGTGGCCGTTGATCATTTTGATCAACGGTCCACAAAAATCCTTACCATAATTAACCCTAAATGAACCCCCCTCCCCAAACCTCTCATTTCTCACCTCTCACCCGCCGCCATCATCTCCCTCTTCTCTCAAACTCTCTCGACCTAACCCTAGTTCTAGCACGCTGTCACCGGCGTGAATCTTCTCCATATGAAGCTTCCATGGCTTCTCCGGTCAGTCTTGACCCTCTACGCGCCGAGACTTTTTGATTCTTTAGAAACTTGAGAAGATCTCAAATAAACCAAGTAGTTCTGGGTTGATACTTCCCTCAATAGCCTGTCTCAGGCCATTTTTCTCGACTGTGAGTGAGAACTTCGCTTTATTTGTTACGAATCTATTGTTTCATCTCTGTTATATTTTCTAAAAAAACGTAGTCTACTACCTTCGATCATTTCCAGATCTGAATAGATCTGAGATGAATCGATCATTATTACATGTTTTTCTCTGAAAATTTCTGGTTTTAATCGATTATTCTTGCTTTTCAATAAAAACTAGGGTTCATTACGAGTTGTTTTTTCCCCAAAGGTTTTCTAACTTCTAAATGTTTAATCGATTCTCTTTTCATCTTCTTGACTAATGTGTGCAAAAGATACTCAAACCCTAGTTGGTTTCATGAGATACATCGATTTCCTGATCTTTGCTTCGATTTTAAGTCTTTCAGTGTTACCAACTGTATTAATTCACCCTGTATTTTCTGGCTTACACATTTTTTTTGTCAAATCCATTATTCTATGGTTTTTGCCCTAATTAATCTCTATTAGGTTTTGCATATGTTTCCGGCTAATTTATGTACTTTTTTGTGAAGTTTTACTTAGCCTATTTTCTATTTGTGGAAGTTGATATTTCTTTACAGAAATTAGTATTACTTTGAAATTCTGACTGATGGATTTGCTCTTGATTGTTTCCTTGTTTATGACCTTAATTTGGTCATTCATGCCTTATTTAATTGTCTATATAATTGTGGATCTTTGTTGATTCTTTACATAGTACGATTAGGGTCCTTTCCTTAATTAGGCCCATGTATTATCGTTTGATCAAGGAGTCTATTCTAAACTCCCTTATTTGGTTCGAACTTCTTGCCTTATTTAATCCCTATTATTACCATTTGACTAATTGCCCTTAATTAAGGGAGGTCGATGCTGAACTCCTTTGTATGATTGGATTCTGTGACCCCTTAACTGCTGGTTTTTTTATTCCTTTACCTTATTTGCTCTACTCTTGAACTGCTATATAAACACTCTTATTTTACCTCTCAACACAAGAACACTAAGTTCAGAACATACACTCAAACTCTCTCTTCTTTCTCTGCTACTTGTGATAACTATTGGTCTAGCCGGCTGAAAGCCAAGGCTAGACATTGGAACTACACCTCCTTTACATTCTGCACTTTCTTCTTTAACTGGTATGATTCTAGTTAAATTTTGAAACTCAAACTCCATGTGTTCCATTCCTGTACTAGTTCAATTGGCTATGTTATTCAATTGTTTCCCTGTTTACTGCTTTATTCAGCATGTCTAAATTCTGTCTTCTCTTGTTCAATGTGTACTCAACATGTCTAAACTTCACTTGGTTATTTGATACTTGTCCAACATATTTACTTAGTCCATGCTTACCCCCCTTAACTGGTGTGACCATGTTAGTACTTAGTCTCATAATGCATTCGAGTGGCCCTAATTGTATGTCCAATTCTATTCAACACACCCTTGTCTTAAACATGATTCTGCCACATTCTTTCTCTATGTTTTAACTATCTATTACCATGACTGACTTATTCAGTGGACTCCTAGTTATTCTATGCATTTGTTGTCTCAAATGTTTCCCTGTTTATGTGGTTTCAATTATATATGTTCCCAATCCCTTTCACCTCTGTTTGTAATATGTTGGTTAAGTGCTTGTGAATTTAAGTATTCTATGATTAGTTGGTTGTTTGCTGAATTTGCTCTCCTCAGAACGGATTTCAAAACTGTTCTTCTACTCTTAGAATTCTCCTCAAACTGGTCACTCCTAGCACCTTCTTAAAATTATTTTCTATTTCTGAAATTCTTTTCACTTCTAAAATTGTCTCTACACTGTTTTTTGCTAAATCTTTCAAAACTATGTCAAGCACTCTCACTTTACTCTTAGACTATTAGGTTCTGCCCCTCTGGTGTGTGTACTGCTTAGGGATCCTTGAGATTCCTCTGAACTTTGGCACACCAGGGCTGGCCCTTCCACACTACACATAACCAATCCCTATTTGATAAAAGGTCTTGGTATGAGCATTTTCCGGGATCGTTG